>NC_073378.1:93293156-93626489 GCF_028641065.1 Leucoraja erinaceus
ACCATCGATCAACCATTCACACTACTTCTGTTATCCCACTGGAGCAATACTGCAACTTAGACTCTTGTGGACGATGTCATTGGCTTTCTCAAATAACATTCTGCTAATTGCATCAGTCCAGGGATACATGATAGATGTCTCCAAGCAGATTTGCCTACTTTGTCATGATCTGCGACACTGTGTAACATTACAAACTGGGAAACTCAGCCTTTGACTGAAAGACGCAACAAGACCCCAAAGATGAAAAGGAACAGGATTAGTTTTAGTGAACCAGGGTAAGGAACATGGACTGCAAGTGTGAGTCTATGTGATTCACATATTACATCACAGGAGGCAGGGATGCTTTATTTGGCCTTGATATGAGGGTCACTTTAATAACCAGGCAATTAATATGATCATACGATACCACCCCCATGTAGCACTTCATTAAACTCATTCAATCTGTGCTACAAGTTGTTGGGCAGTACATTTGAACTGCCCAAATTGATATTAAGCTGAATTCCTGAGGTTCCCCCTTGACTTTCCATGAGCAGAGAACTGAAAATATTCCTAATTGCTGAATTGAGGTGTGATCAGACCTCACACAATGCATGATATAGTTGGAAGCAACGGCCTCTGTCTTGCACCAAACTTTTTTGCAACACTGAAGTTCTATCATCGTCTATTACTTGATTGAGCTTATTATTCAAAGATAGCTCCCCAAGTTAATTATTAAGCAATTGCCTTGAATGAAGAAAGTTCCATCCATTGTAGACCCACAGCAACTGTGAGCACCCTCAACCTGCATCAATCAATGGTCTTTGCATTGATAGGAAAAGTGTTGCTGTTAAGGAATATTGAAACATTTCTTCCATATAGCTCTTTATTCAGCAATGAGACCATCTTCCCTTTTGAAAAACAACCACCACTGATGTTTAATTATAAGGAGAGTCCCAAGATACGCTGAAAGTAATTGCTATATCCCGGCCTCACCTCGGCTCCTCTGACCACCTCTCTGTAATGCTTATCCCAGCCTATAAGCCCCTGCTGATCAGAGAGAAACCCACTGTGAAGCAGGTTAGAGTCTGGTCTGAGGGAGCTATAGAAGCACTCCAGGACTGCTTTGAGTGTACGGACTGGGACATGTTCAGGACAGCAGCCACTCACAACCAAACCATCAATGTGGATGAGTATGCCATGTCTGTGTCGGGATATATACAGAAGTGCATGGAGGATGTCACTGTCATCAGGAACATCACAACCCGGGCCAACCACAAACCTTGGATTACTGCAGAGGTGCGTGCCATGCTGAAAGAACGAAATGCGGCTTTTAAATCTGGTGATTTGGGGGCTCTGAGAACAGCGAGAGCCAACCTCAACCGCAAAATTAGGGAAGCAAAGCGCGCCCACGGACAGAAAATCGAGGGTTTCTTCCAGGAGGGTAACAACACCCGGAACATGTGGGAAGGCATCCGGGCCATAACAAATTACAAGGCCCCTCAGATGTCTTGTAAAGATGACACAGACTTTCTAAATGAACTAAATAATCATTTCGGCAGGTTTGAGGCACTGAACACCACTACAGTGCGGAAATTAGAGCCACATCCAGGAGAACAGTCACTGTCTTTTGAAACTGCTGAAGTCCGCAGAATCCTGGAGGGCATTGACCAGCGAAAGGCAGCCGGACCGGATAATATACCGGGGCGTCTGCTTAGGGGATGTGCCGACCAGCTGGCTCTGGTTCTGACAGACATTTTTAACATCTCCCTGAACCAGGCCATTGTACCATCGTGTTTCAAGACAGCCACTATCATACCAGTTCCCAAAAAGTCCACAATAACCTGCCTGAATGATTATCGCCCCATAGCACTCACACCAATAATAATGAAGTGCTTTGAGAGGCTTATTAAGCAGCACATGGTGTCAAAACTCCCCTCCAGTTTTGACCCGTTCCAGTTTGCTTATCGGCCGAACCGCTCCACAGAGGATGCTATCTCTTCTGCAGTCCACCTGAGCCTACAACACCTGGAGGAGAGGAACACCCACGTGCGGATGCTGTTTGTTGATTTCAGCTCAGCATTTAATACGATAATCCCCCAGCATCTGGTGAGCAAACTGGCACCCTTAGGATTCAATAACAGACTATGCAACTGGATCCTGGATTTTCTTTCTGAAAGACCACAGTCTGTGCGGGTGGGGAAGAACACCTCCTCGGTCATCACATTGAGCACCTGCTCCCCTCAGGGCTGTGTCCTGAGTCCGCTGCTCTTTACATTGATGACACATGACTGTGTCGCCAGGTCCACTACTAACCATATCATCAAATACGCGGATGACACAACAGTAGTGGGCCTCATCCGCAATAACGACTACCAGGCATATAGAGAGGAGGTGGAACAGCTGGTGAGCTGGTGCAGCAGGAACAACCTTCTCCTAAATGTGAACAAAACCAAGGAGATTGTCGTCGATTTCAGAAGGAAATTTCAGCCCAGTCACACTCCACTTTGCATCAACAACTCAGCAGTGGAGCAGGTGAAAAGCATCAAGTTCCTGGGGGTGCATATAACGGACACCTTAAACTGGTCCACAAACATTACATCTCTGGCAAAATGGGCACAGCAGCGGTTGTACTTCCTCCGCAGGTTGAGAAGTTTACACCTCCACCCTCCCATCCTCGCCACTTTCTACAGAAGCACAATTGAGTCGGTCCTGACCAGCTGCATCTCCACGTGGTGCGGCAGCTGTACAGCTGCGGACTGGAAGTGCCTTCAGAGAGTGGTGAGGACAGCGGAAAAAATCACTGGGACTTCTCTTCCTTCCATCATGGACATGGGGTACAAGCGCTGTCTGAGTAGAGCTAAGGGCATTATCAGAGCCCCCACACACCCACAATTTGGACTGTTCATACTGCTTAACTCTGGGAGGAGGTACCGCAGCATGAAGAGCGGGACAACCAGGTTCTGCAACAGCTTCATCCCCCAGGCCATAAGATTACTGAACAATCAAAAAAACCGAGGCTAGAACTTTTAAAATATCGTCTCTTTTAAAAACTTTTTAATATATATTTATTTTACAGAACCATGCGCATGACGCATTTTTATGGACGCACCTGGAACTTTTAACTTTTAACTGATTTTGGAGAGTAAAATGCAACGAAATTTCGTTCAAGGTGCACTGTGTCTAGGTGTATATCTGAATGACAATAAAGTTTTCATTCATTCATCCATTCATTCATTCATCCATTCATTCATTCAATTCATTCATTCAATCATTCATTCATTCATTCATTCATTCATTCATTCATTCATTCATTCATCATTCATTCATTCTATAGTTAATGCCAATTTATATTGGGGAACAATTGGTGTAATTTAAAGGATGATGTCATCAATTATTTATTTTTTTCCCACCAATCCAGATGGACATCCAGATTTGTGAGAATGTTTTAGTAATTGATTCTCCTTGCAAATGCCATTCTGATTAATGGAATCACTTTAGGCTACCATTCAATGCTCCATCTGGGTTGGGGCTAATGTGAGGTGGATCAACAATGGTCATCAGCACTTGGTCTCTACATGTGGGCTTCCCAGAAAAGGTCATTTTTCTTTATCAAGGATAACTTGCTTACACTCCAGTGTTGTGGATTCTGTTGCTATTGAGGCCAATGTGGGACTCATGGACCCTATCAGAGATGAGGCAGGAGATGGCTGTTGGACTGGGTGGGTGGTTGGTTTGTGAGGTGATGTGAAACTTGTAGTTCTTTGTGGATTACATCATTTTCAGAGTAGCCCAACAGGTGGATGGGAGTGCAATGCCATCCAAGAATGCCCAGTAGATTAACTTGACTCTCATTGCTCATGATTATTAAAACAACAGAATGTAGGATTAGTGTAAATGTGTGGTGATGATCGGCTTGGACTCAATGGACTGAAAGGGTCTGTTTCTTTGCTTTATCTCTCTGTGTTTCTATAACCCTCAGAACTTGCCCTTTTGTGTATTCTTAAAGGTTTCTGCAGGATTTTTTTTTAAATGCTGGGAAATTGAATAAGTTCTGGTTGAAAATTGATAGTGTGGTTTTCACTTTAATTGTAGAAAATAGGCATCTGATCCAGATATCAGTAGGAATTGCAGCTGCCACATCATTGCTACCACGGGACATGGGGAGGATGTTGCAGATCATTAACACACCAGCCAAGGAGCAGCTGCAGAGAGAACTACTCCCAAACTGAGGGAGAAGATGGAGGAGGGGGAAACATGTATCTGAAATAGGTCTGTGGCCTCACCGCACACTGTTCCAAGTGTGGACTCCTGTATATCGGCGAGACCAAGAGCAGGCTCGGCGATCGTTTAGCTGAACACATCCGCCAAGGCCTACGCAATCTCCCAGTTGCTAAACACTTTTACTCCCCCTCCCATTCCCACACTGACCTTTCTGTTCCGGGGCTGTCCACTGTCCGAGTGAGGCCCAGCACAAATCAGAGGAAGAGCACATCATATTTCACTTGGGCAGCTTACAATCCAGCGGTATGAAGATTGATTTCTCTAACTTCAAGTAACCTTTGTTTTCCCTTTCTCTCCATCCCTCCCCCACCCTACTTCTCTGACTAGTTTCACTGTCCTTCTGATTAATTTTACTGATTGTATGCCTCCTTGTCACCTTCCCCTCGGCTAACTATGTACCATTCTACATTTCCTTTTCATTGTCTGCTTTTATCTGTCATTTTCACACCTTATCCACTCTATAGAAACATAGAAATTAGGTGCAGGAGTAGGCCATTCGGCCCTTCGAGCCTGCACCACCATTCAATATGATCATGGCTGATCATCCAACTCAGTATCCCGTACCTGCCTTCTCTCCATACCCCCTGATCCCCTTAGCCACAAGGGCCACATCTAACTCCCTCTTAAATATAGCCAATGAACTGGCCTCAACTACCCTCTGTGGCAGAGAGTTCCAGAGATTCGCCACTCTCTGTGTGAAAAAAAAGTTCTTCTCATCTCGGTTTTAAAGGATTTACCCCTAATCCTTAAGCTGTGACCCCTTGTCCTGGACTTCCCCAACATCGGGAACAATCTTCCTGCATCTAGCCTGTCCAACCACTTAAGAATTTTGTAAGTTTCTATAAGATCCCCTCTCAATCTCCTAAATTCCAGAGAGTATAAACCAAGTCTATCCAGTCTTTCTTCATAAGACAGTCCTGACATCCCAGGAATCGGTCTGGTGAACCGTCTCTGCACTCCCTCTATGGCAATAATGTCCTTCCTCAGATTTGGAGACCAAAACTGTACGCAATACTCCAGGTGTGGTCTCACCAAGACCCTGTACAACTGCAGTAGAACTTCCCTGCTCCTATACTCAAATCTTTTTGCAATGAAAGCTAACATACCATTCGCTTTCTTTACTGCCTGCTGCACCTGCATGCCTACCTTCAATGACTGGTGTACCATGACACCCAGGTCTCAGGGTGTCATGTACTCCCTCTCCCTTGACTGTCAGTCTAAAGAACGGTCTCAACACAAAACGCCACTCATTCCTCCTCTACAGAGATGCTGCCTGTCCCACTGAGTTACTCCAGCATTTTGAACCTATCTTCTTTGAAATATTCATTGGGGACCTCCCCCATCTCCTGCTGCTTCACACATAGATCTTTGGTTTTGAGGGGCCCTACTCTCTCCCTAGTTTCCCTTTTTCCCTTCATATACTTAATGCCACCTTTCTTAATATGCTCATCAATATGTTCATTTACATGCTGTTGACTGTTTTGATGCAGCCATTGAGCATCCGCCAGGCTATGGAAATAGATCAACATTTGGCCAGGTAGGTACGTAGGGCTGGTCCTGGCTGTGAACATACAAAACATTGGAGGTACATTTTCCTGTTGAATTCTTGAGGAACAGGTCTTGGACCTGTTAGTCTGTTCTGCTGTTCAAAGAGACCATCACCTTTATCCCATCTCTTTAGATACCCATCAGAAACAAAGGTCAGTCTTGAAAATGTATGTTATCCCACAAACCACAGACATTTGTTGGAGAGGAAGTTGTGGAGTGAAATAATTCAACCTTGTTTGCTCGGTTCAGTTCAGTTTAGTTTATTGCCACCTGTACCGAGGTACAGTGAAAAGCTTTTGTTGCATGCTAAACAACTAGCGGAAAGACAATATAACCATTCCAATTACAATCGAACCATTCACAGATATGTGATAAGGAAATAATGTGATATGTGATAGTGTACAGATATATGATAAAGGAATAATGTTTAGTGCAAGGTAAATCCATTAAAGTCTGATCAAAGACAGTCCGATAATGCGGTGGGATGGTTCAGTGGCCTGATAACAGAATCGGAATCAGATCACACTTTATTCGCCAAGTATGTTTTGCAACATTTCATTGGCCAGGTCAGTCATCCAATTAAAAGTAACAGAACACTCAAAAACACATTTTAACATGAACATCCACCACAGTGATTCCTACACATTTCTCACTGTGATGGAAGGCAAAATAAAGTTCAAGTCCTTCCCTTAGTTCTTCCTCGGTCATGGTACTCGAGACCCTGTTGACGGGATGATTTTGATCCCCGTGGCTGGCGGCGTTCGTGCCCTCCACGTCGAGGTGATCAGCTCCTGCATCGGGGGGATGTCAGCTCCCCCGAGCTGGGCGATCGAACCTCGTGTCAGGGCTGGTCGAACCTTCCGTGAAGTTGGAGCCATTGATGGTGATTCCACGGTGGGAGCGATCCCAGGCAAGGGATCAGCTCCAATGTTAGGTCCGCGCCCCGCGGTGGGGCTCACGACAGTCCGAGGAGGCTTCCAGCTCCATCAATGGAAGGCCGCAGAGACCGGAGAATGTGATCCGAAAATTGATCTCATCTCCGGGAAGGTAAGAACCTAAAAAAAAGTTTCCCCCGATCCCTTCCCCCCCCCCCCCTCCCCTCATATAAAACAAACTGAAGAACATTAAAACAAAAACTTTTAACAAACTAAAAAATAACAAAAAGAGTGAAAAGACAAACAGACTGCCCCTGTCCCATTCAGGGAAGAAACTGTCCCTGAATCTTCATGACACATATTATAATGCAGTGCGCACATTATAGTTCTTTTTGAGTCCACTGACTGATGGAATTGCATTTTAAATATAGAATACAACAGTGCACAAAAAATCTACCTGGGTAGGATCTTAGCACATTATTTCATTGTATAGTTAACATATGCAACTAAGGATTAATTTGCGTTCAAACAAAAGGCAATGAGTCATTTGGATTAATATACACTGTACATAGATGGGAACTTGATAGTCAGCATGGACATTGAGGGCTGAAGGGCCTGCTTCAGTACTGCCTTAGCTTGTAGGCTTGGCAGTAGGCTTGTATTCACTGGAGTTTAGAAGGATGAGGGGGCATCTTATAGAAACATATAAAATTATCAAAGGACTGAACAAGCTAGATGCAGGAAAAATGGTCCCGATGTGGGGCGAGTCCAGAACCAAAGGCCACAATCTTAGAATAAAGGGAAGGTCATTTAGGACTGAGGTGAGAAAAACGTTTTCACCCAGAGAGTTGTGAATTTATGGAATTCCCTGCCGCAGAGGGCAGAGGAGGCCAAGTCACTGGATGGATTTAAGAGAGAGTTAGATAGAGCTCTAGGGGCTAGTGGTGTCAAGGGATATGGGGAGAAGGCAGGCACGGGTTTTTGATAGGGGACGATCAGCCATGATCACAATGAATGGCGGTGCTGGCTCGATGGGCCGAATGGCCTCCAACTGCACCTATTTAATATGTTTCTATGCTTCTATGTTTCTATGCCTGTTGTATGAATTCTCCAATTTTGATTTCAATTGTAGTGAATAGATTTGTCACATTATTGTGCAGTATTAGTATCTACCCTGGAGTTCAAGACCTCCACGGTTCCTTTTGTGAAAATTGTAAGGCTGCTCCCAGGACTAGTGAAAAGAAAACAAACAAAATTATGTTTCTGGTTCTTTTCCAAATAGACACTTGACAAGAAAACTCAAGCAATTTTACAACATAGATCAAGCTTGGAATAATAGGTGCAAGCTCATCAATGAGTTTGCAGTGCACCTTCATAATTAATGTGCACAACCTCCACTATTCCCTTATTCAACTCAAAATAACAGGTTGAAGGCAACAGGAGCCAATTGGGAAAATTGTATTAAATCTGTATTTTGACTATTATATCATTGTTTCACCCAACAGAACTATAATCAGCCCATGCTTTTTAGCAGCTTTTAGATTTTGGAATTCATTTTTGACTGGAATTTATGAAGCTTTCTACAAATATTTCCAAGGAGCTACATTGTCAATTTGTGAGTTTACCCACTTAAAACAAGCAATTTTTGAAGTACTTTTCAGCTTCTTATTCTAATTGTAATGCATCTTTTTCTCAGTAGATGGCACTCAAACTTCATCTTTTAGATGTTCTATAATAAAATGGAAACCTTCTTTTTCTAATGCAAAATCCTTAACCCTCTTTTACCATTTGGTTGATTTTTCTAACACGTTTTGCAAACTGCACTACAATTCCAAATTACTCTAATTTTGGAAAATGTTAAAGAGATCTACTCTGATGGAGTAGTTCTATTCATTTCAATGCTTGTATTTGTGCAAATATGAAACTGATATAATGATCTAAACATTTCACTAAACAGGTAGTTTTAGTTCATCTTAGACCTGTGCAAACCTGTATTCAAATATTGACTAGATTATGTTCATAAATTCATGTCATAGGAGCATAATTAGGCTATTTGGCCCCTAAAGTCTACAAGTCTACGTCATTCCATCATGGCTGATCTATCTCCCCCCCCCCCCCCCCCAACCCTATTCTCCTGCCTTCTCGCCTTAGATCTGTCAATCTCCGTCTTAAAAAATACTCAGTGACTGCCTCCACAGCCGCCTTTAATTCCACAGATTCTCCACCCTCTGACTATAGAAGTTCCTTTTCATCTCCTTTGTAAAGGTATGTCCTTTTATTCTGAGGCCGTGCCCTCTGGTCCTAGACTCTCCCACTAGAGGAAACATCCTCTCCACATCCGCTCCCTACAGGACTTTCACTATTCTGTAAATTTCAGAGGTCCATCCTCACCTTTCCAAACTCTAGTGAGTACAGGCCCAGTGCTGTTAAATGCTCATCATATGTTAAACTAATCATCCCCGGGATCATTCTTTTAAATCTCCTCTGGACCCTCTCCCTCGCCTGCTCATCCTTCCACCGATATGGAGCCCCAAATTGCTCATAATACTCCAAATGCAATCTGACCAGTGCCTTATAAAGCCTAGCTTTACATCTAAGCGTTACATAACATTTTTTATTCTAGGTTTCTTGAAATAAATGCTAACATTGTATTTGCCTTCCTTACTACCAATACAACTTACAAATTAACTTTTTGGGAATTCTGCACCAGCACCCCCAAATCTCTTTGCACCTCTGATTTCTGAATTCTCTCCCCATTTAGAAAATAGTATACACCTTTATTCCTGCTACCAAATGCATGACTGCACACTTTGCCACGCTGCACTCCATCTGTCACTTTGCCCTTTCTGCCAACTTGAAAAGTCCTTCTGCAGAGTGCATGCTTTCTCTACACTACCTGCTCCTCCACCTATCTTCGTATCATACGCAAACCTGGCCATAAAGCCTTCAACCCCCTCATCCAAATAATTTTTATTTTTTTTATTTTTTTATTTTATTAGAAGTTAATACAGCACAAAACAGTACAGTGGAACCTAATTTTAGGTGCCAACTATGTAATACCGTAATCCATTCTATGTACAACCTCTAGTTTTATGTTATAAGAAGGAAGTAAGCAGGACAAGAAAAAGAAAGCAATAGAAAGAGGAAAAAGTGGAAAAATAGATGGTAGAGAGTAGAAAAACGTGAGGTGTGTATATAAAAAATAAAAAAGGAAGAGAGAAAGTGGAAAGTAGAAATAGAAGAGAAGGCCCCTTAAAAGAGAATTTTCAAATCTGTATTCGGAGATGTAGATCTATCCGCGTCATGAACTGAAATCAGCAATCTTTACTCATCCAAATAATTAATGTACAACGTGAAGAATAGTGGCCCAGCACCGACCCTTGTGACAAATCTCATCCTTCATAATGGACTCTAAAATCTTAAGAACAACTGAAGTCAGGCTAACAGGCCTGTAGTTTTCCCTTTTTTGTTTTACTCCCTTTTTGAACACATGTGTAATATTTGCAATGTTCCAGTTCTCTTGGGCCACTCCTGACTAGTGTTTCTTGAAAGATCATCACCAATGCCTCCACATTCTCTCTCTTTCTGAGCATGCCACCTCTCACCCTGGGGTACAGTCCATCTGGCCCAGGTGATTTATCCACCTGGAGACCTTTCGGTTTCCCAAGCAACTTGTCCTTAGTAATAGCAACTCCACTAACATCTGCCCCCTGACTTTATTGAATTTCAGGCACGTTGCTGCTGCCTTTCACTGTGAAGACTGATGCAAAAATGTATTCAATTTAGTTTAGTTTAGAGATACATTGTGGAAACAGGCCCTTCGGCCCATCGAGTCTGCACCGACCAGTGATCCGCGCACACTAACACTATCCTACACTCATTAGGGACAATTTACATTTATACCAAGCCAATTAACCTGTGGGAGGAAACCAAAGTTCTCATGTTTAATTCATCTGCCATTACATTATTCCCCATTATCACTTATCCAACGTCATTTTCCTGTGGTCCAATGTTCACTCTTGCCTCTCTCTTACTCTTTATATCTCTGAAGAAATGTTTGCAGTCCTCATATTTCATCTTTTCTCCCCGTATTGCCTTGTTAGTTACCTTCTGTTGTTTATTAAAAGCTTCCCAATCCTCAAGCTTCCCACTAACCCACTAATCTTTGCAATATATTTTGCCTTCTCTTTTAGTTTTATGCTGTCTTTGACTTCCTTTGTCAGTCACAGTCGCCTCATTCTCCCTTAGAATCTTTCTCCCTCTTTGTGATGAAAAGAATTATCCCTGAATTATTCCCAGAAACTCCTGCCATTGCTGTTCCACCGTCATTCCTGTCAGGGTCACTTACCAAGCAACTTTAGTCATCTCCTCCCACATGCCTCTATATTTGCCTTTACTCAACAATAATACCGACCCATCGGATTTCATTTTCACCCTCTCAAATTGCAGGTTTAATTTTATCACTATCACCTAGGGTTTCCTTAACCTTAACCTCCGTAATCAAATCCAGTTAGTTACACGATACCACATCAGGATTGCCTTTTCCTTGGTAGGCTTGACTGAATGCTGCAGATTAGGTTTCATCTGTGGAGGAAATAAACATATAATTTCAAATGTGACCATTTTTACAAATGATAGAAAGGTCACAACCTGAAATTTTGTCTGCCCACTTTGCTCCACAGATGCTGCCTGACTCATTGAGTTCCTCCAGCACTATGTTATGTTACTACAAAAAACAATTGTGTAGGATGGTGGTTCAGCGGTTCAGTTGCTGCCTTATAGCGCTTGCAGCACCGGCGACCCAGGTTCGATCCCGACTACGGATGCTGTCTGTTCGGAGTTTGTTTGTTCTCCCCATGACCGCGTGGGTTTTCTCTGGTTCTTCGGTTTCCTCCCACACTCCAAAGACATACAGGTATGTAGGTAAATTAGCTTGGTAAATGTAAAATTGGTCCCAGGTTTGTGTAGGATATTGTTAATATGCGGGTACCCGGTGGGTTGAAGGACCTGTTTAAATAGGCATCGTTTCGGGCCAAAACATCGCCTATTTCCTTCGCTCTATAGATGCTGCCTCACCCGCTGAGTTTCTCCAGCACTTTTGTCTACCTTCGATTTTCCAGCATCTGCAGTTCCTTCTTAACCATCTAAAATCAGTACCCCATTCCTGCTTTTTCTCCATATCCCTTGATTACTTTAGCCCTAAGAGCTAAATCTCTCTCTTGAAAACATCCAATGAATTGGCCTCCACTGACTTCTGTGGCAGATAATTCCACAGATTCACAACTCTCTGGGTGAAAACGTTTTTCATCATCTCAGTCCTATATGGCCTACCCCTTATTCTTGAACTGGTTTTGGATTCCCCCAACATCAGGATTTTTTTTTCTGCATCTAGCCTGTCCAATCCTTTAAGAATTTTATGTTTCTATTTTGACTCGAGTTTAAGAACTGCTTCTTCCTAGTTGCTATCAGGCTACTGAATCACTGAATGGTCCTGTTATAAACTAAGAGAATAGTCCCAAACTCGCAACCCACTTTATAGTGGACTTTGCCCTTTTTTAATTTGCACTTTGTCTTACATGGCTTGATTTTACTCTAGTACAGCATGAATTGCTTGGATAGCAGGGAAACTGTACCTCAGTAAATGTGATAATTATATAACAAAACAATAGATGTTCCCAAAACCTTTTGTGCGTTCCTAAACTAATTTGTACAGCTTTTATTTAAAATTAACCCGAGTTACTTTTACAATTACCCCCATTTTTAAGAAGTAAAACATTTTTATTCTATTGCTCTTAATGGAAAGCTCCAGAAATAATTGATGCTGTGGCTTTTTTCCAGGTCGAGTATCCATTGCTTGCTTTGACACCACCTTATTTATCCCAGGTAGAATGGTGTCAACTGTTTGGCAAGATCTGAACGAAATCTGGCAGAGTATTGGATCACACCTCGAGGTGACCTGAATTCAGTAGTATTTTAGTTTTAGCGTGCCTGATGATGGCTTCCACTTTCACCATGCTATCATCTGCTCATGAATCTAAATAAATTGCTTCTTTTTGCACAAAGCCCATTTTGTACACCACAACATGCAAAATCAGTTTTCTAAACACTTTTTTTGAGTACAGGAAAGTTTTTTCAAAAACGTCACCTGATTGCACAAAGTTAGATATTTTGCAGCAAAACATCTTATTGTTGATTGATTTTTTTTGTGGCGACTGTTTTACCCCATGGAGCAGTATGCTATACAAGTACAACCCCTCCTCAGTCCAAGTTGTAAGGCAATGTCAATTTTTTTTTGTCAGCGTTAAGCATGGGACAAATCCTATGGTGCAGTTCTGTCAACTCAACACAAATCTTTAGATGTGGGCAATGCAGTTTATCCACAGCACTATTAACACTCATTTTATGATCTCTGCTGAGCCATAACATCAGTAGGAGTAGCGGCAGATTTTTATATCATTCAAGAGATTACCCCCTCTAGCCACTGTGGACTGCATGATTAAGGACAATGTCATAATACGTATCCGAGCTTTCCTTCAGAGACCTTCAGAGCTTCTTCACAGATAAATCTTCATAACACAGTCTTTTGATTAATAGATTCTTTATTGTTGATGTAAAACAATAAGGTATACATCCAAGGTACACAAAAATGCTGGAGAAACTCAGCGGGTGCAGCAGCATCTATGTAGCGAAGGAAATAGGCGACGTTTCAGGCTGAAACCCTTCTTCAGACTGATGGGGGGTGGGGGGGGAGAAGGAAGGAAAAAGGGAGGAGGAGGAGCCCGAGGGCGGGGGGATGGGAGGAGACAGCTCGAGGGTTAAGGAAGGGGAGGAGACAGCAAGGGCTAGCAAAACTGGGAGAATTCAACGTTCATGCCATCCGGACGCAAGCAACCCAGGCGGAATATGAGGTGCTGTTCCTCCAATTTCCGGTGTTGCTCACTCTGGCAATGGAAGAGACCCAGGGCAGAGAGGTCGGATTGGGAATGGGAGGGGGAGTTGAAGTGCTGAGCCACCGGGAGTTCAGGTTATTGCGGACTGAGCGGAGGTGTTCGGCGAAACGATTGCCTCAACCTCCGCTTAGTCTCCCCGACTAATATAACAAGGTATACATCTTGTTATATATATACATATAACATATAACAAGGTATACATCCAACCTTCTTCCAACATACACTTCAATCTTCATCGAACTCCAGCATATCACTTTAAAGGTTAGAAAACTCCTTGTGTCTCCATTACACTTCGCATGGTCAAAGGGTATGCCTTCCTCATGCAAGTCTCAAACTAAAACTAAAAACTAAGCTTCTGCACGAGAAACCTAGCTCCAAACACGCCCTAGTATACGTCATGAATCCCACCCACATAATAACGGGCAGTTTAAAATTTAAAGACACATGCCATAATTAATGACAAACAAAACAAGCCAAATGGCCACTACATACCGGGCCCTAATTGTTCTGAGTATATAACGAGGCAATTATTAATAAACATCAAAAAAGCAGCCATGAAGGCTTAACATATATCAAAGGCAAAAAGTCAGGGAATTGAACCCCGTGGCTCCCGCATGACAGGCGGGGATACTAACCACTATACTAACGAGGAAAATAGCATACACTATATATCCGCAATCAAAATTCTTCATCGACTCTTCAATCTTCACTTTCGCCTTCTGGAAGCAAGCAAAACTTGATTATTAATCTTATTAAAACACTGTTTTTAGTTTAAAGTCGTACCGTGCGCACAAAACCCATATAATCAGGCATGATACCCAGTATATAGTCCAAAACATAACAGTCCAAAGCTTTGATAGCATGAAACGTCTTCCGCCATGTCCGATCAACTCATGGATGTGTTGTAACAACAATGTTGAAGTGTGGAAATCCTTCGAGAGAATAACAGTATTTTTAGCAATAAAGTTCACCGTTAGGTTTGATTTAATTTCCGGATCATTAGCAGAGATTTCAAATCCCAGCTCAAGCTTTGGCCATTCTCTGTCTGGCTTACAGAGAGATTTTAGTTCATTGATCCATCTCAACTCTCGTCAGGTTTTCTGTGCAAAAGGTAGTCGAACTTCCATGATCCAAAAAAGCATACGTTTACAACACTGTATTTGTCTTGCTATTCCTTACCTGTATTGGTAAGATAGAAAAAATACAATCTCCAACCCCGACCCCAATATGAGCAGTTACCTGAGGCGAGGTGATAGCATCTCTACTAGTTGGCTTTTTCTTCTGTTCCGTTTGCTCCGTTTCCTCCTCTTCCATTTGCTCTGGTAATTCATCTTCTATTTGGTGCAGTTCTTCCTCTTCCCAATGCTCTGGTGTGTTCTTTTCAGTGTGAAGTGCTTCAGGATGATATTGCCTGCACTTATAACAAATTATAGCACTCTTACAGTCTCTCACAATATGTCCTTTTTTCAAACATCTTAAACAGATTCCCTTCTCTTTCAAGAAATCCATCTTTTCGTCATATTCTTTCATCTTGAATCTTCGACACCATCTTATGGTGTGACTAACTTCATCACGTAACAAACAAAATACTATTTGCTTGCTGGTAGATACATTTCCTTTCATTCCATCTGTTGTTTCCACAGGTCTGGTTGTCACAGTTTAAGGATAAGAAGGAAGTATTTTAGGACTGAGATGAGAAAATCATTTTTTACACAGAGAGTGGTGAATCTGTGGAATTCCCTGCCACAGAAGGTAGTTGAGGCCAGTTCATTGGCTATATTTAAGAGGGAGTTAGATGTGGCCCTTGTGGCTAAAGGGATCAGGGGGTATTGGAGAGAAGGCAGGGATGGGATACTGAGTTGGATGATCAGCCATGATCATATTGAATGGCGGTGCAGGCTCGAAGGCCTGCACCTATTTTCTATGTTTCTATGGTAGCAAAACTGCTTCTCTTATATTTTGATTTTTCTTCAGTTTTGGTAAAGGTAGAACCTTTGTTGGTTTATGATCTTCAATAGTCCCGTGGTGTGGCTCTAACATGTACCGTACTTCCTTGTCCAAGAAATCCACCAGTCTAGTAGCCTGGCTACTTGGTTCCTCTCATCCAATATTTCACCTGTTTTATCTCTCCACCTGTCTCTCAGTCTTCTGGGCAACTTGCTAATGATGACTCGAGTATTACTCGCAAGATTCAATTACTCAATGCCTCCCCATCTTCTGGCTTGATTTCTTTCCAAGCATGGATCTTTTCCATGTATGCATTAGCAATCCTCTGTTCATTACCAAAACGTTATTTAAGTAACCTTCTTGCCCTTTTATAGCCTTGGCAGTCAGGCTCATTTTGATAACTTTCTACCAGTAACTGAACATCCCCGCTTGTGTACCTCACCAGAAATCGTAAGCGCTCTTTTTCATCCGTAATTTTAGTTTCTAATACCCCTTCTAATGCCCTTACGAAAGCTTCATACCGCAAAGGATATCCACCATATATAAGAATTTCTGCTGGTGGTAGAGTTAGAGAGGTATTTTGTCGAGCTATGACCTGGTTGAATTCAGCTTGCCTTTTCACCCATGCAAAGAATCCATTCTGATAATCTTGGTTTGCGTCCAGTGAACAATAGACAGGCCTTGGCTCCAATTGGCTTGCTCGAGCTTGTGCACCAGGCCTTGGAAAAGCGTAGTCCGCTATTGGTTTGTCTTGAGCATCTACGGACTCTCCATTAGTAGTTTGTTTCGATCTAGCACTCATTTGCTGAGATGAAGTTTCACCCATCTTCCCCCGTTCCAATGGGTTTTCAAAGCCATGAAATCCGATGGACCTCGATAGTGGAATTGATCCAACTGCTGACTCACTTGGAACAGTTTTTTCCTCTTGGTCCAGAGCTCATCGTCTTCGATGATCTAGAGCCGCATCTTGAACCTTTTCTTTCCAATATCTCCTTCTTTGATTTGGCCACCGCCATCTTTGTGTCTAGTTCCAGTTGTTCCTTTCGTCGCCTCAGCTGCTCTTTTTGTCGCCTCATCTGTTCTTCTTGTCGCCTAATCTCTTCTTCTTCTTGCTCACTCGTATTTCTTCTTCAAGGCATCCGCTTTATTGAGAGAGCAGCTAAATCAGCTTCAACTCCCAACCGAGCAGAAACCCTTGACACCGAACTGGCTGTAGAACCAGATTTATGTCCTGATCTTTGTGTAAATATATTCGAAATATTATCTCATGGTGAAATGTCATCTTCCATTCTGGCACCTTGTTGCATCTCACTTTCAGCTGTTAAGCGCGCAAGTTGTGGTATAATTTCAGAAAACCACACCTCTGCCCAATCCTTAAAACCATTAAATACATCCACCCTTGGCTCCCACCACTCACGTTCTTCCTGAAATGGCTCTGATTCTAACAGTTCTCTCTGCTTTTCTCCGAGCTCTTTGTAGAAGTCGCATATCTGGCATAACTTACTTTCCACCTTGTTCACGTTATCATCTGATACCAGTAGCTTCTTCAAACCATCAAATAGTCTCCATATCTTTTTCCACAACTTGTTTCTTTCCTTCTTGTTTTTTTTTCAGATAGGTAACTTGAGTATTATCTGCATCTTCTCGATACACGAGTTTTCTGCAGCTTTCAATTGACTCGTTCCCATATTGAGCTTTCCTCCTTCTTGGCTTCTTTCAGGTAGGCAGCTTGTCCTTGACTGAGCTTGACTTTGCCACCTTGTGGTTCCTCTAGCGTGGCCTTCTTCATCTTCAGGTTCCATGATTTTAAACAGGTATAGGTGGATTGCCAAGTCTTTAAATTGAACGACCAAAGTCCTCTGCTCTAATTTTGTTTTTCAACATTTTCATCAGAACAATAACAAACTGAGATTGTTGCCAACATCTCATCAACATCCACGGGCTAGCAGTGACATTAGTTCAGAAGGAATGTGTGGGATCAAGATTTCAAAACAATCCAAGGTCGGACTGGCTGGATATCTCCAGACAGTGGAAAACGCTTTAATGCTATCTTCCAAGCTAGTGCCTCACTTTCTGACTTCTTACAGAAGCCATTTAAAATTAAAACTTTGCAGCTTCAAAATTCAAAGAAATAATAGTCGATATCTCCTCACAATCTCTAAATAATGTCTTCAGATCTTCAGATAAGTCGTGTCGCTGTCGATAAACCTCTAGGCAATCTCTGGCTGAGATGTATTGTCTTCAGTTCCTCGGCTGGAACCAGTCTTCTGGCCAAAACCTCTTTTGAGATCATAACCAAATCTTCTGTCCCACTCTCTGGGACTGGGTTTCACCCTCCATCAGAGGTATCCTCTGACTTAATGTAACGGCAGATTTTTATATCGTTCAAGAGATTACTCCCTCTAGCCACTGTGGACTACATGGTTAAGGGGAATTCGTAATACGCATGTGAGCTCTCTGTCAGAGACCTTCAGAGCTTCTTCACAGATAAATCATCATAACACAGTCTTTTGATTAATAGATTCTTTATTGGTGATGTAAAACAATAAGGTATACATCCAACCTTCCTCCGACTCATACACTTTAATCTTCATCGAACTCCAGCTTATCGCTTTAAAGGTTAGAAAACTCCTCGTGTCTCCATTATGCTTCGCATGGTCAAAGGGTATCCCTTCCTTATGCAAGTCCCAAACTAAAACTAAAAACTAAGCTTCTGCGCAAGAAACCTAGCTCCAAACACGCCCTAGTATACGTCATAAATCCCACCCACATAATAACGGGCTGTGGTGCGTGGGTCTCAAAAGGAGGCACGAAGTCCAGTATTTGAGAAGCACCTTTATTCTATTCCTCCCGGTTGAAGGGAAGACAAAGCCCGAGGAAGATGGCACCCAAACCCTGCCTTTTAAACCCTCCGGCTGAGAGCCGCCTCTGGACTGCACCACTCCTGTGCCGAGGGGTTCGGCAGTATAATGGCACGACCCTTAGGAGCCGCCACAGGGCAGTCTAAAATTTAAAGACACATGCCATAATTAATGACACACAAAACAAGCCAAGTGGCCACTACAGTAGGTACTGCAATTCTCAGTTTTGCTGAATCATTCACCTGTGCCATTATTTCACGCTGCTCAAGTTTGTTCAGCTCTTCTGAATTTTCAGTGCATACAAAGTTGGCCAGGTCTACAGTGAATTGGCTTGGCCTAAGTTTTATACATATTGTCCTTGATGTCTATTTATGTTCAGAACCAATCCTCAAACTATTCCACTTTTTGCTGGAACATAGTCATGACCTATTTTATTTTCTGATCCATCTCAGCAATAACTAATGATACATAGGCATAGATGTGTATAATATAACTGTACAGCACAAGAACAGGCCCTTCAACCCACAATGTTTGTGCCAAATACGATTCCAAGCCCAACTCTTAACTAGCTGCACATAATCCATATCCCACCATCGTTAAATATCCATATAACTATCCACAGGTCTCTTAAATGCCACTATTGTATCTGCCTCAACCACCATTAATGTTTTCTCTGGAATGCCAGAGGTTGTGAGGTTGCAGGCTGCCGGTGGTGGAGTCAGATTCAATAGTGCAATTCCTTTGCTGAGCCTAGGTCAGCTCAACCTCACTGATCAAACCACTAATGTGTAGATTTAATTTGTGTTTCCACATACTCAGAGGTTGAGCAACAAGCCATCATCAATGGGTTCTCTGAAGCTTGCGTTTAACAACTGCAACACCAAGGTCTCTATCAGCCTATCCCCACATTACAACTCTGCCTCTGACAAGAAAGGTTCACAGTGAGACCTTTGGAATATGTGGACCCATACTGCATATATCTCGTGAATCACCTCTCACTTGTGGAATTCACCATTACTCTCACTACATAAGCATAACTATTGGTTGATTAAAGAAATATTTTTTTGAAGTTTAAGACTTTACACTCTTAAGGACCTGTCCCACTTAGGCGATATTTTCGGCGACTGCCGGCGATTGTCACAGTCGGAGCTGGTCACCGAAAAAGCAGCGACTGGACCCCCCTATGACTATGTCTGCGAAAACCTATCACCTAGTCGACATCAAGCTACGGCATGCACTAGTACTATCCTACACAGTGGGGGCAATTTTTACAACTTATCGAAGCCAATGAACCAACTGTACATCTTTGGTGTGTTGGAGGAAACTGGAGCACCCGGAGAAAACCCATAAAGTCATAGGGAGAATGTACAAAATCCATACAGACAGCACCTGTAGTCAGGATCAAACCCGGGTCTCTGGCAGGCAGCAACTCTACCGCTGCACCACTGTCCCGCCACTTAGGAAAGTGGTTCTGTGCACTATGTTAAGGTTAATATAGTACTTACCTGTGAGAGTCAATTAGAGGATATGCGAGAAGATGAGGACAAGGTTTGTACATCGGAATTGTATGAAGCTACCAAAGCTCTCACTTCCACATGCCGCTCTTAAGGGCATGTCCCACTATGGCGACCTTATTGGCGAGTTTACGAGAGTCTGTGGTCGCCACAAGCCGCACATGGTCATAGGTTGTCTCTGGTAAGTCTCCTTCAAGGTAGAGAGGAGTTCCCGCATAGTGGTTACCACTCGCGGGCTTAGTTTGGTCGCGGATTATTTTTCAACATGTTGAAAATTTTTCTATGAGCAATAATTGGTTGGCATGGAGAAAATTGATGCTTTTGAACTCGTAGTGCAATGGTAGGGGGGTTGCCCTGTCATTGTAGGTAGTCGAGGTAGCCATGGGTAATCTCCTTTGCTGACCGGGCATTTTAATTGGCTCATTGGGGGAAAAAAAAACATAAGCATGGCTTTCAGAACCAAGGAAAACCGACTGGTAATGTTAAATGCCTGCTAAACTTCACAGCTGGGTATCTCTGGCATTAAAAGATGTCTGGCTTCTTAAAAGTGTCTGCACTCCTTCTCCCCCCCCCCCCCCCCCCCCCCCCCCCCCCCCCCCCCCCCCCGCTCTTTTAAAGGACTTACTGTACACTATGCTAGGCGTCTTGGTCCTGTGCATCTCGGGTATAACCTTGGCTTTGCACCGTGTGAATTTCAGACAGCGCTCCCCCGCTTTTCCTGGCCCCCGCCTTTGTGAGTGTGTGTGTTTAGCGCTGTCGATCGATCCAGCTCGCGGTTTTTCAGGCGAGTGTCCCTGAGCTTGAAGGTCGCAGACAGTTTGCTGAAAAGTGGGACAGGCCCTTTACCATCTTCCCCAACAATTTACCATATATGGATGTATCAGGCCAGAATATATTCTTTCAAAGCTGTGGTCCATCCAGTTGCAATCTATGTCTCAGTCTACAAATAACAGCATATATCACCTATACGCAGCTTTCCTGTGGGGATAAATAAAAGGAGCCTTTCCTATTGCCATCCACCATATTCTATCGGATCAGTAATGTTAAATGCTTGCTAAACTTCACAGCTGTGTATCTCTGGCTTATTAAAAGGTGTCTGGCTTCTTAAAAATCTCTTAAAGATAGCGGAGTCAGGGGATATGGGGAGAAGGCAGGAACGGGGATGATCAGCCATGATCATATTGAATGGCAGTGCTGGCTCGGAGGGCCGAATGGTCTACTCCTGCACATTGTCTTTTGTCTATTATCCAAAGCATTACAGACGAGGTTACGTAGCCGTGCAAGATGTACGAGATGTGCTAATTTCCTGATACTGCACAAAGGTGGTGTCTCATAACTTGCCATTTCAGTTGACAGACGACAACTGTACCTTGGTGTCTTCCCTAGTCAAAGAATGTACTTTGTGTCAACTGGTACTGCAATGAAAAAATGCTGGTTTGTGATTCTAGGGATAATTCCCTTAAAAGAAGTTCTAAATCATCTGCAATGTGCCTTACATAGGTAATGGGCAGTTGGTAAATTATTCTTTAGATATGGTCATGGCATGGATCCAGGGAAAATAAAGTATATGAAGGACAATGAATTTGTAATTTATAAGAACCAGGAGCAGAATGTTCATAGAATCAATAGCCACTGTGAAGTATTAATAAAACAGCACAGAACGTTGCAAAGAAAGAAACTATGAAGGTGTACTGAATCTGCATACAGGTCTCATGACAATGTAATTAGCATTTATGGGATCTCTATTCTAAGTTATTCCATCACATACTGACAAGCCCTTTACTGGTGGTAAAAATTACCCATTGACATTGGTGCCATTACAAGCTTTGCATTTATAAACCCTATTCGGACTTTTTGCTATTGATCTTTTTTTTAAAGAGAGCATTCAGAAGGAAAAAGAATTGCAAGGTCTGTCTGGCAGCTTGCCACCAGATGTATTACATGGATTCAGGTTCTGCCTCATTACCACCAGACAACAAAACGGTTCTGCCCAGTTATCTAGTTGATCAATCTTCCTCACAAGAATGGATGACAGAGTGTGCAGCTCTGATTACCAATCTTTCTCCATGCTCAATGATGCTAGTTTGCCTTCCTGACAAGTTTAAACGAGAAATATAAAATACATAAGGTGTGTCATAACTTTTCATAACTCCACAGCAAACATTATAAGACAAGGATTTGATAATGTTGACTTGATTTAATGACAGAAATGATTATGATTTGTTGTTTGCACTGAACTATGCTGAATTGGCAACAAACAACTATTGATATTTCAAACACTTTACTTAACATTGTTATTAGGTAGTTATAAACCGATAAAGTACATTCAGCTTATTCGACAAACTGTTTTGTAGGTCTTATATCATCCTTCCTCAGAAAGGTTCATGATTCCTGAATAGATAACGGTTTTGTCTTTTTGTAGACATATGGAAAAGCATCTGACTTTCTTATCTTTTACTTTCTTTTCCTTCCATCCTTCATTCATCATCTTTCCTGCGAGATTTATTTCTATAAAATAAAAACACAAACCACAATTACATGGGGGTCGAAGCTGATTCCATCTGTTTCCTTATGCAGCATCCACGCAGCTGTGGACTGACCAACTGGGATTATTGATTTGACTTTAGGAAAAGGAACCTTGTTGTTTTCTTTCTTTTCTAGCTCTCAGGGCTAAGGGAATCAAGGGATATGGGGGGGAAAGCCAGAACGGGGTACAAATTACTGTCTTCTTGCTTGCTATGCTGGATATTATTTTAAAATATATGTGGTTTGTTTTCATGCCAAAATCTGGAAATTACACCCTAGAATATGAATGAATGTACATGCTACTCTGCAATTCTTCTCTCTGCATTCTTATGTAATGTTTTATTTCCAACATTTGAACCACTATAATAACAAAGGAAGAAACTGCAATAGATTTTGGTTTCCAATATCCTTCTACTAACTTTAGGACCAAGAATAAATTTGAATTAACTAGGAAACATTGAAGTTTAAAACAGTGTATGAAATAATATACATTCAGAGCAACAACACAAGGTGTCCCTAACATGCCAACATGTCTAAAACCCACGTGGATGTACAAGCATAAAATAGTCAGTGAGCATAGAAAGCAGGGCAATTAAAAATGTTCTTGCAGATAGGGCATGTAGTGTGTGTGTGTGTGTGTGTGTGTGTGTGTTTGTGTGTGTGTGTGTGTGATGCTAGGAGGCTGCAAGGTGACATTGGGGATGATGTGTTGGGTGAGTGGCAACATGTATGGCAGATGCAGTATATGTGGATAAATAGTGTGAGGTTATCCACTGTATTTACAATATAAATTAAACAAGAAAGAAGGATATCTATCTGCGGATGACATGGTGGCCGATTAGGAGGGTGAGATTTAGGTGTGAGGAGAATGAGACTTCTTGGATACTTGGCTGGGTGAGTGGGCAAATGTTTGGCAGATGCAGTTTAATGGGGATAAATGTGAGACCTGGGTGTCAACGGTACAGCCATTCATGAAACGGTGGCTGATTGGCATGCAGGTGCAGCAGGCAGTGAAGAAAGCGAATGGTATGTTAGCTTTCATTGCAAAAGGATTTGAGTATAAGAGCAGGGAGGTTCTACTGCAGTTGTACAGGGTCTTGGTGAGACCACACCTGGAGTATTGCGTACAGTTTTGGTCTCCTAATCTGAGGAAAGGACATTCTTGCCATAGAGGGAGTACAGAGAAGGTTCACCAGACTGATTCCTGGGATGTCAGGACTTTCATATGAAGAAAGACTGGATAGACTCGGTTTGTACTCGTTAGAATTTAGAAGATTGTCGGGGGGATCTTATAGAAACTTACAAAATTCTTAGGGGGTTGGACAGGCTAGATGCAGGAAGATTGTTCCCGATGTTAGAGAAGTCCAGAACAAGGGGTCACAGCTTAAGGATAAGAGGGAAGTCTTTTAGTAGATGAGAAAATCATTTTTTACACAGAGAGTGGTGAATCTGTGGAATTCTCTGCCACAGAAGGTATTTGAGGCCAGTGCATTGGCTGGATTTAAGAGGTAGTTAGATGTGGCCCTTGTGGCTAAAGGGATCAGGGGGTATGGAGAGAAGGCAGGTATGGGATATTGATTTGGATGATCAGCCATGATCATATTGAATGGCGGTGCAGGCTCGAAGGGCCGAATGGCCTACCCCTGCACCTATTTTCTATGTTTCTATGATGGGTGGGAGGTTGGAGCGGTGGGGGTATAGTAGTTGGATGGGATGGTGAATGGACAGTGACATCTAGAGAGAGAATTCAATACTATGAGATGTGGGTGGCAGAAAACAGTGCTGCTTTTTATGTTAAAAAAGAGTAGGATGTGTTATACATAAGAAGTTAAAACGAAAGGAGGATTTGCTACACTAACACGGCTTACGGTGACAGAGGAAGTGAGATCATGGAGAAATGTAAACACAGGTGCCTAAGAACCTTGCCGTACAGTGGCACATGTGTGTTGTGCAATTTAGTTAGCATGAGAAACAATGCACTGTTTGCAAGGGATTTTATGCTCCTCTATGAGTCTGAACTGCTAATGCATGGTGACATTGGATATATAATCTTTAATGACTTATGTGACCTATATATCACACTTGGGAAGACAGTTTTTACAACACAAAGTCTGACACGGGAATCCAACTTGGGTGGATATCCTTCGAGTAATGCACCTACACAACTCACCTCCGACCCAGCATCAACAGAATCTCTCTTCACCATAATACCCAGCATGCTGCTTCCAAGCTAGCAACTCTCAAATGATTTCCCCCATTCACTACACTAGCCTAGCCTAGCGTGACACAAAACTATAAAATGGAGACACTAAAGTTACCTTGGGTCAGATGTAGGAACCAGAGGGAGGCTCAAGTCACGGAGCCTGTGGAGCCGTGGAGCTGCGGACTTACCATCGTGGAGCTGGCCAGCTTCGGAGCGTGGAGAGCTGTGGTGGCGCGCTGCTGCGACCCGACTCCGGTGGATGGTGACACCGGGAGCCCGCGGGTCCCCGGTGGGAGACTGCTTTGCGGGGCACTAGCAACGGCGACTTCTCCCGCTCGAATTGCGGGTTCAGATGTAGTAACCTGGAGGGGGGCCTCACAAACGCCCTGCGGTGTTTTGGAGCTGGCCAACTTCGGAGCGTGGAGAGCTGCGGCGACCCGACTCCGGTGGATGGTGACACCGGGAGCCCGCGGGTCCCTGCTGGGAGACTGCTTTGCGGGGCACCGGCAACGGCGGCTTCTCCCGCTCGAATTGTGGGGTTCAGAGTAACCTGGAGCGGGGCCTTACAACGCCCGGCGCAGCTTTAAATTGCCGCGGACTTGCTAGCGCCCACCGGGGCCTTTGACCTCGACTTCGGGAGAGGCATGGAGAGCAGGGGAGAGATAAGACTTTGCCTTCCATCACAGTGAGGAGGAGACTCACTGTGATGGATGTTTGTGTAAATTGTGTTGGTGTGTGTCTTGGTTCTTTTCTTGTATGGCTGCAGAAACCAAATTTTGTTTGAACCTCATGTGAGGTTCAAATTACAAATAAAATGTATTGTATTGTATTGTAAGAATGGTGCAATGTTAGAACGAGCTAATATTTCCACACCTGGTTACCATCTAGTGACCCCTGTTGGTAGGAAGATGCATGTGACATTGAACAGACATTTAATGTAGCTTATATGTGGTGCTGCCTGTGTTGAATAGCTTGCCATCATACACATTTAAGGTCTCTGAGATGGAGAACGACTTGCTTCCACTTAGATCTTGTGGATTATGAGGTGGCCACATACTCTTCCACAGATGAGGTGGGAAATGTCCAATGCGACGGTTGGGAAGATGATTTGTCCTCCATTTCCCCTTTATGCACTGCGTCCATGTGTTCACAATGCAAGTCCTTAAGGTTCCTAATTCCATTCTAAACACTCCTCCAATTTGAGTGGTCAGTGGGAATCCTTCACTTCTTTCGAGAAAACTTTCAGCCAGCTCTTGAATCCTTTTCCGTGATGCCTGATAATGACCTTCCACAACGAAGCTTGGAAATGGTGTTTCAGGAGTTTGGGTTATGTGAGTAGTGTGGCCCACCCTTAGAGCTGACTGAGAACATCTAGGATTCTAATGTTCAGAATGTTGGCGTGGGCGAGCGTGTTAGGAGAGTGCATTTAGACAAGGTGTTGGAGGTCTCAATGCTCCAATGTCAGAATCAAAGCCTAGTATGATTTGCAGCCTTCATGGAGCAAATGGAGAACAGATGTGTCAGTAAATTAAAAGCAACTTCCTTCTTCCTTTTAAGAAGTAACATTTTCAATGTTAGTTTTTAACTATTATCATTACAAAAATTCTGCATCTTTTAAATATCGTCTTACGCCGACAATGCACAATGATGCAGCAACAGCAGGAAGTTCTGTTCATCTGTTGATATAACAAGTAGGGGTTTGGCGGTTAGTGCAGAACTCGCTGGCTGTGGTTAAAACAAACTGTTGAATGTAAAGTACTTAAAGATTTGCAGAAATATTAAGATTAAAATGTTAAATGAACATATTTTGATGCTCCAATTTGGTATATGTAAATGAAATTCAAAAATCCTTTGGTAACATAATGTGTCTAAAACATCATAAATCTTTGCACAATTTACTATTCTCCAAAGAGAAGTTGAAACATGGCAATAAATTGCAACATGAAAGCTTGTGTTTGCATGGACTCCTGCAAAACGCTTCAAAATATAACAGCTATTCAAACTGAATTATTGGAGTTTCCTTCAGTTTCACTTTTAAACAATGCAAGGAAGGCAAAAAGGCAGATTGGTAACTTCATTTTCACACAAAAAAATCAATTGAAGTAGCCTGAAGAATACCATTTGCAGAATTTTCTTGAATTAAAATGAATTTCAACTGCAGGTGTATGTATGGAGGCTGTTCAGTCAAACCATGAAACTGCCAGAATGATGGGAAACCTGGTGGGTTTTACAATTATAAAGTGAAGGAAATCTGCCACTAATGTGGTTTGACTTTTAACTGCCTCCACATTCAGGAACAAACACCAATAAGTGAGTTCGGTATTACAACTGTGCATGCCCAGGTCATGGGTCATTCGGGATGAACATTCTCGCCAGCTGAGCTACTGTGTGTGTACGGACCTGCGCTCCATATGTATTTTCCAGTTTTATTTCTTCGAGGTAAGAAAACATTGCTTTCAAAACTATTAGCTAGGTGTATTTATGGTTCATTTGTACAAAACTACGATGATTTTGGTGGCTTTATTGCTTTATGCTTCAGTGAGTGAGTGAGATTGTGATGATGAATAACAACCATTTTTGACTGTTTTTGTTTTGGAGCGGGGGGGAAGATCTCTTATCATACTAGCCCATGGCTACGGGCTGATGATTTGACAGCTCGACGGTGGATGTAGGAGGCCAGCAGTTTACTCCTTTCGATTCTTCAAGCCACCCATCTTTCAGTTTGCTCATGGGATCGGGAATAATTTTTTCTCCAAATTTCAGGAGTTCCTTCAATTGATCAACATGATGATGTTTTTGCAGTCGGTAGCACGGGCTTCTTCATGTACGATACAGCGTAAGCAAGAGCAGCAAGTTCGTCTTTTTTGTCACGTATTTTTCAACCCCCTGTCCGCTAAAAATGCTTCAAAACTCCGACTTTCCATTGTTGAAAATCATCCAGTGTCATATCGTTGTCATTTGGGTCAGCCATAATCAATATAAGATTCGGTAGAAGACGAAAACTCAGACCGAAAATGTGCTCACAGTTTATAGAGTGCTGCGATCGCTTATTTATAATCCCGAATGACCTTTGACAAATCCCATGATTCCTTGCATTTATCGAGATACCAAACTTGCTTATTGGTAATAAATGCCTGCCTTGTCAGTGATATCCATGTCCTATGTGTTTATTAGTATGTATTAAGGATGTTGCCAAAGAGGGCTCTCTGCAGTCTCAAAAATATTTGTTAAAGCAAAAGAAGTGCCAAAGGACAGCCATGAGGAAAATGAAGCAGGATCACACTCAATCATCTCCCAATAGTGATTCTACTTCAATGGTACATTGATTGAAATGAGCTTTTCAGACATTTTTATTGAATAGCAAATTGCAATATAAGTGCAAGACTCTCTTTTGAATTGAAACAATACAATTAAACTGAATGAAAGTAATTCAGAATTGTTTCTACTAAAATCAGCCAATACTCATCGGTCGCCAAACTGGAATCTGTTCCACAAAACCCAAATATACCCCTTTATTTTTACAATAAGAGTTGACATGAATCTTCAAAAGTAGCGAGCACGAACTGGAATTTTAAAGATGGAGAGACTGAAGCATACTATTGAGTAAACAAAATGCTAGAGGAACCCAGTTGATCAGGCAGCATTCGTGGGGGAAATGGACAGATTATTTTGGGTGCAGGTTCCATCTTATATTGCTGGTTGACTTTTTTTGTTTTTTGTTCAAGAGTCTGAAATCTTTTCTAATTCCTCTGAAGCATCCTCTTGTTGCCTCTAATATTGCTAATGGGATGACATTTTATCCTCCCCCTTGCAATTTATATCCCTTTCCTTTAGATCTATCCCAGGGCTCTGAGAGAAAACAAATGATTAGGAATAAAGGATCACAGATGGTAAATGTTTGAATGAGAAGTGGGTATTGGGCAGGAATTGTTTGTACACAATTACTTGAAGGTATCAGTTAAAAGGAAACAAGCCAGGAAGAGGAGGGATAGGATATACCTGCATTTAGATGGACAAGGGTTGTTTACGGATTGTCCGTGGGAGGCTTTGTACGTGTGAGGTCATGTCTCAAGAATCATCAGTATTTTGAGGATGTGACTAAAAAGGTTGATGCAGGCAAAGCTGTAGACGTTGTATGCATGGATTCCAGTAAGGCATTCAACAAGGTTCTGCATGGTTAGCTTGTCTGGAAGACTAGATCCCATGGGATTCAAGGAAAGTTAGCTGAATGGATAGAAAATCGGCTTCATGGAAAGGAGGAAGCAGAAAGTGATGGTGGAAGGTTGCTTTTCGGACTGGAGGCCCGTGACCTGTGGTGTGCCTCAGGTTTCGGTGCTGGACCCATTACTGTTTGTCTTCTATATCAATGATTTGGATTAGAATGTACATGGCATGGTTAGCAAGTTTGCAGATGATGACAAAAGTGAGTGGGATTATAGATAGTGAAGATGGTTGTCAAAAATTGCAACAGGATCTTGATCTGTTGGGCAGGTGGGCTGAGGAATGGTTGATGGAATTTAATGCAGAGAAATGTGAGGTATTGCATTTTGGGAACACTAAAATAGGTAGAACCTACACAGTGAACGGCAGGGCTCTGGGGTGTGTTGTAGAGCAGAGGAATCTAGGAGTACATGTATATACTGCCTTGCAACCAAAGGCGACAGATAGCACAATGGGCTAAGAGTTCGGCTGGCGACCGGAAGGTAGCCGGTTCAAATCCCGCTTGGAGTGCATACTGTCGTTGTGTCCTTGGGCAAGACACTTCACCCACCTTTGCCTGTAATGGAATGTAATTACGGCGGCAGGCGCGGGCACACCGCGACGCCCTGTGTCTCCCTTTCAAGGGAGATGCTAAAAATGCATTTCGTTGTCTCTGTACTGTACACTGACAATGACAATAAATTGAATCATTTCATTTCATTGCAGATTGGTGGAAGCAGAGTCATCAACAGCATTTAAGAAGTTTCTAGATGTGCCCAGGGATTGTTTAGGCATTGGATTAATATGGATGGGTGGATATGATGGGCCAAATAATCTCTTTTCTTGTCTATGATTCTATAAGTTATTAGTCTGGTTCCCAGCAAGAGTATTACTGTATGTCCACTTCCAGTCTTCACACTTTAGGAAAGTACTGAAGACTATGGAAAGAGTGCAGACTGAATCCGGGCTAGGCTAGAAAGACTGACGATTTGGGAGTTATTTTTCTCAGAGCAGAGATGACACAGAAGGGAAATGTTTCAAATCATAGGAGGACTGGATTATATAATTAAAGATAAATTACTTTTAGTGGTTGAAAGGTTAGCTACCAGAAACTACAGATTTAACGTAATCAGTTTTAAATGAAGCGGAAAGTTCCCCTGAAATTACACTTTTTGTTGGCTTACCATTAGTGTTCGAACTAAAATCAACAAATTGGAATCCATTTATCCCACACTGAGCATTGAACTATGCATTTATCTCCCTAATCATATTTACCCTTTGCTAATTTGCATGTGGTTCAGGTTATAAATGGATATTAGCTGCTTTGTGGTTCTGCTCTACTATTTAGCTCCAAACTGCTCATAATCAGGACCTCCTTCCTCGTCCCACTATGTCATTAATGCACTTCTGGATTGTGATAGCTGAATCATCCCCCATCCACTGCAAATTATTTCACAGTCCAGCAGAGATGTTCTTAACCCTGGCAGCAAGCAAGAAACATACGGCTGTCTCTCTACACAGGGAATAGTGTCTATTGCTCTAATGATGCTATCCCCAATTTTATTTTCTCTATTTACTTGAATGGCCACCAGTGTCATTGACAGTTTGCACATCCTATACCCTCATCCATACAAGGTGATATAACCTTCTCTCTGTTGAACAAAGGTAAGAACTATCCTCTGGATTCCTCTACCTGCCTCCTCTGCAGCCATATTGTCCCATCTCCGACCATTCACCAAAATTGAAATAATCGAAGGGTATGGCTACCTCCTGGAATTCCCGGAAGTGTCAAATAGTTTAAAGCTCAGATTCTAGCTCATCTAGTTCAAGGAACATTCAAAGAACCAAAGTGCCAATTGGAGGTATGTCATAGAATGAACGCATAGTGTTGGACATCCTCTTTGAAAATGTGGTGCCAGTTAAATTGTACAAATGCACAAAATCTAAAATACAATAGAAAATGGGGACAGTTTTAGATCAAGGAATATTTGGGGAGAGAGAGAAGCAGTTGATGTTGAGATCGATAACCATCCCACTTCCCAAAAAGGTGATGGTTAGGACCAAGAACGTGGCACTCTTAACATAGAAACATAGAAAATATGTGCAGGAGGCCATTCGGCCCTTCGAGCCAGCACCGCCATTCATTGTGATCATGGCTGATTGTCCCCAATCAATAACCCATGCCTGCCTTCTCTCCATATCCCTTGATTCCACTAGCCCCTAGAGCTCTCTCTAACTCTCTCATAAATCCATCCAGTGACTTGGTCTCCACTGTCCTCTGTGGCAGGGAATTCCATAAATTCACAACTCTCTGGGTGAAAACGTTTTTTCTCACCTCAGTCTCAAATGACCTCCCCTTTATTCTAAGAATGTGGCCCCTGGTTCTGGACTCACCCAACATTGGGAACATTTTTCCTGTATCTAGCTTGTCCAGTCCTTTTATAATTTTATGTTTCTATAAGATCCCCCTCATCCTTCTAAACCCCAGTGAATACAAGCCTAGTCTTTTCAATCTTTCCTCATATGACAGTCCCGCCATCCCAGGGATCAATCTTGTGAACCTACGCTGCACTGCCTCAATCACAAGGATGTCCTTCCTCAAATTAGGAGACCAAAACTGTACACAATAGTCCAGATGTGGTCTCACCAGAGCCCTATACTGCAGAATAACCTCTTTACTTCTATACTGAAATCCTCTTGTTATGAAGGCCAACATTCCATTAGCTTTCTTCACTGCCTGCTGTACCTGTAAGCCAACTTTCAGTGACCGGTGTACAAGGACGCCCAGGTCTCGCTGCACCTCCCCCTTACCTAACCTAACCCCATTGAGATAATAATCTGCCCCCTTGTTTTTGCCACCAAAGTGGATAACATCACATTTATCTATATTATACTGCATCTGCCCACTTACTCAACCTGTCCAGGTCACCCTGCAACCTCCTAACATTCTCTTCACAGTTCACACTGTCACCCAGCTTTGTGTCATCCGCAAACTTGCTTGTGTTGCTCCTAATACCCTCTTCCAAATCATTAATATATATGGTAAACAATTGCGGCCCCAACACCGAGCCTTGCGGCACTCCACTCGTCACTGCCTGCCATTCTGAAAAGGACCCGTTCACTCCTGCTCTTTGCTTCCTGTCTGCCAACCAATTTTCTATCCATGTCAACACCCTACCCCCAATACCATGTGCTCTAATTTTAGTCACCAGTCTCCCGTGCGGGACCTTATTAAAATCTTTCTGAAATTCTAGATACACAACATCCACTGGCACCTCTGCATCCATTTTACTTGTCACATCCTCAAAAAATTCCAGATTCGTCAAGCATGATTTCCTTTTCATAAATCCATGTTGACTTGGACTAATCCTTTTACTGCTATCCAAATGCCCCATTATTACCTCTTTAATAATTGACTCCAGCATCTTTCGTACCACCGAAGCCAGGCTAACTGGTCTGTAATTCCCCGTTTTCTCTCTCGCTCCTTTCTTGAAAAGTGGGATAACATTAGCTATCCTCCTATCCACAGGAACTGATCCTGAATCTATTGAACATTGGAAAATGATCACCAATGCATCCACTATTTCTAGAGCCACCCCCCTGAGGACCCTGGGATGCAGACCATCAGGCCCAGGGGATTTATCATCCTTCAGTCCCATTAGCCTACCTGTGAGGAAAGGGTTAATAGGGATAGTTGATTTAGACTAGGACTCTGAGAAATAGCTGAAGTAGAATAATAGTAAGCTCTCAGCACAAACACCCGACAGAGCTCGGCAAGATTAGTAACAGCAGAAGAACAAGTGATGACATCTCAAGGCTGGGAATTTACAGATAAGCGGTACGACATAAACCTTTACGAGAACTGGGGGAAAGGGCAGGAGATACTCTGTATTGCGCATGCTTAATAAGATACATGAATATTACGACAACACCCACCACGACAAAATGTCTCATTTAAATGCACATGCGATGTATGATGTAGGAGGTTCCCTTGACGTTGAAAGGCGTTACGGGACGTTCTGGTGGGAATGAGAACAGTGCTCTGATTGGAAGGAGCCTGAAGGGGAGGAGTTAAGGGTGTGACAATTGTAAGATGATGTGGATAAAAGAAAGAGACTTTCCCAATGTCGGTGTGTCTCGGTTGGGGAGACACCCGGGGACTGCAGACTCGTAAATAAAGGAGTTTCTTGTTTCCACGACTTTGTCTCTGGCATCGTGATTGTGAACACTCACATTTATATCTCACACTACCCAATACTATTTCTCGCCTAATGAAAATGTCTTTCAGTTCCTCTATCCCCTTAGATCCTCTGTCCTCCAGTACATCTGGGAGATTGTTTGTGTCTTCCTTAGTGAAATCCTTAACAAGTCAATCAAACTGTCTAGTCTACAATTAGTCTGAAGAAGGATCTTGATCTGAAAATCCAGAGATGCTGCCTGACCTGTCGGGTTACTTCAACACGTCGTCCTTTTGACTTGACTTATGCAAATTATTGCACTCAGCTACTCCCTTGTGGGACTGAAAGAATTTCTCGTACTCAGTGCATGTTAGAAATTTACGTTTCAAAAAAATAAGAAATGAGTTTACAAAAAACAGAAAAATGCCATAAAGGGAGATGGGGGAAGGGGGAAAAGGTGCAATAATTCTGCGGTCGCTACCCAGTTACATTTAGTACATATATTTTTTGATGGAAGCATCTGCAGTGTTACAGGGCGGTGTAGTCAGTGCATGTGAAGAAAATAATTGAATATAAATATTTCTATTTGACAGCAACAGAAAGCAACTATTCCTGATTCTGTTTGTCCCTGGATTTGATGCACCTATAGCGCCTTCCAGAGGGCAGCAGGTGCGAACTGGTTTACATCCAGACACAAAATGGGATTAACTCTTTGATGATCGCTTCTTTGCCCTGCTAAGGCATTTTTGAAAGTTTCTAGAAATCCATCAAAAATAAAACTGGACCCTCATACAGAATTGATTATTTTCGGAATAGCCTCTCCCTGCTCTGAGCTATCAATGGTCGAAGACGTTTCCATAACGATGGCTGTAATGGCAAAAAAAAAGTACTTAAATTTTGGCTCTCGATGGACCCCAACTCTTAAAATGGTCATGACAAACAGGTTGAGAGTCATCTTGAAGATAGGACTTGTCTTCCTGAGGAAATCAGAGCAATTTTCAGCCGATATGTCTCCTTCTTGATGATTACAAGGATAGTATTGTGCAACACAACTTTGGAATTAAGCGATTTACGGACGGTGTGGTGAGAAATAAAGGACATTTCCCACCCCGGACACTCACTGTTTGAACTGTTGCTGTCAGGCAGACGGTATAGATCAATGAGGACAAAGACAAACAGACTCCTGAAGTTTTTATCCCATGCAATAACTACACTTAATTAGCCACCAAATGAGTTCAGGTGCGCTACATGCACAAAGGGATTGTGCAATCGACAGTAGTGTATGGTTGTGTTTATGCTTGTTTTTTTGTCCATGTTTCGATTTTAGTTGTTTATTTCAGATATTGTCTTTCAGCATCGTTAGCTTTGCGATAATGTGTGAATGGTGGCCGGACTACAGTCGTATTTTGTTCTACATGTTTACATGTTATAAGGGGGCTTATAACACAGCCCTATCCTATCCTATACTCAACACGTTTGCGAGTTTTTTACATTATTTTTCATTGGGGGTCTTATTATTCTTTTTTAAGATTTTACTCATTCACTCTTTTGTAGTTTAGGGGTTTACACATTCACCATTTCTTTCACTTTCTCTCTTTCTTGCATTTCTTTTTTCTCAAAATTAAAATGGAAGATGCACAATACATGTATTTTGTCATATGCTGCGGTTTATACTACTGTACACTGATTCTAATAAAAATATTAATAAAAAAACTTAAGGGTCATGTAACCTCTCAGGCGAAAAGAAATAGGTGACCTTTTGGGTCGAGACCCTTCGGACTGAATAAAGGTCTCGATGTGTCACCTATTCCATTTCTCCAGATGCTGCCTGACCCGATAAGTTACTCCCGCTTTTTGTGTCAACCTCCAGAACATGATGGTCAACCTTAAGAATTTCCATCATTTTCTGTATCTATTTCAGATTTCCAGCATCTGCAATTTAAAAGAAAACTGTTTTTGTTTAGGAAGTGGTTGAGAAAGTGGGATAATTTAGAATGAGAGTGAATTGTGGTATAGATAATTTAATTTTCCTGCGTCCAGTTTGCATGCTAATGGCAAAACTAATCTGAGGTATGCATAGGATAACAATCAAAATGCCACCGTTAACCCCAAATTAGCTAAATTTGGTTGTACATTTGCACAACACTGTAAAACTCCCCGACTTTCCGTAGCTGCACTCTGCTACTTAACTCAATCCAAGACCCAAAGACCATCTCCAGCTTTCGCGCCAGAAATCAAGTGCGTCATTCTAAATTGACGGGTAATACCATCTATGCAACAGGGGAACTGTAGTATATCATGGAAAATTACTCTAAAGAAACCATACTCCATTGGTTAATGAAATACGAAAATGGAACAATACCATAAGTATTTCTATGTAGATATGCGGGAGTTGATGATGTGGGGAGCAATATCATTTGCAGGGACTAAGGACTTTGAAGTGAACACCCCTCCTACGGCTGGGCCGCTGGCACGGTCCGATTGTCCCGCGGGGTTCCATTATCCCAGCGCGCGCGCGCGAGCGCGGGAAGTGTTGGCCCGGATTCCCGGGGCATTTAATCTGCAGGATGGAGGAACTCTGTAGTGTGGTGAGTTAGCTGCACTTCATCGTTTGCATGCATTTAGCATTATATTTTCATTGTGTTTTTTAATCCTCCGTCGGTGAATTGTATTCTCTTCTAATCTTTCAAATTTGCTGATTAAATACACTGGTGTAGCGCAAATAGTTCATTTTCATCGGTGAACTCTCAGTATCAAAAATCCCACGAGGTTTGGTTTCTAGTTTAAAACCACTTTTTTTCATACAAATCAAAAGAAATATGAATACATAGAAGAATGTTTAGTAGGGCTTTTTCAGCGGAATTGGCGAAGAAAATAAATCCAAGAGCAATGAAAACGTACATATCAAGTTTTGGTTGGACCTACATGCTTACAATACCCCCACCCACTCAGCAGTAGCGCTCAATATCATCATTTACAATTTCAGAATTATAAAATACATTTAATAAGTTCCTCTTGCACTTTTATGCTTTTTTGGAAACGCCTACTGTATTGTAGCGTGGTTTGTTTTGTTCGTTGTTTACAACAAGCGTACGAATAGAAAATTAGGAAGGGTTTAAGGAATGGAAACTCGTCAAGAACGTTTGTAAACGTCTTTTTTACTGTTGTTCCATTTGCTTAATATTAAAGTTATGACTTTTCAGTTTAAAGATGTTGGCCGGTCGATTACTTTTTAAATGAACATGTGGGTTTGGGTTTATTATTGTCACGTGTGTTGAGGTGCAGTGGAAAGCTTTGTTTTGCGTGCTATCAAGTTAGACATCAAGCCAAATTCAAGTACAGTAAAGTGGATTAAAGGGAAAGGTAGTGTGCAGAATATAGTTCTCAGCAGATCCATTGATGGCAGCCTCTGCCTACCCTACAGTCTGTTTTTCTCTTTAAAAAAATGTTTTAGTCTGTTTTAAAAGTTTTGGAGGTTTCTTTAGTTTTTCTACGTGGGGGAGGGGGGTTGGGTAAGAGGGAAAGTGTTTCCCAGTCACTTCCTGGCGAGGATGCGACTATTCTCCGAGTCGCTTTCTCACCCCCCCTCCTCACGACCTGCCAACTGTATTGGGCAGCCTTTCCTGCCGGAGACCGACCAAAGCTTCAGCAGTGGCGCAGCACTGGATGGCCGTTTGCAGCTCCATAGTGTTGGGCCTGCTGCTTCAACATCGTGGAGCTGTGGTTTGCAGATCTTCCAGCGCGGGTGGTGCCGACTTCAACATCGCGGAGTCCTGGGACCTTTTGCCGAGCGTGAATCTCCGCCCAGCGCAGGCTGTGGACTTCGGGAGCCGCGGACTCTGGTAGGAAGTGGTCGATTCGGATGTCCAAGCTGCTGAGGTTGTTCTCCCGTTCCAATGTCGGAGTTCCATCATCCCGGTGAGAGGACCGGAACATCGGGCCGGCCCTAATGGCGACAGCTACGGGTTCGGGAGCCCCCCCCCCAACCACGGGTGAACAACAGAGGAGGATGACTGAACTGTGGTGCCTTCCCTCACAGTGGGAAACTGATCCCGCTGTGTAGGGATGTCTATGTTAAAGACTATCGTGTTCTGTGCTCTTTTTATTCGTATGGCTGTATGGTGACCACACATTTCACTGTACCAATTGGTACATGTGACTAATAAATGTCTCTTTTGTCTTGTAAATGCTGGAGTACCTCAGCAGGTCAGGCAGCATCTCGAAAAAAGGAATAGGTGACATTTCGGGTCGGAAGCCTCCTTCAAACTGAAGAAAGACTTTCAGTCTGCAAAAGGATTTTGATCCAAATCGTCACGTACTCCTTTTCTCTTGAGATGCTGCCTGACCCGCTGAGTTACTCCACCATTTTGTGTCTGTCTTCGGTGTAAACCCGCATCTGCGTTCCTTCCCAAACATTTTGTCAGCTCCACTGCAAAATCTCCTCATGGCCTGTCTACTTTGAAGAAGTTCTCCCCTTCTCTGACCGGAGTTCTGCAACTATCAGTCTGAAGAAGTGTTCTGACCTGAAATGTCACCTACTCCTTTTATCCAGACATGCTGCCTGACCCCCTGAGTTACTCCAGTATTTTGTGTTTATCTTTGGTATAAACCAGCATCTGCAGTTCCTTCCTACGCATAGTTCTCAGGATTGAATAGGGGTTGTACCCTAGCTATTCGAAGGACCGTTCAAAAGCCTAATAACGGAGGGGAAGATGCTATTTCTGAGTCTGGTGGTGCGTGCTTTCAACTTCCCGTATCCTCTGTATGACAGGAGTGGGGAGAAGAGGGAAGGGCTGGGGGGAGAAAAATTTACAATTATGTTGGCTGCTTTCCCAAGGCCACCTAAAGTCTCGCCGGGCAACCTAAAAGCCGTGTCATTTTGCCCGGCTTGACACGGTAGATACTGGTTTATACTGAAGATAGACACAAAAAACTGGTATAACTCATCAGGTCAGGCAAGGAGAAAAGGAATAAGTGACGTTTCGGGTCGGCGATGGTTGTAGTGCTGTAGGATGGAGGGTAGGGTCAGAGCAAATGACGGGCCCTGCACAGCAGCGGCAACGGCGGTGCCACCTCCTCTTCCTGCCCCCTTCCGCCTTCTGAAGCAAAGATACTAGAGCGGAGCCTGAGGCACCTGCACTGCTCGGCCCCGCACCTTCCTGTTGGCTGATGGAGGAGGGGAGGCGGTGGCGAGGAGATGCCAACTACCTCCCCCTTTGGCGGTGGACAGGGTCGGCCAAGTAAGCGGGGTGATGGTGCCGGTGTTGCCCGAGGAGCGCTGACTTTCCTTCCTCCCCACCTCCTGTGTATGTGTCTCTCTCCGCTCCCCCTCCCTATTGACCTCGCATTCATTCTCCTGCCAGCTTCCCCATCCATCCTGCACTGATCTCCCCCATCCATGCCGTACTGATCCCCCCCCCATTCAACTCCCGCTGACATCTCCTGCGCTCTACCCTCACAATTTTACTTACTCCAACCAACACGCACTAATTCCCCAGCCTCAACCCATCCATTCCGCACCGATTGCTTCTCAACCCCTTCCCCGCCATCTATTCATCCCGCACTGATTCTCACACACACACACACACACACACACACACACACACACACACACACACACACACACACACACACCAACCCTACTGCGCGGAAATGTCTTCAGAGTGCACATCGGCTCTGTTTGATAACGGAATGCAATCAAATGTGTTTTAATTCCCAATGTTATTATTTGTTTTAATCCATAATGATGGATTAATTAAATTGTCAACGTGTGAAATATTAAAACCGCTGTCTTCGATTGTCACTGCTACCGTTGACACGTTATTACAGCATTCATTATAACGGCAAATAAATGCTCTTAATATGCAGTATCAGTACTGTAGTTATTTAATGAGCAACATTCACAACTATACGTTGGATTTATCCAGGTTTTACTTCTACAGTCGGTCATATACATCACGAATTTGGTCAGGAGAAATTTCAGTTGAAATTTTAACGTTAATTCTGAAGTGGGAATGATGTAAACAGCGTTTATCTATAATTTATTTAAAAAAATCTGGTCTGTACAAACTGGGTATCTTCATTGCTGTTCACAACACTTACATCTAATCTGAATGTCTGGTAATGTGGCGTTTTGACACCTTTAAGCATGTTGTCAAAAGAACATTTGCTGCTACAGTTATGTCCTTTGGCCATCTCTAACAGGTTAGTGTAATGTTTAACCTGTCAGAATAGTAGTTTTAACAGCTATTATCATAAAATGTCTTTAAAAATGTCCTTGCAACCTGTATATTTTGTTGTGGATAAATTATGTGGGAAGCGAGAGTTTTTCTGTACCACTAGCAATAACGACCCATGCTATGGCCATGTCATGATAATTTTCGGCCCTTCACAGAAAACATGCTCGCATCAATCTGTAGTGTGCATGGTTAAGCATATATGTTACCATGGTCCAGGATTTATTGACACAGGTTGATCACACGCTGAATAAACCAACCCCATTTTTGTTTGGAAGTGGAAATTGTCCCGCTCCGCCCATCGGTTGATTGCTTTTACCACATTAATCGCTAGAAGATCTATTTTATTTAAATGGAAAGACTTCAACCCTCCGACTACACTCCAGTCATATTCGGAAACAATATCATGTTTAAATTGAGAAAAAATCAGGAGTGACATTGTTGAACCCTTGGTTAAATTTGATAAGACTTGGGAAAAATGTATTGAACATTTTCATACAGCATAAATTGCTCACTCTTTAATCGTTATAAAAATCATTTTACCTCTATATAGTGGAACGGACTTGATGACAAACAGACTTGCATTGTTGAAATTTTCAGTTCAGATTAGGTTTTGCTATGCTTTGTTTTTTTCAATCTATTTTATTTTTATGCGTGTTTTATTATTATCAAATTTTCTCTTTTTTTTCTTTCTTTAGTTGGGGGGGGGGGTTGTTTTTTTTTTCCTTTTTTCTTTTTCTTTTTGTCTTTTTATCTTTGGCTTTATTTACATTTATAAGTTTCCTTTTAAAGATTTAACTATATTTACATAGAGACTGGGTGGTCTATATTCATTGTGTATTTTGACACTGGTCTCATATTAGGTTATACCTGTTATTAATGTAATCCTGATCCCTATATCAATACCATTGTTTTTATCATTATTCTTTTTGCTCTTTTTTTATGTTTTATTTTTGCATTTTTTGGGGGGGGAAAAACAATAAAAAGATTTTAAAAGAAAGAAAGGAAGTGGAAATAAATAATAGAAATTGCATTAATTGCAACATGTAAAAAGAGTTGAGATACTGTTATAATTTTGCTGCATGTCATTATGGTATATATCATGTCTTGATTGGTGAATATGTTTAGTTTGTGACTTTATTTGAAGCAGAAATAATATGTGAATGCTTCATTGAGCATAATTCCAACTGGTAACTACGCACTTCGCCCGAGTACATTATCGCACGTGTCATGCAAGCCGTCTTAAATGACCACCTAAACTAACTCATTTGGCAAACTAAAAAGCTGCCTTGGTTGCCCGGCTGGCAACAGGGCAAAAATATTAAGTGAGAGCCCTGCATGTACTCCACCCTGCTTTCCACTACATTTGGAGTCAAACGGCATAGAAACAGACCCTTCGGCGCATTTGGCCCATATCCTTCTAAACCTAACCTATCCATGTTCTGTCCAAATGTGTGTTAAATGTTATAGTACCTGCCTCAACTACCTCTGCCAGCTTACTCCACAAACCTACCATTTTTACCACAACCTGTTCCACCTGCTGCCCTCTGGCAGACGGTACAGGTCTTTCAAAACTCGCACAAACAGACTCGGAGACAGCTTCTACCCCATAGCCATACGTGAACTTAACAATGCAAAATAAGAAATAACACTCGCATTCAACTGAATGGTTCTACCTCAGCTGCTATTGTTATTTATCTGTAATTTTTTTTTTAATATGTATATATTTTTACCTTTTCTTATATATTTAAAATTGCTCTTGTGAATCGCACCGTGGGATTGACTTTTAAATTTCGTTGTACCATGTGCAATGACAATAAAGAGATTCATTCATTTCATCCTTTGTGTAAAAAAAAAAGTTGACCCTCGGGTTCCTATCTTTCCTTTCTCACCTTAAACCATTGTCCTTTGGTTCTTGATTCCCCTACTCTGGGTAAAAGATGAAGCATTTACCCTATCTATTCCTCTCATGATCTTATACACTTCTATAAGATCACATCTCAATTTCCTGCATTCCAAGGAATAAAGTCCGAGCCTGCTCAACGTCTCCCCACAGGTCAGGCCTTCGAGTCCTAACAACATACTCATAAATCTTCTCTGCACCCTTTCCTGCTTGATAACATGTTTCCTCTAACAGGGTGACCAAAACTGAACACACTACTCTAAGGGTGGCCTCACCAACGTCTTATATAATTGCAACATGACCTCCCAACTTCTATACCTATTACTCTGACTGATGAAGGCCAATGTGCCGAACGCCTTCTTGACTACCCTATCTACTTGCGACTCCAGTTTCAAGGAACAATGCACCTGCGCTCCTAGAACACTTTACAACACTCCCCATAGCCCTGCCATTCACTGGGTAGGTCCTGGCCTGGTTAGACTTCCCAAAATGTACCACCTTGCATTTCTCTACCTTAAATTCCATTAACAATATCTCAGCCCATCTGCCCAACCTATCAAAATCCTGCTGCAAATTTTGACAACCATCCTCATTATCTACAATACTACCCACTTTAGTGCCATCAGCAAACTTACTAATCATGCCTTTGATGTTCTCGTCCAAATCATTGATATAGGTGGCAAACAGCAATGGGCCCTGAACTGATCCTGAGGCACACTGCTGGTCACAGGCCTCTAGTCTGAAAAGAAACCTTCCACCATCACCCTCTGCTTCCTTCCAAGAAGCTTAATTTTTAACCAATTGGCTAGCTTTTCATAGATCCCATGCAAAGTAACCTTCTGGGGAAGCCTCGCATATGATGTTAACTTGTCAGATACCTTTCTGAAATCCATACATACAGCTACAGCTCTGCCCTTATCAACCTTTTTGGTCACATCTAAAAATAAAACATTCAGATTTGTGAGGCATGATCTCCCACGTACAAAATCATGCTGCCTATCCCTAATCAGCCGTTGTCCATCTAAATGCATGTATATCTTTGTACATCTTTTTGAAATCTTAGGGATAGTTCATTTTGTTCCTATCTTTTGCAGATGTCAACATTGGTTGCAGAGATCTTTAATACAGAGAGTGATGATGAAGAATTTAAGGGTTTTCAAGAAAGTGACTTTGCCAACAGTTATGGACGGTTTAAACATGTAAGTAAAATGCTATGTAAACAACCTTTTCTATTTATAGAAACATAGAAAATATATGCAACACAACAACAAATAAGCTCTAAGCTACAACGACTAATAAGCTCTGAACTGCAAAAGAATATATTATTGCACTATATTTGTTATTAATTGAACTTTTTTTTTTCTTCCCCCCTTATGTACTATGTTTACATATTCACATATTCTGTTGTGCTGCAGCAAGAACGAATTTCATTGTCCTATCCGGGACATATGACAATAAAACACTCTTGACTCTTGAGTAGGCCATTCGGACATTCGAGCCAGCAATGCCATTCAATATGATCATGGCTGATCATCCAAAACCAGTAACACGTTTCTGCTTTCTCCCCACATCTCTTGATTCCATTAGCCCTAAGAGCTAAATCAAACTCTCTCTTGAAAACATCCAGTGAATTGGCCTCTGCCTTCTGTGGCAGATAATTCCACAGATTCACAACTCTGGGTGAAAACGTTTTTCCTCATCTCAGTCCTAAATGGCCTACCCCTTATTCTTAAATTGTGACCCCTGATTCTGGACTCCCACAACATTGGAAACATTTTTCTTGCATCTGGCCTGTCCAATCCCTTAAGCATTTCATATGTTTCTATAAGATTCCCTCTCATCGTTCTAAATTCCCGTGAATATAAGCCCAATCGATCAATTCTTTCATCATATGTCAGTCCCACCATCCTGGGAATTAACCTGGTGAACCTACACTGCACTCCCCCAATAGCAAGAATGTCCTTCCTCAAATTAGGAGACCAAAACTGCACACAATACTTCAGATGTGGTCTCACCAGGGCTCTGTGCAACTGCAATAGGACTCCTTGCTCCTATACTCAAATCTGCTCTCCATGAAGGCCAACATGCCATTTGTTTTCTTCACTGCCTGCTGTACCTGCATGCTTACTTTCAGTGACTGATGTAAAAGGACTCATTGCACCTCCCCTTTTCCTAATCTGACACCAATCAGATAATAATCTGCCTTCCTTTTCTTGCCACCAAAGTGGATAACCTCACATATATCCACATTATACTGCATCTGTCTACTCACCCAACCTACCCAAGTCACCCTGCAGCCTCCTCGCAGCTCAAACTGCCACCCAGCTTCTTGTGGGTGGCAGTATGAAACTTTCCACCATCGTCCTCTGCTTCCTTCTAAGAAGCTTAATTTTTAACCAATCGCCAATTTCTTGGATCCCTTGCAAACTAACCTTCCAGGGAAGTCTAGCATGTCATGATACCTTGTTGAACTCCATACATACAGCCTCTACAGTTCTGCACTCATCAACCTTTTTCGTCACCTCTGGGGGGGAAAAAAACTCATCAGATTTGTGAGACATGATCTCCCACGTGCTAAATCATGCTGCCTATCCCTAATCAACCCATGTCCACCTAAATGCATGTATATCTTTGTACATCTTTTTGAAATCTTAGGGATAGTTCACTTTGTTCCTATCTTTTGCAGATGTCAAAATTGGTTGCAGAGATCTTTAATACGGAGAGTGATGATGAAGAATTTATGGGTTTTCAAGAAAGTGACTTTGCCAATAGTTATGGACGGTTTAAACATGTAAGTAAAATGCTATGTAAACAGCCTTTTCTATTTTTAGAAATAGAAAATAGTTGCAGGAGTAGGCCATTTGGCCCTTTCAGCCAGCATAGTCACTGCCTGCCATTCTGAAAAGGACCCGTTAATTCCTACTCTTTGCTTCCTATCTGCCAACCAGTTCTCTATCCATGTCAATACCCAACCCCCAATACCATATGCTCTAATTTTGCACACTAATCTCGTGTGGGACCTTTTCAAAGGATTTTTGAGAGTCCAGATACAACACTTCCAGCTTGTCTAATGCGGGCCGAGAGATATGGACCAAACGCAGGCAGGTGGGACTAATGTAGCTGAAACCAGAGCCCCAGGAGGACCCATATTCGGCCCCATATCTCTCCAAATATCTCTCCAAACTTTCCTATCCATGTACCTGTCTAACTGTTTCTTAAATGTTGGGATTGTCCCAGCCTCAACTATCTCCTCTGGCACCTTGTTCCATACACCCACCACCCTTTATGTGAAAAGGTTACCCCTCGGATTCCTATTAAATCTTTTCCCATTCACCTTGAACCCATGTTGTCTGGCCCTCGATTCCCCTACTCTGGGCAAGATTTCCTGTGTATCTATCTGATTTATTCCTCATGATTTTGACTTAATCAAATCTAAATGTTTTGTTCCCTCATAGGGTCTTTGACATGACTGTTGTGGGAAACTGTTATGAATACATATAATGGATTTATCCTCAAGATTATCCTTTCCAGGCTTATGCGCTTGGAAGATTTGAGTACCACAATCATTGCTTTACCTTTTGTTAAAAGCTTCTTTCATTTCTTGTTTGGTACTCTCTAACAGTAGAGCCCCATTTTGAGGAATGTGTATGCACCAAAGATTCTTTGTTTCTGAATTCCCAATTGAATCTGCTTCCTGATTTTTCTGAGCCAAGATCATTTTTCATTAACGTCACCCTTTTTATTTTTAAGAGAGGTAACCCACCAACTTTGTTGTTCTGTTTTTACTTTTGAATTATCAAATACTGGCCTGAACTATTCTCTCTGTAATGGCAATTGCACCATATTAATTTTTCTCAATTTCTGCTGATAATTGATTGACCTTGCAATCCGTGCATTTGGATAAAGAGCATTTAATGTTTTCCTTTGTACTGTTTTTCTCCTTTTAGTGACTGCTCTCTTAATCACTTGTTCCTGTCCCATTTTGTCAATCATTTCAAGACAATCTCACACTCCACTCACTCCGCAACCACCCTATCACTACACTGCATTATCACCTTATTATTTATTTTTTATTTCCCTTGTTTGAACTTTGTTGTAGTCTTAATCTGTAAAGTAAAGTATCCTTTATTGTCATTCAGACCTTTCGGTCTGAACGAAATTTCGTTGCCTTGCTGTCATATAATAAAAATGACAAAAACACACAATAAACACAAATTTAACATCCACCACAGTGAGTTCATCAGGCACCTCCTCACTGATGGAAGGCAAAAATCTTAAAGTCCTTGTCTCTTCCCTCCTTGTTCTCCCTCTGCTCCGAGGCGACCTGTGAGCTCCCGACGTTGTCGTCCACCGGGCCCGCGGCCGATCCTCCTAGGTCAGGTCGCTGTTGCCGCCGGAATGTCACAGCTCCGTTATCGGGTCGCCGCTGCCGCCAGAGCGCCACAGTTCTGATGTCGGGTCGCCGCTGCCGCCGGAACACCATAGCTCCGTTATCGGTTCGCCGCTGCCGCCGGAACGCCACAGTTCTGATGTCGGGTCGCCGCTGCCGCTGGCTCCGGAACGTCATAGCTCCGTTATCGGGTCGCCTCTGCCGCCGGAACGCCACAGCTCCGACGTTGCTGCTGGAACGCTGTCCCAGCTCCGAGGCTGCCAACTCCGCCATTAGGCCTCGGCGCAGACGGAGACGGTCACGGGGGATACGACAAGAGAAGTCTCATCCCCCTGAAGGAAGAGACCAAAAACACGTTTCTCTCTTCCCCCCCCACACCAATACACAACATAATAAAATAAAAATAAAACCAAAAATGAACTAAAACAGGACAAAAGAACAAACAAAAAAAGAAAAAACAACGGACTGCAGGCGAGCCGCCATCTTGGAATTTTTCCTTTTAGTCTTCCTCCAAGTAATCTATATCGAGAACATAGCCACTCTTGCTTTTATTTACTATTTGTCCTCTCATGCCTGTTCTGTCGTTCAATAAGGTCTTGGATGACCAGAACAAATAAATCTGGTTAATCCCGTTGACGTCTTCAGACCATGAGAATCGTATATTTTCATGTTTGCTTGTGAGACGATAGCATTTTGAAATCTAGATATATTCCACAAATGTGATTATTCTGTGCCAATCTTCTTTTTTTTCCTTATGTTTGAAGATATCAAAGACGTTAGCAGATATTTTTGATGCTCCAAGCGATGAGGAGTTTTCGGGTTTTCCAGAGGATGAGTGTAATACGGTACTTGATCATGCCCAGGACAAACCGAATAAGAACATAAATGTGAGTAGGATGCACTTTATTTTTTTTTAATTATACATTCAATGCTAATGGCATTCTGAGGCTTATTTCAGCAATTTCAATCAAACTTGCTGTCCCTGTCTTGTGATTGAATTCCTGTGCAACCATGGGAAGAGGGCACGCCAAAAGTACACTGGGATTTTTAAACAAATAGCTAAGATCAGTTTCATTTTTCCTCCTCTTTTATTTAGGTTTTCTTCTGATACGACGATCAAGGTAGTGCATCAGCATATTTACTTTCCCTGGCACCTGAGCAGATTTGCCGTGGATTCTCTTGAACTCGTGCTAGCGGAAGTATTCTGACAGGATGTACCTCGGCCTGATTGGGCAACTGCTCTGCTCATGGCTGCCTGATCCTGCAGACCGTGGTGCACACAGTCCTGCCCATCACAGGCTCATCACTTACTTCTATCCAGTCCATTTTCATGGTGCATTGCATCAGACAAGCTGGAAGTATTGTCAAGGATGCCTCCCATCCTGCCCATTCCCTTTTCTCCAGCCAATTCTGTCTGCCAATACTCTCCTCCGCCTACCTGACCCGCAACAACTTCTCCTTCGACACCTCACACTTCCTCCAAATCCAAGGCGTAGCTATGGGCACTCACATGGGTAGGGTACGTCGAACAATTCAATCACTGTTCAATGCGTACACTGGCCCTATCTCCGAACTCTACCTTCGCTACATTGACAACTGCATCGGTGTTGCCACCTGCACCCATTCAGAACTCACTGACTTCATCAATTTCACCACTAATTTCCATCCTGCACTCAAATTCACTTGGACCATCTCCGACATCATCCTACCGTCTCCATCACAGGAGGCAGACTATTGACTGACATCTACTACAAACCTACTGACTCCCATAGTTATCTAGACTACACTTCTTCCCTCCCTGCTTCCTGTAAAGGCTCTATCCCCTACTCCCAATTCCTCCATCTACGCTGCATCTGTGCCCAGGATGAGGTTTTCCATACTAGATCATCGGAGATGTCCTCATTCGTTAGGAAACCGGGGTTCCCCTCTTCCATTATTGATGAGGCTCTCACTTGGGTCACCACGATATCCCGTAACTCCGTTCTTGCTCCCATCCCCCCCCAATCGCAACAAGGATAAAGTCTCCCTTGTCCTCACCTTCCACCCCATCAGCCGTCGCATACAGCATATAATCCTCTGATACGTCCGCCACCTCCAACGGGATCCCACTACTGTCCACATCTTCCCATCTACACCTCTTTCTGCAGAAACCGTTACCTCCACAACTCCCTAGTCAACTCTTTCCTTCCCACCCAAACCATCCGCTCCCCAGGTACTTTCCCCTGCAACTGCAGGAGATGCGACACCTGTCCCTTTACCTCCCCCCTCGACTCCATCCGAGGGCCCCAACAGTCTTCCCAGTGAGGCAGAGGTTCACTTGCACCTCATCTACTGTATCCTCTGTTCCAGGTGTCAACCTCTTTACATCGGTGAGACCAAGCGCAGGCTCGGTCATTGTTTCTCGGAACACATCCTCTCAGTCCGTCTTAACCTACCTGATCTCCAGGTTGCTCAGCACTTCAACTATCCCTCCCATTCCCAATCTGACCTTTCTGTCCTGGGCCTCCTCCATTGTCAGAGTGAGGCCCAGCGCAAATTGGAGGAACAGCACCTCATATTTTGCTTGGGTAGCTTACACCCCAGTGGTATGAACACTGACTTCTCTAACTTCAAATAGCCCTTGCTTTCCCCCTCTATCACCTCCCTCTTCCCAGTTCTCCCACCAGTCTTACTGTCTCCGCATGCATTCTATCCTTGTCCTGCCCACTCCCCTGACATCACTCTGAAGGGTCTCGACCCGAAACGTCACCCATTCCTCTCTAGAGATGCTGCCCGTCCCGCTGAGTTACTCTTGCATTTTGTGTCTTCCTTATGTGAATAATCAGCTCTTTCCACCTACCAAGTGTTTCCAGTGTTTTCTTTTGCTTAAAGATTTGAACTGCTGTGTTTTGGATGGTGCTTAAATAAAATGCTATTTCGATTTTGAATGAGCAGAATTAATCTGCAAACATGGTCCATGATAGTAACTGGGTGTAAGTCACAAACCAGTGCCACTCACTGGGGTTTGTACTTCTTTGCTTTCTCCCTTCATTGGGAGTGCACCATCATCATTTGATAATGCTCCTGTTCAGCTGCTATGGACATTTTTGCATTAATAGATGCAACAGACGGTAACAATGCGTTCCTGGGACAGAAGTACAAATCCCACTATGGCATCTTCAATTAACCTAATTAAGTCAGGAGGAAAATTAAACTGATCTTAGCTGCTTGTTTAAAAATTCCTGTATACTTTTGGCGTGCCATCTTCCCTCCCCACGCCTGAACAATTTGAGATGGCTAATAGATGTCTTGCCAGTGATGCCAACATACTGTGAAAAAATTTGTTTTCAAAAAGCTCAACTGAAAAGTCCAACAGAGTTTCTGTAGAATAATGTTAATTTCCCCTTATTAAAAAAAAACCCTGTGGTCAATGAAGTGGAGGTTCTTTTTATAAATAATCTCTATTGACATAGGAATTTGCAACTACTTCTGAACAATTGGTTTGTTTATCTAGATTTAATTGTATGGACTTGCTAAACTTTTGTTCACTTTTGGCTTTCAGGTTTCCAAATTCCAGTCCAAGTACATTACAGAAGAGTTGATTGAAGTTTTCACAGATGATAGTTTCTCAGTTGATTGTGTTTTTGAAGGGTTCCCTTCAAGTACTTTTGAATCTAATGGCGAGCTGGATTCGAAGGTAAGGACTGCAATAGGATAATTTATTTTATTGTCAAACTCATTAGTTGGACCATCCTATTTTTGTTCCCCTTTTTAAATGTTTGCATTTATCCCCTTTATTGGTGGTAACAGTTAAAATAATATTTGTATTGAATGAGTGTAGCAGCAAGTGCGAATGACTGTTTTGGTTATTCGTCTCTTTCCTTCAGCAAACTGCAATTGTTGGTTGTAAGTGGGCATTACAGAGGGACCTTCGGTTTAATTTACTTGGGCTGCCTTCAGACACTGACAAAATGACAATAGACCAAATGTCAAACTGTTCATGCAACGTGTAAGAAAGGTCAATATTCATGCACGTCTGTTTCATTTTTATTGCTGTTGTTATAAATCCCATATGTGTTTTTAGTATATACAGGCAGACTCCTAATATTGTAAGTATGTGCAAATTTAGCTGTTTTTTTTCATCTTATGTTTCTTGTAGTCCATGAGTTTGGAAATGGAGGATGAAGATGAAGGTTTTACTGAATGAAGAGGAGGAGGAGGAGGAGGAGGATGATGATCTATCTTCCATCGGAAGTGAAATGGAACCAACATCAAAGAAACCCCATTTTGGACTGTGTGTGGCATTTAAATTTCCAACAAGGCGGCCAGCAAAGAGAAAGGAGCGTGAGCTGGATGTGTCCGAGTCTGAATCAGATGACGACTCTGGGTCAAGGAAGAAGCGGTCTAATGTTTTGCTAAAGCGAGCCATGAACATTAAAGAGAATAAAGAGATGGTAGGAGTATATTTGAGTAGTATTTGCTTATTTATAAAATACTTGCTTGAGGTGTGTAACTGTGGTGCTTATATCTGATTGCAGCTCTGAGAATCATCTTGTATGTTTCCATGCAAGACTACTATATGTGCATGTTGTCATTCCTTCTATTTCTTCAGAGCTTAACAGAGGATGCTATCTGACATGCATAGTATTTGTTGCTTGTATAACATTTGGAATGATTTGCTTGTTTCCTAGAATAATGAAATGAAGGTGATAAAGGCCAACCAACATAAATCAGGTTAATGGCTATTTGTAGGCCATCTTGCTTATACTGGTATTTAATTTATTTTACACATGTTAGAATTTCAGCAGAATGAGATGATATAAACAAAAGGTGAATACTGACAAACATCCACCATATTTCTTTCCCCTGTGGCGTCTTCACTGCACTGTTATTTACACTTTCAGGATCTGGCAGGGTCAGTACTTGCAGCCCATCTCCAATTCATAAATTAATGTCATATTGGCCCATCGAGTCTACTCTGCCATTCAATCGTTGCAGGTGTTTCTGCCTCAACCCCATTCTCCTCGCTTCTCGTAACCTTTGACCCCCTTACTAATCAAGAACCTATCCATCTCCGCCTTAAAAATATCCAATGACATGGACTCTGCATGTCCCTCTGTGGCAATGAATTCCACAAATTCACCTTTGTCTGGCTAAAAAAAAGTGGTCCTTGTCTCCTTTCTAAAGATATGTCCTTTTATTTTGAGGTTGTACCCTCTGTTCCTAGATTCTCCCAATAGTAAACATCCTCTCCATATCCAGGCCTTTCACTATTCGATATGTTTCAAAGAGGCCCACTCTCATCCTTCCTCTCAACTCCAGTGAGTACAGGTCCAGAGCTGTCAAATGTTCATCATATGTTAACCTAATCATGCAAGGATCATTCTCGTAAACCCCCTCTACCCTCCAACCTCCTCAGATATGGCACCCAAAACTGCTCACAATAAGCGCTCTAACCTGTGCCTTAATTAAGCCTCAGCATTATGTCCTTACTTTTATATTTGCCTTCCTTACTACTGATTCAACTTGCATATTAACCTGTTGGAAATCCTGCACTGCCACTTCCAAGTCCCTTTGTGCCTCCAATTTCTGAATCCTCTGCCCATTTAGAAAATAGTTTATGCCTTTATTCCCACCAAAGTGCATGACTGCACACTTTACTATGTTGTATTCCATCTGCCACCTCTTTCCTCACTACCAATGTGTCCAAGTCCTTCTGCAGACTTCTTGTTCCCTTTACATTACTGCTCCTCCACCCATCTTGCCCTAGAAAAGGTGGCAAGCTGCTTTATTGAGGTGCTAGTCATACTGGTTGGGGTATTCCCGCAGTGCTGTTGGGTATGGAGCCAAGGTCTAGATCCATTGATGAAGGACAGACAGTATACTTCCAAATCAAGATGGTGCTTGACTTAGAGGGGAACCTGCAAGAATTGCTGTCCTCAGGCGTGGGCCGCTGTAGTGCTATTTGGTGATGGAGGCTGCAGGTTTGAGGCATTGTTGATGTCGGCTTAACAAGTAAATAAAGAGCTTTTTGCAGCTGCTCTGTGCTGGTGGTAGAAATGTGGAATGTTTAGTGTGGGTCACAGAGTGCCAGTCAAACATTCTGTCCTGGATTGTGTTAAGGTGTTGAGAGTTGTCAGCATAGATTCGTTCACTTGAAAGACATTGGGGTGTTTGGAGGAAATTCACCTGACAGAATATCTCTCCTCTGGTCAGCCACATTATATGTGTGCCAGGTCTAGTAGAGTTTCTGGTCATTGCAATGTATATTGATCTGTGTTGGGTGAATGGGTTTGTTGGCAATAGGTGAAGCAACTGAAAGTCACGAGTAAGATTTTCTCTAGTTGAGTTTGGCCATTGCTTGGCAGTATCATTGTGGGCATGTTACTTGTCATATTATCAGCCCACACCTGCATGCATTTGTCAAGGAGTTGCAAATGAATTGACATTGTCTAACCATCAGTGACATTCTCACTTTTTAAAGAAAGGTTAGACAAAGTACGTTGTGCCCACATTACTGCTCGGAAGAACTCCTGTTAAATGTCCGGGAGTTGGGATCATTGCCATCTCCTAGCCACCACCTTCCTCTTTTAAAGGTGTGACTCCAACTTTTGGAGTGTTTTTTCTTTTAATGTCCACTCATTTTAGTTTGGCAATGGCATGTTGATGTCACATTTGATCAGATACCATCTCGATGTTGATGACCAAGTTCTCAGCTAGTGACTCTTCTTCAGTTTGGAAGGGCTTGCAAGAAATCACCAGCTACAAGAGGAAAGCCCCCAGCGCTTTGTACAATCATCAGCTGACCTGAATGAGTTCTACTGCAGGTTTGACAAGCAGACAACATAACCCTGTTACCCCTCTCCCCAACAAACACAGCCAGACCCCAGTCTGCAAACCATGGACCCTTCTACACCCACTCTGTCCCATTCACCACTTCACACCTTCTTAAAGCAAGACTACAGTCTGAAAAGACTGGACCCTTTCCCACCCCAACCAACACTTCACACCCACTCACAGCCTGACCTCAGTCTGCAAAGACTGGGCCCTTCTACATCCACTACGCCCACTACTTCACACATACTTAAAGCAAGACTCCAGTCTGAAAAGACGGGAGTCTTTCCCACCCACCCCTCTCCAATCACCACTTCACACCATCCGTGCTGCACAATATCACTTCTCCATCATCAACAATAAAAATAGTGGTGGAGAGGCTTTTCAGAAGACAAAATAGCCAGAAATCTCCAGGACCTGACAATGTTTCCCCCTCTACTCTCAAGCTCTGTGCCGAACAACTGGCTCCAGTCTACACAGACATTTTCAACCTGTCCCTGCGAACATGTACTGTCCCTGCCTGTTTCAAAGTCTCCACTATTGTCCCTTTACCCAAAAAGGCAAGGATTACTGGTCTTAATGACTACAGGCCTGTCACACTGACCTCTGAGGTCATGGAGACACTTAAAAGGCTGTGCTGGCCAAGCTGAAAAATATGAGCCCTCTACAATTTGCATATCGGGCAAATAGATCTGTGGATGACCCAGCCAACCTGGGCCTGCACTTCATCCTCCAGCACCTAGACCGCCAGTGGACCTATGCAAGGATTTTGTTTGTTGATTTTAGCTCTGCATTCAACACCATTGTGCCAGTGCTGCACTCCAAACTTTTCTAGTTGACTGTGCCTAAACCCCTCTGTCGGTGGATCACCAGCTTCCTGACAGACAGGAAGCAGCATGTGAGGCTGGGAAAGCACATCTCGGACCCACAAACCCTCAGCATAGGAGCACCGCAAGGCTGCGTACTCTCCCCTCTCCTTTACTGTCTCTACACCAACGACTGCACCTCCACTGACTCCTCTGTGAAGCTTCTCAAGTTTGCAGACGACACAACCCTGAATGGACTGATCCAGGATGGGGAGGAATCTGCCTACAGACAGGAAGTGTCACAGCTGGCGTCCTGGTGCCATCGCAACAACCTAGAGCTTAATGCTCTTAAGACAGTGGAATTGATTGTAGACTTTAGGAGAGGTCCCACTACCCTCATCCCACTCACCATCAACAACACCACAGTCACATCTGTGGAGTCTTTTAAGTTCATGGGAACCATCATCTCCAAGGACCTTAAGTGGGGGGACCTTAGCACCTCAATAAACCATCGACTCCACAGTCAAAAAGGCACAACAGAGGATGTACTTCCTGTGGCAGCTGAGGAAACACAATCTGCCACAGGCAATGATGGTCCAATTCTATACTGCCATCGTAGAGTCTGTCCTCACCTTCTCCATCATGGTCTGGTTTGGTTCAGCCACCAAACACGACACCTGGAGGCTGCAGCGAATCGTCCGATCATCTGAGAAGGTTATTGGCTGCAACCTTTCCTCCATTGACGAACTGTACACTGCAAGGGCCAGGAAGTGAGCGGGTAAGATTATCTCTGACCCCCCTCACCCTGGCCACAAACTCTTTGAATCACTTCCCCCTGGAAGGCGACTCCGGACTGTCAAAGCTGCCACAGCCAGACATAAAAACAGCTTTTTTCCCATGAGTAGTAGCTCTATAACCGAAAATCTGTAGCCTCCTTTTGCTCTGGTGTTTTATTTAATTCACATGTTCAATCAATAATGTTTTATTATTAATGTTTAATGTTTTATGTATCATTCTTAACTGTCACTGTGTGTCATGTTGTTGCACTTTGGTAGCAAAAACAGGAAGGCAAATTACTATCTAAATGGCGCCAAGTTGGGAAAAGGGGAAGTACAACGGGATCTGGGTGTCCTTGTACATCAGTCTATGAAAGAAAGTAAGCAGGCAGTGAAGAAAGTGGATGGCATGTTGGCCTTTATAACAAGAGGAATCGAATATAGGTCCTTCTGCAGTTGTACATAGCCCTAGTGAGACCACGCCTGGAGTATTGTGTGCAGTTGGTCCCCTAATTTGAGGACGGACATTCTTGCTATTGAGGGAGTGCAGCGTTCGTTTACAAGGTTATTTCCGGGGATGGCGGGACTGTCATATGCTGAGAGAATGGAGCAGCTGGGCTTGTACATTCTGGAGTTTAGAAGGATGAGAGGGAATCTCATTGAAACATATAAGATTGTTAAGGGCTTGGACACGCTAGAGGCAAGAAACATGTTCCCAATGTTGGGGGAGTCCAGAACCAGGGGCCACAGTTTAAGAATAAGGAGTAAGCCATTTAGAACGGGGAGGAGGAAACACTTTTTCTCACAGAGAGTGGTGAGTCTGTGGAATTCTCTGCCTCAAAAGGCAGTGGAAGCCGGTTCTCTGGATGCTTTCAAGAGAGAGCTAGATAGGGCTCTTAAAATTAGCGGAGTCAGGGGATATGGGGAGAAGGCAGGAACAGGGTACTGATTGGGGATGATCAGCCATGATCACATTGATTGGTGGTGCTGGCTCGAGGGGCCAAATGGCCTACTCCTGCACCCATTGTCTATTGTTGTCACTTGCGGGTGGAGCACCAAGGAAATTTCCTTGTATGTGAATACTTAGCCAATAAACTTATTCATTCATTGCTTTCGCCCTGTTTCTAGAATTCGGCTCTGGGCAATAGGTTATTGCTGAGTTCCATTTGACAGCCCTGTTGATGATGGGATCCATTGGTGATCTTGTAGATTAGCATCAGATATTTGATCTGACTGCAGATGCATTAAAGTGGTTGAATACTAGTAGTGAGCACAGTTAACATTTTAATAAAAAGGACTTGCAGATGCTGTTTTATACCAAAGATGGACACAAAATGCTGGAGTAACTCAGCAGGTTGACAGCATCTCTGGAGAAAATGGATAGTTGACGTTTTGGGTCAATACCTTTCCTCACAGTTAATGCTAACATTGGATATGATAACCCATCTTTAAAATACCCGAATATCTTGATTGACTTTTGCTTTGAACAAATCCCAAACCCAATCAGATGCTTTTAAAATATTTTAAGTTTTTATTAGCAGCTATAATTTGCTGTTCCTTTTTTAAAAGGTTTTAACTAATGATTTGGTGTGCACCAATTTTAGCATGGCAATTTCTCCCCTTTCATAAAACTGCTGCATACAATCACACTAAAGGCAATGCATATGTTGTAGTTGATGGAGAATTGGATATGTTGGTGATGAATGTTAAAGGGCTCATAAATAACCTGGTAATTTAATAAAATAACGTTACTGAGACACACAGGGTATCAGACATGGTCGATCTTTGCCTCTACAAGGAAGTTCAACCTAATCTGTGGTAATTTTCAGTCCTTTGCATAATCTGGTATACTGGTTTTAAGTGTTTTTTTTTGTTTTTTTTTAGCTTGCTAAACTAATGGCAGAATTAAAATCAATGCCTGGACTCTTTCCAGTGAATGTGCAGACTTCACCTTCAGTAAGTATGGTATAATGCTCACAATTTGTATATTATCTTATTGAAATTACCATGTATGAGAAGTGATATTTTACCATCAAGAAAAGTGGTATTTTTCTCCAAATCTAAATCACCTCCACTCCAGAAGTGAGGACAACAATGTGGACTGTCAGGATTTTATTGTACCAAGGAAGTTTTGCAATAGAGAATCCATCTTATAGATGACATGTCCAAAGTGCCCTATGCCTTTGAGGCATTTTATTATGCGTTCAATTTTAAGTGTTCTTTCGAACTACGATGAACACTGGCCAGTCCTTCACGGGCACTGACCTTCCCAACATCTAAGGGATTTACAGGAATTTCTGCCTCAAAACAGTAGTCAACATAATCGGGGACCCACACCAGCACGACCATGGTTTCATTTCTCTTCTGTCATCGGGAATACATTTTAGGAGCCTGAAAACTCCTGACAACAATTGTCCAGTTTCAATAGCAGCTTCTTCCCAACAAACAGACTAAGCTACATAGACTTGGGGGGGGGGGGGGGGGGGGGGGGGGGGGGGGGGGGGGGGGGGGGGCATTGTTTTTAATATATAATAATAAAAAAAATTCCCTTTTGGGACATGACAATGAATCTCTTGAGAATAAAACACTTGACTCTTGAACAGTGCGTGATATGTTTCACTATTCAAGTGCAACATCCTTATCTTTTCAGAAACAGAAAAGAACTCCGAAGAGAACTTTTTCTGAAGGAAAGATTGAACGCCGTGTGAATCCAACCAGAAATGCACGGCCTCCTGAGGGGTTTTCTGTGGAAAAGCTTGCGATGGACCAAGTGAAAAACTTCCGTTTGAGATCTGATCTATCAGATCGTTTTGTTGAGGTAGTTGAAATCTTCTGGAAAGGATTTTTTTTTTATTTTAGTGCTCTGCCTAGAAATTCAAGTATAGATATAATTTCAGAATAATTATAGCATTTTGCCTTTTTGCTTTAAATTTGCAACCAGGGCATTTTAGATTAAATGAGCTACTACTGAAATACTGACCACTGTAATGTGTTGTTTAGTTACAATTTCATGGTAAGTATGTCTATATAATTGAATTGTTCTTATTTCTAAATGTAGTTTATTTGAATTTGTTGGTTTAAATTTTGATTTCTAATACACTTTATAGGATGAAAGTTTAAAGAAAAGGAGGCGAAGATCTTTCAAATACAAGCCAGGATTCGCTGTTAATATCACAGACGAGGATTTGGAAAATATTGCCATCACTGTTAAAGATAAAATTTATGATCGTTGTATGGTAATTATCAGACCTTTTTCTAACACTAATGAACGGATCTTTCATTCACAAACTCGTACATTATTTTGATGTTTAAATATCATTTATAAACCAGTATATTCATTTTAAATGATGTTCTACTACTTTGGAGCTGCATTGCTTTCAGGTTGGATGTAGAATTACAGCATATTATTATTATCTGTCATGGTCTCTTATATCTGTCCTGTAATAAATGTATTACTTTATACAAGACTTTTTCCCAACATGGTTTAATATTAATTCTGCTGTAAATTTTGCAAAGCCGGCTCTCTGAATGTGAAATCTCAAAGTTGATCTCTGAGAAAATCAGTGATATAATTTTCTACCGTGTTTAAAATTGAAGTCTCGTCGTGAGAGATTGCTCTCCTAATGTCATTCTAAAAGGAAAAATGTTTGCCTTTGTATGCATGTAGGGAAGCACTTGCCATCAATGTCGACAGAAGACAATCGATACCAAGACGATCTGTCGTAATCATGATTGTTATGGCGTAAGAGGACAATTCTGCGGACCCTGTTTGCGCAATCGATATGGAGAAAATGTGAAAACGGCCCTTCTAAACCCTGTATGTATAAATACTTAAGTGTTAAATGTGCTGTATGGCCATGTGTTACTAGATGTTAATTACTTTATGTCTTTTTCCATAGTAACACAATGTTTGTTGTGCTGCAATCTGCTGCTTGAAAAGTTAACTCTTAAGATATGCAATATTGGCTGCACATTAAATATTAAAATTTAGCTCCAATGAAATAGTGAAAATGTAGAGCTACGTGTACCTGCTTCCATCCAAGAACTTACTCATGGATGAATTTTCAGTCTATATTTGTCTTTTCTTGTACTTCATTTATTTGTTAAATCTGAATTGCAACCAGTTTTTGAATCCTAAACAAGTTTGTAATAGTGTTGTATGGTGGTAAACTTGCATTTTGTGCTCCCAAGATTTACATGGTTAGATGTCACTTGTACTCTTTGGCATGTATAGATCATCTTGTAAGTTGAGCAGGCACCAGATCGTAATTAGCATTTATTTGAACACAGCATTAAATCAATATTTAAAAATGAAGCGGGAGAATTTCAAAACTTTTCCTTCTGGGGCAATTTCGCATATACACTGTAAATAAAAGGACAAAAAGGAGTTGGCATCAAATGCCTGGCAAGTCCAGATGTTGCAGACCTTAATAGGGCCCCTTTTTAAAGAGGAACAAGTTTCAGAAGCAGTTGCAGATGTTTCATTCTAGGTGGGGTGTGGGATGGCAAGGAATGAAACCTTGCACTGGCAAATTGCATTCTTATTCTGGTACTGTGGGGAAATTCGATGTTAGCAATTCACACGCAAAGCAAACCTACACTTTGGAGAAAACCTGGGCCTGGATAGAGTGAGTGTGGAGAGGATGTTTCCACTAGCTGGAGAGAATCTACGACTAGAGGCTATAGCCACAGAATGATAGGATGTACAGTGCCCTCCATAATGTTTGGGACAAAGACCCATCATTTATTTATTTGCCTCTGTACTCCACAAATTGAGATTTGTAATAGAAAAAAATTACATGTGGTTAAAGTGCACACTGTCAGATTTAGAAAAAGGCCATTTTTATACACTTTGGTTTCACCATGTAGAAATTACAGCAGTGTTTATACATAGTCTCCCCATTTTGGGGCACCATAATGTTTGGGACACATGGCCTCACGGGTGTTTGTAATTGCTCAGGTGTTTAATTGCCTCCTTAATGCAGGTATAAGAGAGCTCTCAGCACCTCGTCTTTCCATCACCTTTGGAAACTTGTATTGCTGTTTATCAACGTCAAAGAAGCCATCATGAGACTGAGAAACAAGAATAAAACTGTTTGAGACATCAGCCAAACCTTAGGCTTACCCAAATCAACTGTTTGGAACATCATTAAGAAGAAAGACAACAGTGGTGAGCTTATTAATCGCAAAGGGATTGGCAGGCCAAGGAAGACCTCCACAGCTGATGAAAGAATTCTCTCTATAATAAAGAAAAATTCCCAACCACTTGTCCGATAGATCAGAAACTGTCTTCAGGTGTGGATTTGTCAATGACCACTGTCCACAGAAGACTTCACGAACAGAAATACAGAGACTACACTGCAAGATGCAAACCACTGTGGCGGCACATTATATGGAATTCAAGAGTCTGATGGCTCGGGGGAAGAAGCTGTTGCAAAACCTGGCCGTTCTGCTCCTTATACTGTGATACCTTTTGCCCGAGGGCAGCAGAGTGAACAGTCCATGATGGAGATGTGGGGGGTCTTTTATAATGCTGTTGGCCTTGGACAAGCAACGTTTGCTCGCAATGTCCCGGATTGAAGGAAGAGAAGTCCCGATTATTTTTTCAGCCGTCCTCACCACTCTCTGCACGGACTTCCAGTCGGAGGCTTTGCAGTCCCCAAACCAGACAGAGATGCAGCTGGTCAGAATACTCTCTCTGGTGCCCCTGTAGAAAGTGGTGAGGACGGGATGGGGGAGGTGAGCTCTTCTCATCCGGCGCAGGAAGTACAAACGCTACTGCGCTCTCTTAACTAGTGATGTGATGTTTTGTAACCAGGTCAGACTGTTCGTGATCTGCATCCTCAGGAACTTAGTGCTACTGACCAACTCCACATCAATGTCATTAATGTGGAGTGGAAATGCAACAAAATACTAAACATGACTACTTTCTTTTACATGACATCGCTGTGTCCCAAACATTATAGTGCCCTGAAATGGGGGGGCGATGTATAAACACTGCTGTAATTTTTACATGGTGAAACCAAAATGTATAAAAATGGCTTTTTAACTAAAATTTTACAATGTGCACTTTAACCACGTGATTCTTTTTTTATTACAAATCTCAAATTGTGGAGTACAGAGGCAAATAATTAAATAAAGGGTCCTTGTCCCAAACATAGAGGGCACTGTACCTTTAGAAAGGAGATGAGAAGGAATTTCTTTATTCAGAGGGTGGTGAATTTGTAGAATTAATTGCCACAGATGGCTGTGAACGGCGTCAATGGATATTCTTGGCGGAGATTTGACAGATTCTTGATTATAGAAACATAGAAATTAGGTGCAGGAGTAGGCCATTCGGCCCTTCGAGCCTGCACCGCCATTCAATATGATCATGGTTGATCATCCAACTCAGTATCCCGTACCTGCCTTCTCTCCATACCGTCTGATCCCCTTAGCCACAAGGGCCACATCTAACTCCCTCTTAAATATAGCCAATGAACTGGCCTTGACTACCCTCTGTGGCAGAGAATTCCAGAGATTCACCACTCTCTGTGTGAGAAAAGTTCTTCTCATCTCGGTTTTAAAGGATTTCCCCCTTATCCTTAAGCTGTGACCCCTTGTCCTGGACTTCCCTAACATTGGGAACAATCTTCCTGCATCTAGCCTGTCCAACCCCTTAAGAATTTTGTAAGTTTCTATAAGAAACCATTGTGTGATGGGAGCGCCATTCGGCCCTTCAAATCTGCCATTTAATCATGGCTGATCTATCTCTCCCTCCTTAGGATATCAGGGGTTATGGGGCGAAGGCAGGAGAATGGGGATGAGAGGGAAAGATAGATCAGTCGTGATTCAATGGTATAATAGACGTGTTGGGTTGAATGACCTAATTCTGCTCCTAGAACATTATGGAGGATCTTTCATAGAAGTCCTAGGCAGGTTCATAAGTCCACTGTTGTAACTAGTTGAGTGGACATTTTGATCTGTAATGCTGTACTTTGTGTTTGTAGGACTGGGTTTGCCCTCCTTGCAGAGGGATCTGTAATTGTAGCTTCTGCCGTCGTCGGGATGGACGGTGTGCCACGGGGATTCTTGTTCACTTGGCAAAATTTTATGGATATGATAATGTTCAAGCCTATTTGGAAAGGTAAGAGAATGAGATTGATTTGGATTATGTGGATATGTCTAATAAATATTACTTTCACTGCTCGGTGAGAGCATTGGTGCAGGAATCAAATAAATGTATAACACAGAAATGGCCCTTTCAGCACATCCCATAGCCATGCAGCATGGAAACAGGGCCTTCAACCCAAGATGCCCCATCTATACAAATCTCTCCAAATCTTTCATATCCATGCACCTGTTCAAATGTCTTTTAATTGTTGTACTTGCCTCAACCATCTCCTGGCAGCCCATTCCATATACCCACCATCCTATATGTGTGTGCGTGTAAAAAAAAAAAATAGCCCCTCAGTTTCCTATTGAATGTTTATTTTCTCACCGTAACCCTATGTCCTCTGATTCTGCTACTCTGTGTCAGACATGTTTCAATCCTGACATCCAGTTCTCATTCCAAAGATGTGTGAATTGATAGGAGTAATGTGGTGGAATAAACAACTTTTTTTTTTTTAAAGCAAATATGTGACATCTAGACTGAATTGGACATTTTTAGCCAGTCAATTTTGCATTTCAATCCACCTCAGTGCAGCAAGCTTCAAAAGGAATGATACCCTTTTGATTTTAATCTTTCAAATCTTCATAGTAATTACTGTAAACAGTATTTTAAAAAGTTTCTCAATATTTTCAATTACTTACTGTTTACTGACATATCACTTATTTTAGTTTACAGAAACAACTAATTGAAGATTAAGACAAGAACTAGGATTTGTTCAGAATCAGCCTCCTTTAATGTTATACATCAATGAAACATAAAAAGCATACTTTTTACAGCTAAACTATGCTTGGAAATACTTTATTGCAAGAACTAAAATGTAGTTCTGGAAGTAACGTCTGGAAGCTGAGTGTTTTTCGAAATAGCTTTTGCAGTTGAAAATGTTTTTTATTGTTTAAACCCATGTTCAAATCTGTTTTACATACACATAGGTGATTTCTGGTGTTATTACAATGTCTAGGGTTATTATCTAAATTGCAAGTAAATATTTTGTGTACGTTAACACTAAATGAGGGGTTAATATGTCTTATGCATAATGGCTAAATAATTAAAACTGGAAATGTCGCATATATTGGAAGCTACGAGTTTGATAATTCAGCAATATAAGCATTAGATTTGTTAAATGTTAATCTGTCATTTTTTTGATATTTAGAACTTGGAAAAAATTGCATGTTGTAAAATAAATGTACAATTTCTAACAAATGTTGCATAAAATAAAAATGGATATATGTTGTGCCATACAATAAGTAATTTATAAGATTTGCAGTCTAGATATTCTATCAGTTCCATTTTCTCACAAATATGACATTGCAGCCAAATTAATCGTCACTTAATTTATTGCCAGTATATTATGAAGTGTATCTCATGCAACTACGCTAAAAGTTACATTTTGATTTAAATTGTTTTCAAAACAGCACTATATACACGCATGTGGAAACTTTGCACTTCTGTCCATTGAACCAAATTTAGTTCTTGAATGAAAAGGTGATTTTCAGGTTAATTTTTACGACTATCAATGGTTGGTCATGTATCTTTAAACTGATAAGAGCAAGGCAACTCCAGAAATAATCCATTTGGCAGGCTTCACTCTGGTCCTTAGATTGAATGTCCAAACATAGGTAGGTCCTCTGATTTTGGTTTTGTAAACTGGACATTGGTAAATGTTCTTCAATTCTTCCCTATCTGCTGGAGTAGCCCGCACAAAGATAACAGGCATTGAGGAAGCAAGTTCTTTAAGATGTGCTTCTGCAATGATGCCATTCTGAATGTCCCATTTTGCTCCTAAAAGAATGGTCAAATATAAAAAATGTTATTATTGCTTGTAATGTGCGGGATAAACATAATGAAAATAATTGTTAATTTTTTAATTGTGGAGCGTGAAATGGTAGGGAAAAGATGTTAACAGGACTAATTAGGGAGGAGTAAATCACCACAGCCACCCTCTACCCATCCTGCCAATCTGTTCCTAAACATTTTCCTTTTAATTCTCTCTCTTCACCTGTGTACATCGTACCTGCATGTTATGTTCCAGTATGATTAAGTAATTAAGGCCCAGGCCCATTGTCTGATATCAACAAACACTTGATTTTTCCCATTATGAAAAGTCAATTGATTTATCTCTTGTCGAGTGACTGTTTAATGGTAGTCTCTGATCAATTGGTAACCAAAATTAAAAATAACCAAAATGATGATTTAACTGCACAAACCTTCCAAGAAGAGTCCATGGATGTAAGCACCTTCTCTTGGTGGATGACCATAATCTTCTTTGTTTTTTTTGGTGATATCCACAGTTAAGCACATTTTATCCAAGGGCCACTCATTCTTCCGGGCCATACTCTGCATAATAGCTTAACAATGACAGATTCAGTACAATGCACTGCTACAATGTCAAATGTTAGAGTGTACCTATTACTGGATATAGCCTGAATTACTTACCAAAGTCCACAAACAGGGATTGCCTTCCCTAACACTTGGAAAATAAATTGTGGAGACCCCTCCCATTAGGTAGGCACCCGTGGCTTATTCCATGAACAGAAACTTAATTAGTAACTTCTAACCAGTACTATTCTGTGTCTGTCTGAAACCATTCTCGTGCAACACATGAATTCTAAATAGCATTTTTGCAGTTAAAACCCCTTTTGGATGCCAGCTATACTTTGGCAGCCGTATGAACAATCTTTGTTGGTACGTACAGGTCATATATGTGGCCGATAAAGTGGGAATTTCCTATTAAATTTCTCAAAACTTTTCCTTTTCCCCAGTTTCATCTCTCTTACCCAAGGGTTCCTGTTTTCAACGTTCCTTTTCTTTAAAACGGAAATCAGTCATGATCATAATGAATGGCGGTGTTGGCTCAAAGGGCCTACTCCTGCATTCTATGAAACGTGCAATGTATGTTCATTTTACCTTCTCTATCCAGGATGCTTTTCTAAGTGAGGTGAAATTTACTTGTGCCTATTCTACTTTGGACAATTATTTGCTACTCGTCATGCAAACACATCTATCTTTAGGTTTGTTCTGGTGTCGTTTTCATTATTTAATCTCTGCTTTCCATCTACCACATACATTTTCTTCTACCCATCCCCCTGTAAATAAAAATAATTTAATTTTTTTTCCCTGTTTCTACAACAAGGTCAATGATCAGTAACTTCAATCTTTTATTTATTTAAACATTAACCTGTTAAGTATTTCCAGATTTTGTAAGTCTAAAAAAAATATTTAATGGAAATTAAAAAGCTGCAGATGATAGAAATCCTAAAATAGAAAATGCTGTGGGAAAAAAAACCTCAGGTCATTCTGCATCTGTGGGAAGAGAAACATTTTCTCTTTCCACAGATGATGCAAGACCACTGGGTGTTTCCAGTATTTTCTATTTTAAAGGAAAAGCAGATAGCATGGGCTGGAGGTGCAGATAGTCATTGAAAAGACAGCCAACTAAAGGTCTTTCAAGATGCATCCAACATCCTCTACCCCAGGTCAACTATTACAATTTATGTCGAAAACGTGTAGAGAAGCAAAAACAAAATGTACAGTACAGGAATATTACCAAACAAATATTTGATATATACCAGAGTCTCCTAATGTTAGTATCAAAGACGTAGACAGAGGTAGATACCAAGGAATGGCTAATAAAGATTGACTTTGGGAGGGAATTGTAGAGATGGTTCGCAATAAAGTTGTGAATACTGACATGAATCAATTTAGAGGTTAAGCAAGCTAGGAACTTTGAAGTACAGCAAGATGAGAGGTGACCTTATAGAGGTGTACGTGCATATACAAGATGAGGTGTGATCTTATAGAGGTGTACAAGTGCAGGTTGAGAGGTAGACACAAGAAGCTGGAGTAACTCGGCGGGACAGGCAGTATCTCTGGAGAAAAGGAATGGGTGACGATTCGGGTCGAGACCCTTCTTCAGACTGGTTAGGAATAAGGGAAACGAGAAATAGAGAACATTGACTGAAAGATATGCAATAAAAGTAACGATGATAAAGGAAACAGGCCATTGTTAGCTGTTTGTAGGGTGACAATGAGAAGCTAGTGCGACTTGGGTGGGAAGGGATGAGTTGCGGAGGGAACGATCTGCGGAAGGCAGAAAGGGGTGGAGATGGAAAAATGTGGCTAGTGGTGGGATCCCGTTGAAGGCGGCAGAAATTTCGGAAGATATGTGTTGTATGTGACAGCTGATGGGGTGGAAGGTAAGGACTAGGGGGGGCTCTGTCGCGACGAGGGGGAGCAAGGGCGGAGCTGCGGGGTACCGAGGAGAAACGAGTGAGGGCCTGATCTATGATGGGTGAGGGGATCCCCCGTTCCCTAAAGAATGAGGACATCTCAGATGTCTTGGCATGGAACGCCTCATCACGTAAGAGGGGGCACATAACGCCTATTCTGGCCTCCCTCCACTGGCTGCCTGTGTACTTTAGAGTTTATTTTAAGATTCTTTTATTTGTTTTTAAATCTTTAAATGGTCTCGCCCCGCCTTACCTCTCTGAGCTGCTTCATCCCTACGCTCCTGCCCGGTGCCTCAGGTCAGCTGCTCCTGGAGGTACCGAGGTCTAAGCGGAAGCTCAGAGGGGATAGAGCCTTCTCTGTTGCTGCTCCGACATTATGGAACACTCTACCTTTGCACATTAGACAGGCCCTTTCACTGTCCATTTTCAAAACTAGTCTTAAAACCGTTTTCTATTCCTTGGCTTTCGCCCCTGCATGAGACTGCTCTTGTTTTAGTGTTTCTATTTTTTTTTATTATTTTTACTGTCTTTTAATGTTTTTATTGTTTTGTTTTATGTTCATGATTAGTCATGTACAGCACTTTGTTGCAACAGTGGTTGTTTTTTAAGTGCTCTATAAATAAAGTTCAGTTCAGTTAGGCGCAGACATGGCGTAGATGGAGGAATTGGGAGTAGCGGATAGAGTCTGCAGGAAGCAGAGTGGGAAGAAGTGTAGTCAAGATGGTTGTGGGAGTCGGAGGGTTTGTAATAGATGTCAGTCAATAGTCTGTTTCCTGAGATGGAGATCATGAAAGGGAAGGGAGGCAAGTAAATTTGAGCGCAGGATGAATATTGGTGGTGAAGTCCATGAGTTCTGCATGTGTGCAGGAGGTAGCACTGATGCAGTCATCAATGTAACGGAGATAGAGTTCGGGGATAGGGCCAGTGTACGCCTGGAACAGGGATTGTTCAACATACACTACAAAGAGGCAGGCATTAGATGGGGCCCATGCAGGTGCCCATAGCTACGCCTTGGACCTGGAGGAAGTGGGAGGAGCAAAGGTAGAGGATGTTGAGGGTGAGGGCCAGCTCTGCTAGGATGGAGTGATGTGTTAGTAGAGGGAAATTAGATGGTTCTGCGATCGAGGAGAAACGGAAGGCTTTAAGGCCTTCCTGGTGGGGGATGGAGGCGTAAAGTGAGTGAACGTCCATACTAAAGATGAGGGGGTGGGGGTCTCGGAAAGCGGAAATCATTAAAGAGACAAAGGGAATGTGAGGTATCTTGGACATAGGTCGGGAGAGATTGGACCAGGGGGGATAGGATGGAGTCGAGGTATGTGGAAATCATTTTGGTGGGACACGAATAGGCAGAAACAATTGGTTTGCCAGGGCAGTTGTGTTTGTGAATTTTGGGGAGAAGGTAAAACGGGGGCTGTGCGGGGCTGGGAAACGATAAGGTTGGAGGCTGTGGGAGACATCTCATTGAAACATAGTGAATAGTGAAAGGCTTGGATAGAGAGGATGTTTCCACTCGTGGGAGAGTAGGACTAGAGGTCATAGCCTCAGAATTAAAGGACATTCCTTTAGGAAGATGAGGATGGATTTCCTTAGTCAGAGGGTGGTGAATCTGTGGAATTCTTTGCCACAGAAGGCTGTGGAGGCCGTGAATGGATATTTAAGGCAGAGATAGATCGATTCTTGATTAGTACAGGTGTCAAGGGTTACGGGGAGAAGGCAGGAGAATGGGGATAGGTGGGAGAGATAGATCAGCCATGATTGAATGGCAGAGCAGACTTGATGGGCTGAACGGCCTAATTCAGCTCATTGCTTAATCAGGGGGGACGCAGAGAGAATTCGTTCAGGACTTAGTGGAGTTTAAAACATTTGCCTTCTAAATAACAAAACAGTTTATTATATGTCAAATACTTTAATTCTACTAATCAAAGAGAATCAAGGATTATGGGCAACGGCAGAATGTTGAATCAGTTGTGATCCTACTGAATAGTGAAGCATATTAAAGGGGCTGAATGGGGTCTTAGTAGTTTAAAAAATAGCTTGTATTTTTCTCAATGCCTTGGACAAATAAAATGTTTCACAAGCGGTATTTGGGAGCATTCAATCTAATTGAATTAAAAAGCTGTGCAGCACTGCAACATAGAGTTCTGATTTCCAGCATGAGCTGCTTTGTGTGATTGTCACTCAATTTTCAGACCGTCTTTCCTTCAGCCACTTCATCTCTGAAATCCTTACAATGTTGCTTAAGTAGGACACAGTAAAGGACAGCATGCAAAGGAATGAGGTGATGTGTATGTTGAGACTGCAGAGTTGATGGAGTGTAGCGTAATCAGGGAGACTAACTAGGAGCGTTTTGGAGCAGATGAGCTCTGGTGAGGTTTGCAGCTGCAGTTTATCTGAAGCATAATCAAAGTTTTTGCAGATGTTACAGAGATGAAAATAACTATCCTAAAAAAAAACCTCTTGGTTCAGATATGGCATAAGATTGCAAAAAGTTTCAGTTAACTTGAAACATGCAGTCAGAAATAGACATCGTGTTTGTAATAGTTTTGAAAACAATGTCATATTATTTGAAATATATGGAGGATATTTCTATATAGCTTGTCCAGGATCTCAGACTGTCTGACAATTTAGGTACAAAGGCAGCAAGGTGTCACCATTGTCAACAAGGAAACTGGCACCATGCTTGTATGTGACATTGCTCAGCTACAGCCTGTGGCTGAGGCAAGATCGACCCTTGGAGGAAACATTGGAGATAACAGCCATTGATGATGATTCTCTGACTGAATAGATGATAACGATCAAAGCAACTGCCCTCCCATGCAATTGGATGACAATGTTGTTGGAAAATAGTCCACTGAACTATGAATAGAGGCTTTAAAACTGGTTATGCAAGACAAAGATATGACTGCTATTGTTACAATCATATGGTATGTCTTTGGTGACCTTGTCAAAACGACTTTGCTACTGAAACGCTTGAAATAACAATGCAAAAATCACAAAGATTAATAAAGCCAAATACAAGCATTTATGGGCCAAATCAGAATTTAACAATTAGCAGAGTAACATCTCCTAGGTTGAACAGTCTTGGCATGGAACTTGTTAATAAGCTCATCAAAACACTACAGCTTCCTTATGTACAGCATCTTTATATATTCCATAGCATTTCACTGGAACAATTATATAAAAACAAATCACAAGGTGCAAAATTAGAAGATGTAATTAAAAAATACTAAATAAACTTACCAGTAAGGAAAGACTGAGGATTGAAAAACCCAGAAAGCCACACAACTGCAGGAAGACCAAGATCATGAGTCCATGCATCGAGTTCACGGCAACGCATAAGAACATCATTGAACCTTAAAAAACAAAGAGGTTAAGTTGCAGCTAACCAATATACCTCAATTCCCACAATTTAGTCAGCATACTTGTATACTGTTATACAAAGATATTAGAATAATGTACATTATTTGGTTTTTAAAAGTGAATATCTTTTTGTTCAATAGAAAAAAGAAATTGTAAATGCACACAAGTTGCACTCTGCCATTTCCCTTTTTTGGACGGGGATGATGTGGCCAACTTTTGATGCATTAGTGACAATGTGACTAGGCCACATGCATTCGGAAAGTACACTACTTGTTATTGTGATTTCCAAAGGTTGCTCAAAAACGTGACTATGAATGATAGAAATATAGAGAAATATGTGCAGGAGTAGGCCCTTCGAGCCTGCACAGCCATTCAATATGATCATCTTAAATCAGTACCCCGTTCCTGCTTTTTCCCCCATATCCCTTGATTTCTTTAGTCGTAACAGCTAAATCTAACTAATTAACTAACAATGAATGTTGTGACATAGTATTAAATGGATAAAATATGACATTTTTATGTATAAAGATGCTTTCACTTGAGATAGCTATTTAGTATTAAATGGATAAAATATAAAAACAGGTCAACTCTTGGAATGTATAAAGATGCTTTCACTTGAGATAGCTATCTAGCAATCAAGTGTACATTTCTAGCTTATTGTTGCTAGCAGAAAATGTGTTTTCCCTGCAAGTACATAGAATAAATTTGAATGCTTTGGATTTGATTTTGCAACTATTTAAATTAATAGCAATTCACATTAAGGCTCGCTTTGAGAGGAAGTTAGATAATCTTTCAAAATAGCTAATTCTTATTCTGTCATATTCTATGTGCAGTAGTTGTGTTTATATTTTGAATGGTACAATATGCATCATGTTCATGAGTTGATGCTTTTAAGATCAAAATACTACTTGTAAAACCACTAGAAGGTGTTTTCCTTTACGGTAAACGTACTAGTAAGAGTTAATAGTAGATAGTAAAATTATCAAATTCTCTTACCATTGTGCCAGTCCATATGATGATGGATATGCTAATCTACTCCATAATTCAGGAACATTGTCATGGTACAATGCGATTTGCAATGCTTCCATTTCTTCTGAGACAGTCAACTCGCCCTTTGTATCAAAACAAAATGTCAACAAAAACAAAAGGACCAATTAGTTTTCTAATCTTGAACTTCATCGGATCATGAGCTCGGTCCTTATCTCAGTTCCCAGTCGATCAAATCTAAAGTTGTTCATTTTAATAATAATTTTAGCTATTTGCAAATGTCTATATCATTGTAAGGCAACATTTTATTACACTCCCCTGCAACGGTGATCGATCCTAAACTAAGAAAAGCATATTTTCAGCATCAGTATGATATTTTGTGATTTTGTAATTCTGGCAATCTAGTGTTGATCAGCAATTGTGTGTGTGTGTTTGTCCAGGATTGCTACTCACTAAGGCAACTCAACACAACCGTTGAGACATTTAGGGCAGCTACACAGGAAAATTAAATTCTAAGCAATTAGTTTGAGATGCATAAAACTAAAGGAATGCGCATCTCAGGGTTTGAGTGCTGCACGAGGTTACAGACATATCTTCATGTCCTCGCCCTTACCTCACTAAAAATAAGAATGAATAATTGCTTCACCTGGAGTCAGTTTAAGCCGGCATTGCAATGGGTTAATGGATTCACAGACTGCAAGTCAAGACTGGATGTCACAGTACAAGTTATACCAACTTGAATTGAAATAAGAGGGTATGGGATGGGGGTGGGGGGGAGATTGGGTAATAGTCGGCTGATCAGAATGGTTAAAATCTGTTTGGACAAGGGAACCATTCAGTTTGGAATATGGGTTACAAAAAATGACTTCCATTCCCCATCAACCCTCTTTGCTGAATCAATGCAGTACACTGCAAACAGCTTTACCCTCAGTCCAAGGTCCAATTCTTTAAGTGACTTCCTGGTCTCCCGGGTAAGTATGTTCATACGCTCACATTCTTGGAAACAAACAAGAATATAAGGATTGCGCTCTGCTGTCTTTGCCATAATTTCTGACATGTTGAATTCTTCAGGAAGCTTCTCCAAAATATCATCCAGAATATTCTTCACCTGAAATAAATTATGTGGTTAGAATAAGCCAATGCTAGATTAGCATATGAAGAGATTCGGGATAAACTTCTAAAATTACGCTGAATTAAAAATTAAAACAAAAGCTATGCAAGCACTCTTCATTCTCCGTGTCTATACATTCAATAGTGTCATATTCAGTAGTGTTCACGCCTATCGATAAACAAAGCACCTTGCCACTTATGGTGGTATCCTACCCCTTGTTTAAGGGTATCTGCACCAGACTCAGTGCTCCTCAATGTTCAGCGAAAGGACCCTAGTCTGTGGTCCTCACCCACAGTGTCTTGGCATTGGCTACAACAAGCTTTAGTGCGACCCTCGACACGCACTCCAGTGCTCTGGAATGGGTCAGTCATCAACATTCCCTGTTGGACATGTTGCTGTGCTAGGAAAGCAACAAGGTTTAGGCAGACCACCAGGTTAACGATTTTTAATTGATAAACCTTTAAGTGCCTCTTATTTCAGGCTTAATTGTCACATTTCTTCGTCTGACATGAACATTTTCTGCACAATATATCATGCAGGAAGTCACCTTTCAACTAAATCACTACTAAATAAGATGCAACATTTAATTGCGACATGCATTGCTGAGATTTAAAAGCAGCTATTGACAATTGGTCGGAATAGATTTGGCAATATCTTCGGGATTCGTTGTTTGGAACAAATCAATATGCAACTGGAACAATAGGTCCAGAGATTGACTGATAACTCTTCGTTCTCAGGAATGGGTCTTGACCACTCATCAGTGCCTTAGCCAATTGAGCTAATGAATAAATCCAGTTCACCAGCAGATCCCTTTATAAATTCAGGAAGTGGGAGAGGAGGTGTGATATTGTGGGATAACTTACTTTTATACAGACAGGAATTATGAGTAAGTGTAAGCCATTTGGATCCTTAAACCTGCTCCTCTATTGAATATATGATGGCTAATTAGCTTTTGTCCCTAACTCACTATTTCTGCCCAGCTGCCCAAACTTTTCATCTCCCTTTTGAATCTAGAATCTATATACTTTTGCAAAGACACTGATTAGAAACATAGAAATTGGGTGCAGGAGTAGGCCATTCGACCATTTGAGCCAGCATCACCATTCAATATGATCATGGCTGATCATCTAAAATCAGTACCCCGTTCCTGCTTTCTCCTCATATCCCCTGATTCCTTTAGCCCTAAGAACTACATCTAACTCTCTTGAAAATATCCAGTGGATTGGCCTCCACTGCCCTCTGTGGCAGACCATTCCACAGATTCACAACTCCCTGGGTGGAAACGTTTTTCCTCACCTCGGTCCTAAATGGCCTACCCCTTATTCTTAAATTGTGACCCCTGGTTCTGGACTCCCCCAGCATTGGGAACATATTTCCTGCATCTAGGCTGTCTAATCCCTTAAGAATCTTATATGATTCTGTATGATTCTACTGCGCTTTGTACCCCCTATTATCAGTGTCTGGTTCCTGCACTACCTAAATACTTCATGGTCTCAAGTTTTAGGAATAAGAATACTTTATTGTCACATGTGATTAGGCCTACTCAGCAGCTGCCTGATTCCAATGCTGCCCTTTGCTTACCCGGGGCCAGCTTCCTTTTAAACTCACCTGGTTCTGTTGGCTTAACGCCCTTGAAAATTACCTTGTTCTGTTTCTTGTGCTCCTTGTAAACTTACCGGGTTCACTAAAATGTTATTGTATAACATCTTTTGAAAAAGGGAAATTAAGGTGTCATGAAATATTAACAAAATAATATTCAATAGGCTGGAAAGTCCACTAGTCCAGTATTACTTATGTTCCAAGGTTTTGCTGAGCTGCCAGTCCTATCTTTGCTAATAAAACAACCCATCCATCCCTGTGCATCTTTTCCAAGTAATTTGCCACAAATTTTAAATGAGGTCCAATACCATACGAAGTACTCCAAATGTGGTTTCACCAATAACCTGTATTAATGAAGCATAACTATCCTATTTTTATAATCAATTCCCCTAGCATTAAATTAAGCATTCTGTTAGCTTTTCTCATTATTTGCTATCTCCAATACTAGTTTTTTTGGTGAATCGATTACAGCTAGATGCATCTGCATCCTAGAGCCCTGCAATCTCTTACCATTTAGGTAGAACACTACTTCTCACTATTTCTGCCCTACCTAAATAGGGTCAGTCATACAGTGTAGAAACAGGCCCTTCGGCTCAACTCGCCCACAACAGCCAACAATGTCCCAGCTATCCTAGTCCCACTTGCCTGCACTTGGTCCATAACCCTCCAGACCTGTCCTATCCGTGGACCTGTCCAACTGTTTCTTAAACGATGGATAGTCCCAGCCTCAATTTCCTCCTCTGGCAGCTTGTTCCATACATCCATACTGTGTGAAAATGTTACCCCTCGGATTCCTATTAAATCTATTCCCCTACTCTGGGTAAAAGACTGTGCATTTTCCCGATCTATTCCTCTCATGATTTTGTATACCTCTATAAGATCCCCCCTCATCCTCCTACGCTCCATGGAATAGAGACCCAGCCTACACAACCTCTCCCTAAAGCTCACACCTTCTAGTCCTGGCAACATCCTCGTAAATCTTTTCTGAACCCTTTCAAGCTTGACAATATCTTATAACATGGTGCCCAGAACTGAACACAATATTCTAAATGCAGTCTCAGCAATGTCTTATACAACTGCAACATGACCTCCCAACTTCTATACTCAATACTCTGACTGATGAAGGTCAAAGTGCCAAAAGCCTTTTTGACCACTTTATCTATATGTGACTCGACCTTCAAGGCACCATGCACTTGTACTCCTAGATCTCTACAACACCCCCCAGAGGCCTACCATTTACTCTGTAGGTCATGCCCTTGTTCGACATCCCAAAATGCATTAAATTACATCAACCATTCCTCCGCCCACCTAGTGTATCTCCAATCGATCCAGATCCTGTTGTAATTGTTCACAACCATCTTCACTATCTGCAAAACCACTGACTTGTATCATCAGCAAATTTGCTAATCTTGCCCTGCATGTTCTCATCCAAATCATTGATGTAGATGACAAACAAAATGGATAACTTCACATTTTCCCACATTATGCTCCTTTTGTCAATTCTTAGCCCACTCAGATTTAATGTTTCCTTAAGTTATAAGAGGCGTCCATTTAGTCCACGGAATCTACACTAACTTTTAGAGAATTCCCATCTATTCTGTTCCTAACAACGTGGGTATTTCTGTTTAAGATGGAGGAATGTCTGGGACTGTACTTCAGTTCATTGGAAACACATAGAAGCAACCAAAATTATACAAGAAGCCATAATCTTCCTTACTACCTAACCACCTCTTCAAGCACTTGTCATAAGTGGGTAGGTTCTCAGTTGCCACAGACCAGCTTACGGCCCATAGTACTGAAATGAAAGCAAATCGTACTCCCTAGGAAGAAGATGATGGTTGTGGAGAAACCTAACCATCAGAAATCAATCATCAAAATGTTTAGTTATTAAAAGTAGTAAAGATAGATGTAATAAGTGGAGATTAATAGAAGTGTGCTGCAAATGGGAAATAGGCTTTCGGATTCACCCTACATTGATACTTAATTAAGTTTGTGTCAATTTTGTGAAGATCTGCAATAACAAAGCCCAGAGGAACAACTGAAATACATATTTCAGAGAAGACACCCGATTACAGTCTTTAAATGTGCCAGCAATAAATGCCTAGCCATTTCATTTACAAGCTGTCAATTTTGAGTAAAAGGATTATAAGAAATGAGAGGTGCAAGGGTACATTGGTAAGAAATGGATATTGTGGATAAATAGAGAGATTCTCAGTGGATTAATGGTTTATCAAAATCTTTGTGCAATAGCAAAAGCTGTTGCTGCGCATTTGTTGACATGCTTCTATAATTGTTGGTATAATCCTCTCGGGTTAAAACAAGCAGGCCATAATGCTTGGTGCACTTACTTGGTTCACCAGGCTACCTGAAATACTTCAGCATTAAGACAATGGGGATTGCAAAGGCTGGAATCTCAAACAAAAGCAATGTTGCAAGGACTCAGCAAGTCAATGAACCTCTGTGGAGGCAAAAAGGTGTAAGTCAACATTTCCATTTGGGACATTGCATGCAGTCCTGATGCAGGTTCTTCAATCTGAAATGTGAACTTGCAGCTTTTGCCTGTACAGGTGCTGATTGACCTACTGAGCTTTTACATCATTCTGCTTTTTGTTTCAGCATTCCCACAATTAGCATGATGGATTGAATGCCATAAAATATCTCATTGTACATGTTCCATACTACCAATCTTGGATATCAGTGCATCAGCATCGGCTTTGGAAAAACAGTGAAGTAAATCATTAATCTGCTGGCTATGTGTGGTCTAGTATTTATGTGCGTTCCAACCAAACAGACTTAATGATCTTCATGCTCACTGGGGGCAGTTTGAGGGGCACTTTTTGGGGGCATAGATTCTACTTTACATGCCTCTTCAACATAACCCCTTTTGTTTTCTGTCAGTGCACCTTCTACATGGTGATACAGAATCATTTCAGGAATGAATCTCTTAACGGGTAAATGCAAAAATAATCGAATTTCTTTACTATTATTTAAGCAAGGAAAGATTTCTGATCCACAGGACTGCAGTGAATATTTTTCTGGCACACTATTACATATTGCCTTGCACAATAAAGTAGCATGGGCAATCTTACACCTTTCAAGGTTGAACTTGCACATAGTACATATGGTGAATCGTTTTTATTCTGTGCTTGATGAAAATTTAATTAAAAAAGTTAAAACACAGACAACATATTACATTTTACTATACTTTTCTTTTTTGGATTTATTTCAAAAAATGATTATCACAATAATTCTGCTAATGGTTTTATGTTCAGAGACATTAAACACATCAATTGATCATGTGTATCATCCATCAGAGTTAGGTGCTGCAGGAGGTACTAATAGCCATCATCAACATTCATCAAGGACCTGGCACATTCGCAAACTAGGAACAGGTTATTTTTTCTATTACTACTGTTATGTGCTGGTTTCTTCTTAGTTCACTACATTTATACTCAAAGCCAACAGTATCAAGAATGACACACTTGTTACATAAAACTACATATCACAAATCAATTCCAAAATATTATGATGCACAGCTGAGGGTGTAGGCTCAGCACCAGCACAGTTACATTTATTCTAAAAGTTTTCTTCCTGGATTTTAGCTCCCCCATTAACATCAATGAACATCAAGTACACTGATAAAATCAAAGTGTAATCTAATCTCTATAACTATAACAAATACTTCATCCATCCAATTGTAGGGAAATCCAAAGACTGGTTGAAATTAATCCTAAAAAGTTTTTTGTTAATGGACACAACATAACAGTGAATGTTTGTTGTATGCCTATGGCTTCAATGGAACTATGTTTTGATGATTGAGTATATTGTGCTACACTATTTTTTTATGTGTGCAGCACAAAAATGGTCATAAATGGCCATAAATTTCTATGCATTGATCCGAGCCACAAATATTCCTCTCCAAAATTGGAGGATGAGATACACGCCGAGCCTGGTGCTTTGCAAAACACAAATCGCTGGAGCAACTCAATGGGTCATCAGCACCTGTGGAGGAAATTAATAGGCAACGTTTTGGATCGGGACTCTACTTCAGTCAAATAACATTGGGAAAGCAAGGCTGCTTATAGTTTAAACCAAACCAGAAAAATGTCCTTGAAGACTTGCACAGTATCTTCAATCAGCCTGAAGCAGGGTCCAGACACTGCTGGGTTACTCTGCCATTTTGTTTTGATTAAGATTCCAACATCTGTAGTTCCTTGTATCTCAACCTTGATGCTGTATTCAGTCTGAAGATAATTTTTTACCTATAGATGTAACTACAGTAAATACTCTTTTTTACGGACCTCTTTATAATGGATTTTGGTTGTGGCGGACGGACCTATCAAACTTTACCACCATGCCGGAATGTCGACCATGGCACCTGAATCCCTTTCTCGGCCACGCCTGCCGAAGCCACCCCCGGCTCACACAGCTTGCTCGGCCGCGCCAACAACCCCAAATCATTTCCTTAGCCATGCCTACGCTAACCACCTGCATTACTGTGTTGAGACCTTGGAGCTATGTAGCTAAGGCCAGGTAAGGCTTTATTTTCATGTTTCAACTGAAAAACGGTACCTCTGCCAGTGCAGTTCTTGATCAGCCTAAATGTTATTCTTGGATCTTTACCCATGAAGTTACTCGGTTATAGCAGACTATCGGCAATAACGGACACCATTCCTCTTGCTATGCTCTGTTATAACGAGGGTTTACTGTATTCCAATACCTTGACCTTTCACTCCACATAACTGAGCTCATCCAATACTCTGCTGCTAATGCCATAATTGACCACAGTTCGCATTACCATCCCTCAACTGAAGTAAGAATTGGAATCAAGTAATATTAGGAAATAGATCGTTGTTAGAAATCTGTCCTTCAAATATTGCACATAGTAGCATTCCAGGTATATGACCTGGAATGTTTTGTAAATGTTGACCAACATTACCTCCTAGTCCAGCAAAGTGCCAGTTTTAAAATTTCAATTTTGCTATCAAAATCCCTCTGTGGCTTGTCCTACCCCATCTCAGTAATCTTCTCCAGCCAATCAACTCTCGTGTTTCTCTGGCTCTATCTTCTTGCACACTAAATATCTGCATCAATCTAATTCTGACAGACCTACCTTCAGTTGTCAGTGCTTTATGCCCCAGAACATCCTACACAGACCTCTCCACTTCTCTCTCCTTTAAGCAACTCCTTAAAATATATACATTTTAATTATCTCATTTAGTGCTTGGTGAGAGATTTTGTTTGACAATATTCTCATGAAACATTTTGAGATATTATAGTGCATTAATAGCACTGAACTAAATGTGACTTCTTGTAATGATTTGTAACAATTTAAAAATATATTTTGAAAATGTTAATTCATTCGCTCTACAGTTCCAACATTTTCTGTTTTAATTTAAAACTATGTTTAAAGCAATTTGTTTCTGATACCTAAATTCACCTGAATAAATATTGTATTGGCTCCCATTCTCTGCTCTAATTCAAGTTCACCAGTTACAATTTTGCCAGCAGAACATGTGGGCAAACGTAAACCCTGCAATGCAAACTTTCATCAAAGGTACAGATTATTAGAATCTTACTTTAGTATTTCCATCTATATTTATGCTATAGGCAAATAGTTTTTTTTTGAAAAGTTATGAGCTATTGCAATTTAATTGAGCAATATATTCAGAAAGATTATGTATCCTTGTACATTGCAGTTGACCAAATCTGACCTTTTCCTCTGTAGTCTGTGCAGATCCCTCTCCAATAGATGAATCTCTGGGCTGCATCTCCACCAATGTTCTAAAGAGATTTTCAGACATTACTGAGAGGAATTCTATTTCAGCGTTGGAATGTAGGCCGTACAGCACTGGGCTTTCTGGAGGAAGCATTTCATCGATGTACTTATGGTATCCAATATAATCCAAGTTGGGAGGTGCAACAAAACCTGGTGTCAATACAAGTTCTCCTTCAAGCTGAATAACAACAAAAGATTTGCATTCAGAAAGCATTTTGACAAATAATACAAACAAAAAATCAACTTAATATTTAACGTTAAAAATAATGTAAATCCCTGCCCAAAATGCCTTTATCTTATTGGTGAATAATGCCAATTAAGAAATATATGATGATTTTTTACTTAAGTTTTAATTAGAAATTCTTAACAAGTTTAACACTCAAATATTACTTTGGCTTGAATTGTTTCAGTAACCAGAGGTACACCCAGCAGAAGAAAAGGTGCCCTTGGGCAAATCAATCCCCTCAGATGCATCCTATTCCCTTTACAATAACAAGCAGTGCACGGCTTCAAATTCTGCATACTTTGCATCAAAATACACACTGGCGCAGCTGCTGTCGCAGCGCAAGAGACCTGGGTTTGATCCTGATCTCTGTTGCTGCCTGTGTGGAGTTTGCACATTTGCCATGACCACGTGGGTATCTTCCGGGTGCTCCGGTTTCCTCTAACAACCCAAAGATGTGCAGGTTTGCAGGTTAAATGGCCTCTGTAAAAATTGCCCAGTGTGTAGGGAGTGGGTGAGATAATGAACAGAGATGAATGGTCAGCGATGATTTGGTGGGCCGAAGGGCCTGTTTCCATGCTGTATCGCTAAACTAAAAAACAATGAAACTAATGTACAGATTTCAAAGGGCATTGCTATCAAAAGTTTTATTTTTCATTCGTATAAAAATATTTTGTACAGTGTTCAGAATTCACAATGGCTAATTAAAAACAGCCAACAGCAAGGTCTGAAAATACAAAGCTTAATCATAAAAGCATTCTTGTGAATATGTCAAGAATGGTAAAAGAAATGTAAGTGCCTTAGTATGAAGCTTATTACTCACTATTTAAATACCTTTAATAATTCTGAATTACAAATAGACAGTAGTGGCTGAATTTTAGATCTCTTAAAGTATTATCAACTAATGAAATGAATATTCTAATTGGCTGCAGTGCATTTCTTTTGACCTTTCATTAGAGGGGGCTTGGAGCCCCATACGTTCTGGTATGGAACCTAAAGGTGATGTATTATAATACTGCATAGTTATATTTGAAATCATATTAGGGAAATAGTAACTGTTTTATTTCCACATACTGACATACTTTCCAAGTATTTAACAATGTGTCGAAATAACTTGCAAGTAGTTATTAATTACCATTAGTAGTCGTGTACTTAATGTATTTTAGAATTAAGTTCTTGGAATAATGCTGAGGCATTTTCCTCACCTATATAAAACAGAGAACAGAACTGAAACGGTTGACAAGGGCTTACAATAACCTTTCACGAGTCATTGTGTGTTAAATTTGCAACAGTAGATGGTGATTACAGTTGAGTTGAAAGCAATAAATAGAATGAAACAATAATGGGCAAGCAAAATGTTGTAATTAGTAGATTGCTTGATTGAAGAACAAGAACATGGGCTGAGTCCTTCAAACAAGCTGTGCATCCTCGATGATGCCCTGCTGTCCAACCTTCTGTTCATGGTTCCTATATAGCCACGCCTTGGAGGAGAATTGCCATATAATATTGAAGGTTATGCATACTTTGATGGTTTAGTTTAATATTTCTCCCTCATGTAACATTTCATTGAAGGTTGAACACAAGGTGACACCATGTTTACAAAGTTCCTACCACAAACAAATTACATTCTACTGCAAGAACACGGTTGCCTTGATTCAGCAATGCAGTTATCACCATGTAGTGCCTGAAATTTCACTGGTCTGGGCAGATCCAGTCCCTTGAACAGCTATCAGCAATGCTGATTAATCTAGGCAAACTGTGCTCTCATCCTAATTTAGTGCTTTAGCTCCCATCAGCAGTGACATAGAAGGTGCAGGCACAACTCACTCCTAAGCCTAAGCCATTCTTTTTTTTGCTTTTAGTTTTTTTACATAAAACCCTTTTTACATAAAACCCAGTTTTTTTTAAATATCTTATACTGTTTTTCCCAAGAACTGTTTGTGGCCAATTTCAGTGCAGCGTCAATCATCATGTATGCTCTATCAATTCTCAATGTGCCTTATTTGAAGACAAGGAAGATGTGATTTTTTTTTTTCTGTGGATTTTAGGCAGATCATTGTCGCATGCGGTAATCACAAGAGCTGAATTAGTAAGTGTGGTAACAAGCCATTCGCCTATCCACAATTCTAGCCTAAAGATACAACGTTAGGAAAGTGAGAAATCAGGATACAAAGTTTTTCTTTGACGTAACTGTATTCTTGGATGAGAGAAGTAATTATGCCAAGCATAAAGACTGTTCATATGTTACCAGTTTTATTTTGTTAAATAGCGAGTGATATGACTTCATCATTAGGGTGTAATCTTTCCATTGTCCAGTTCTCTATGCAGTGATTTTTCTACATGGATGATTTTGAGAACCTGAACATTATTGTGCAGTTTCTTGGATTTCTAAAATGACACAGTATGGGCAATTATTTCCCCTTCCATTACTAAAGAGTTATTTTATTAAAATCAATGTCAACAATGTCTAATGAATGATAACATTTACCATGTTTGGATGCATGAATTCCTCTAGATAAGTACGGCACAGCCTCCTGTCCCAATCATCAGTAATGTGTCCTCCATACATTATCTCCCCAAAAAGAAAGCGGAGATCTTCCCAGGGTACCTGTGGCAACGGAAACACTTCAAATGTTTTCAGTTCTGCTTAATTTACTTAAGGTTAATTGCCACATTAAGCATTCATATTTAAATAAGAATTACTTTTTCACATATGCATCTATTAACATTCAGTATTCTCACAGGCAAGTGTTCCTATTTCCATGATATGAAGATGAAATGAGGAATCTGGAACACTAATGTGATTCAGGAAATAGTTTAGTATCATGTATTATTGGACATGGAAGCTGGTAGACTGGACAGCGTTGAACTCCATACATGCTCCAACCTATACTGCTGCCGCAGCCTCCTTCTCCCTTCGCTTTGTCCACTTGAGGAAAATGTCAGTGACTTCATGGAGAAGGAAGAGGAGGAGACAGCAGTGGTGCAGAGGGGAGGACAAAGTGACAGCCAACATGAAGAAGCAGCAGCTGGTGAGAGGGGAGGGAGCCTTATGGTGACCTTGAGTGTGCTGTTGGTGATGGCAGCCTGAAGAAAGCGCTGCCGGCCAGTGGCTACAATGTGAGCCCCAAAAATAGCCATGTCAACTGGACGGTATGGCAGCTGGTGAAGAAGGGCCCACTGATGCAGACCAGCGGCATCGGTGCCTAGTTTTAACGTGAAACGACACAGAGTGATGGAGTAACTCAGCAGGTTGATTCTAAAGAAGGGACCCAACCCAAATTGTCACATATCCATGTTCTCCCGAGATGTCGCTGACCTGCTGAGTTCCTCCACCACTTTGTGTCATTTTGTATATTAACCAGCCTCTGCAGTCTAGTTTCTACTAGTTTTAAGGTAATTTGCATAAAATGTGACTAAACACAAGTGTTTACAGAAGTTAACCCTTACGTAAGTCAGGGAGTGTCTGTATTGGTGAGTTGGGGTTAGGTACTGTGATGCTCAGACACTGCTGCATACATATGCCTGTAACTCAGGTTTTCTTTTGCATAAAATTATTTTGATTGGCAATAGTTGAAGAAAGCATTAGTGCTGATAAATAAATAGTGCAGACCAATAAAATGCCTCAAAATAGAAATTGCTGGAATTTTTTTTTGTACTCTTAACAAGGGTACAGAAATGTTTCTCATCACTGAGTGTGGCCAATCTTGCAAATATACGATCAGTATTTACAATGCTCATCATTTTTTAACATTCAAATGAGGACTCATCCTCACAACACTGTGTGCAATCCAAGTGAATCCTTTTCTGTGGTTTTATTACATAAGGTGCAACTGATGGAATTAAATAAAATTATGATAAAAAATTAAGTTTGAGGTTCAGGTGAAGATCCTCCTGGGTCAGATGTCAAGAAATCTTTTGTTAGAATGTCTAAAACCGAAGACTCTTCCGCAATGGCAGCCTCGCCAATAGTCTGTTCCTTCATCTCTTTTTTGCTATTGTTAGTGTGTTTTAAAAGTTTGTGTTAATGTTGTCTGGTTTGTTTTATGTGTGGGGTGGGGAGGGGGGAGGGGGAAACTTTATTTCAGTCTCTTACCTTGCCAGAGATGCGATTGTTTTCCGGATCGTATATCTCCCACATCGTGGAGCTGGAGGCCTTGCCCGGGCCTGACTTTGGCCCCTAGTGGACTTGCCATTGTGGCTGATCCCTTGCCTGGGATCGATGCTCCAACCACGGTCTGCGGACTTTAACATCAGGAGCTCGCAGTCTCAAGTAAGAGACCAATGTCGGGAGCTTCAAAGTCACAGAAGGTTTCGACCAGCCCTGACCCGGGGTTGATTGCCGGCGTGGGGAGCTGACATCCGCACGTTGCAGGAGCTTGATCGCCCCGATGCGGAGGGCCCGACAGTCGGCTACGGGAGTCAAGATCGTCCCGTCAACGGAAGGCTTGAGGGCCCCAACCGTGGGAGAACAATGAAGGGAAGAGATTGAACTTTCTTTTGCCTTCCATCACAGTGAGGAATGTGGAGCGGTCACGGTGGTGGATGTTTATGATATAATGTATTTTGTGTATTCGGTTGCTTTTTATTAGTATGACTGTATGGCAAATCAAACTCTTCGTATGTTGCAAAACATATTTGGCTAATAAAGTGTGATTATGATTAATTGTGAATGGTCTTTGCTAAAATTAGGCCTCTGTGAGGCTGGCATGCATGAACCATCTCCTGGAATATAAGCTTTTAAATAATTTTTCATTAGATCAAACTTTAACTTGAAGGCTCAGAAATACAATGAAGAAAGATGCAGATGGAGTTCAAGAGCATAGTAATATTTTCTCCTATTAAAAATATATTACTTATGAGTTTAATTGGCATTAAAAGGTTGTTTTTGAAATGCTGCAAAGAACAAAATATATCGGATGGTGTTTCTGGAAAGGTCACAAACCTGCTGTGTGTTTCATACAATTTCAGTTTTTATTGCACTTTGTTCTGGGCTTTAGGCCAACAAATAACAATTAGATACAACACTCTCATCGCTCAAAAAGCAAATGTCAATTATGGATGTGAATAATGGTGATATCAAATAAATATTTGGCTGTGCCAATCCTTGCACGCACGAGTGTAGAGTTGAAGGGCAATGAAATATGGGAAATAAATGCTGGCCTTGCCTCCAATGCCCAGATCTTAAAAAATTGTGAAATCATAATTGGGTACACATTTTAATGATTTGCTTTATCCAATAAGTGGCAGAAGAATTTTATCTTTTGGTATAATCCCATCAAATGGTGCCATCTTTCACTGAACTATTTTCCTCCTTGACTTTCAGGTGAATTTATGAGAAGGGAATTGTCTACCATAAAAGAGCATTCTTCTGTAAACCTTTCTGTCCTGGGCCTCCTCCATGGCCAGGGTGAGTCCAACCCCAAATTGGAGGAGCAGCACCTCATATTTCACTTGGGTAGTTTACACCCCAGGGGTATGAACATTGACTTCTCCAATTTCAGGTAGTCCTTGGTTTCTCCCTCCTTCCCCTCCCCTTCCCAGCTCTAGCACAACCCATTGTTTCCACCTCTTCCTTTCTTCTTCCTCCCCCACAAGAGTCTGAAGGGTCTAGATCCAAAACGTCACCTATTCATTCGCTCCATAGATGCTGCCTCACCCGCTGAGTTTCTCTAGCATTTTTGTCTACCTTTGATTTTTCCAGCATCTGAAGTTCTTTCTTAAACAATCCTTCTGTAAATAGTAGTTATTGACAATAATAAATGTTTTGCTTTCCTGATGCATTACCAATGAAGTGACAACAAAACACACACTTTGAAAAGTTTCAACCGATAAAATTGTCACCGTTTAAACTAAAGACCTAAAATATTTTAAGTAAAATTCTCCTGGATTTAAGAAGCAAAGTTCAGGGACCATAAATTGTATATCCTTGTGGTAGATTTCAGAATCTGGGAAAAGTTACCTGGATGGTAAGAAAGAGAAGGTTATACCTTCTTGTTTGGTGCAAGTTAAATTTAGAATTTCATTAACTAGTTTTGGACAATTGTAAAGGTCCAAAAGCAAAAGGCTGTAAATCTGAAGTTAAACAGAAAATACTAAAATAAACACAGCGTCAGGTAGTATCTGAGGAGAAGACAAGCAGGATTCTGATGAAATGTTATCGCTCTGAATTGCTGGATAAGTCTCCGATAACCCCATTGTTTTCTGGTCTGTGGCCTGGACCATGAATCCTTCCAACCTGGCCTAGGGACTATCTTTCTGCTGGGTAGACACAAAATACTGGAGTAACTCAACGAGCCAAGCAGCAACTCTGGAGCGAAGGAATAGGTGGCGTTTCGGGTCGAGACCTTACTTCAGACTTTCCTACACATCCTTCTGCGGGGAGCAGCTCCCAGCACAACTGGCCTCTCCTGATGTATATGACCAGCTGCAGAAAAAAGTTAACAATGGTGAGACCCTGCAGCACCTACCCCTCCTTCACACCTCGAACCCTGCATCACCACCGTTCATTCAACTAAATGCTTGGGTCTTTGACATTTCCAAAGTTTTACTGTCACCGAGCACCAGTCAAAAATGATTAGATGTAAAAATTATTTTAAATTTAAATTTAAGTTAAATCTATCAAACCAAACATCATTTGCCTTTCTCACAAGATCTCTACCTTCTCCCATGGATTTCAATACATCACTATGTTTGGTTATCCTGACATGGGCCCAGCAGGTGGAGCTCCGGGTCTAACAGTGGATAATCTGGCAGATGGATTCCATGAGGATTCAGTTGGAAGGCTGCTGATGATATTAGCTGCCTTCATGAGGCAGCACTTCCTGTGGATCCCTCTGATGGTGGAGAGGTCAGTATCCCAGGTAGTGTCTACCACTCTGTAATCTGCTTTGTTCTTAGGCGCTCGAGTTGCCAAACCAGGCTGTGACACAACCAGTCAGTATGCTCTACACTCTACAGCTGCAGAAGTTCGATTGAGCATTCAGCCAAATGCTGAATCTCCTCAAACTTTTAATGAAGTAGAGGCATCGGTGAGCTTTCTTTGTAATAGGATCAATTGCTGGGCCCAGGTCTGGTAATCAGAGATGCACATATTAGAAACTTGAAACTGTTGATTCTCTCTAACTCCTTTCTGCCAAAGATGACAGGTGTAGGGACCTTTGGCTTTCCCTTCCTGAAGTCAACAATCAGCTATTTGGATCTGCTAATGATGAGAGCAAAATTGTGGTTCTGGGCACCCCTCTCCAGATGACTGAACTCCCTCCTGTTCTCGGACTTGTCATTACCCGTTATTTGTGCAACAATGGTGGTATCGATGGAGAATACAAAGGAGGCATTGAAGCCTTGTCTCGCTATACCATCATGGGTATAAAGAAAGCCCTGCAGGGGACTGAGCACGCAGCCTTGAGTTGCCGGTGGTCAAAGTGGAGGTGTTGTTGTTAGTACTTGTACTGATTGAGGTTTGCCGATGAGGAAGTCGAGGATCCTGTTTCATAGATGCAAGCACAAATTTAGTTCCCAGACTTTGATGATGAGTTTGGATGCTTTCCAAAGGTTCACTCTCATGCAGGACCATCTGATAATAGAGAGGCTTCACTGGATCTGGGGGCTCATGAAGATCCATAATTGTTCCACCTTTTCAAACAAGCATAGAAGGTACTGGGCTCATCCAGGAGTGATGTGTCACTGTAATTGAACTGTTCAGTTCCACCATATAGAAAGTTATGGCCTGCAAGCACTGCCACATCTGCCGCCATCCATCTGAGCCTCCTGTTTTGACCAGTTGTTTGGTTTTACACCCAAATTGTCTTTCATCCACCCATGTAGTCAGGATACATCGCCGAAATCCCACGCAGAAAGTGAATGCAGCCGATTGTTGTGGTTAGGGTTTGAAATTCCATGTGAGGAATAGAGAATGGAAAAAAAGAATTTTTGTTTGTTATTAGAAGGCTAGAATCTTATTATTGTGGAGGAGTTGATCAATTTGATGGAAGTCAACAGTTGACAGAGATTGCAAAGTTACTGTGGGTAATTGGGAGTGCAGAGCTGAGGTTAGTCAGTCAGATGTCTTGATATAAAATGGCAGAGACAGCTCGAGAGATTGAGTAGCCTAGTCCTGCTCCTAATGCATGTGTTCGCATGTTTGACCTACAACATTACAGCAGCAGGTCCTTCTCAACTTTCCAGGTCGCTTGCCACAAAAAAATTGGGATATCTATAAATCACCTTCCTTTTTCCTTCTCATTTTACTGAAGCTAAACTGATAGAAAACGCACTATTGATAATATGACCAGAACTGCATTTCTGCACAATTCAGCTCCAATTTAAGGAGACCTTTTGTTATTCACATACTGAACATTACACCCTGGTTAATGCAAATTAACTGCATGGTTTATGCATTTGTTAAGCAAATATCATAAATTATGTAAGTAAACCTAGCAATGGAAGCGTTAAACACATACAATTTTGAAGTTGGGTTTGGCTAATGAATATAATCTGTTTCTTGTTTAACTTGTTTAACAATATTCATTTGCATGTCTGATTTTACTGTCAAAAATCTACTATCAAGCCAGGAGGGTGTGAAATTAATTATCTTTCATATTACAATTTCTTTTAGCATGTATTTTGTTTAACTACTTTACTTTAATTAAATATCGGAATTATACAAATTGCTTAAAACAAATCAACACAAAATGTTTCACACTTTCGATGTTGTGGATTGTTCACTCACTCACATTTCAGATTCAAATTATATGAACCATTAAGGTCTCAGGCAGATTTAATTACTTCTAATCACCCTCGATTATAATCAAAACATGGCTCACTAAGTAATATACATCTGTTAAAATGTATATGAAGCACCAGAACTGAGAAAGTCAAAGGAAGGAGGAAGCTTAAACTCATAGTAATGACAAATATAGAAAAATATACAGTCATTTGTATATCTGACATGTCCTAAATAGCCACCATCATCATAACTAATTGTCGATGTTTTTCATTCAGGGTTTCAAACTGTCAAATATGCTGTATCCAATTACTTTCTTTCAAATGCTTCATTGCCTGCCTAATGAATTTTGGGTATATTCACACGCAAACCATGTTTGGTTAACATAATGAAGGACATTTTTTCTTTACTGCAATATTCATGATCTGGGGTTTTCCCAAAGGAAAACAAACGTGATTTTCAAAGAGACTAGAATTGGAATTCTTTACACAGTCGTCTGATATGTAAACCACTCGAATGCTGCCCAAGAGGGGTAGCAGCATCCTTTGAATGAACAGCACGGCTGGATGTTAAGCCACCTAATCAGAGCCCAACCATGATAATCACAGTTTATCACAGTAACAAGCAGGAAATTAGCCTCCTGACCGCTGTAAAATATCAGGCAGAAAGTGATCCTGATGTGCTGATCAGTAAATTGCAGCATAAGTGAGATAGAAACACAAAAGATGTGTTTGGCTGATTTCAGCATGGCCTTTATCATCAAGGAGAGACTATTGAGGAGCTTGGCAGTATCTGCCGAAGTAATCTACACCTGTCTTAATCCAAAGAATTTGAGGTGGGTTTGGAAGGAAGTAACATGGCAATTGAATGATGTCTGCATCAAACACAAACATCAGCTTCAGGTACATTCAACTAAATCAAAGAAACGAGAAATACAATGTTTCTGATTGGCAGTCAAGGATATTCATTTAAGGAGCTTACAAGAATTTGAAATCTAACAACTACAATCTCCAAGTATTAGGCCAATGGTTAAAAACACTGTCAGGCAGAATGTATATTGATTGGGCTTCTAATTCAGTATCCACTGTTTTGTACTATTACCATATTCCAATTTCCCATCCCTGATGTTTAAATTGAAAAAATAATTGAATAAAAATTGAATAAATAATAAACAAATAAAATCGCCAACTAAAAATGTCTTAATCTTTTGCAGAGGTGTTCACCTTTGGTAGACATATACAATGTACGGTTATTTTTCTTTTGCATATATCCCAACCACAACTAAGATGTTGTGGCTATTACAGAAACCTGGTTAAGAGAGGGGCATGATAGGCAGCTCAATGCTCTTGGGTAGAGGTGCATCAGGAGAGACAGAGATGAGGGTAAAAGAGGAGGGGGTTATTGGTTAACGGAGGATGTCATGGCAGTGGCCTGAGGTGACATTATGGATGGTTTGTCTAGTGAGGCTATATGGGTGGAGCTGAAGTACAAGAAAGATGATGACCATGTTGGGAGTGTACTACAGGTCCCCAAATAGTCAACGGGGATTATAAAAACAAATATACCAGTAGATTCTAGGCCTAATAAGATTCTTGCAGTAAGGGATTTGAACTTTCCCATGATTGACTGGGTATGTCATAATGTGAAAGGTGGAAATGGAGTGGAATTTGTCAAATGCGTTTAGGAAAGTTTCAGTGTGCAACATAATGTTAGAGAGCACAGTTACATGTTTTTTTGAGCTAATTATCCAATGTGCCTTTTATGCACTTGCCACACTCCAATTATCTCCCAAACATTTCTTCAAATTAATTCAAAAATGCTTATTCAAACCTACTGATGATACGATGAGGAAGTACATGCAGAACACACCAATTCAAAGTGAGCAAAATAGAATGGATTTGGGTGGACTGTACTATTCATACCACATCCATCCTATTCAAATAATAAATAGTTTAAACCAGAAACAATATTTTCCCATGTTAGTAATAAACTCATGTAAACAATATACAGATGTAGGCTATTCAGACCATTGGAGCTGCTTCACCATGCAGTACAATCAAGGCTGCTCATGCATTTCAGTACCCTGTTGCTGTTTTCTTTCCCCATGACATACTTTTAGTATTACTGAATAACTGAACAGATTTAATGAGTTGAAAACCATTAACGCTGCAGATGCTAGAGTTTAAAATAAAAACTGAAAATGTTCAGCAGGTCAGGCCATTTCTGTGGGAAGAGAAACAGCTAATGTTTCATATCAAAAACCCTCCCTCAGAACTCTGACAGAAGATCTTCAATCTAAAACACAAGCTCTGTTCCTCTTCCCACAGATGCTGCCAACCATATGAATAATGACAGTATTTTCTATATTTACTGTCTATATAGAAGGAAAAAGGAGGAGGAGCCCGAAGGCTGGGGGATGGGAGGAGACAGCAGGGGGACTGAGGAAGGGGATTAGACAGCAAGGACTACCAAAATTGGGAGAATTCGATGTTCATGCCCCCAGGATGCAGACTCCCCAAGCGGAATATGAGGTGCTGTTCCTCCAATTTACGGTGTTGCTCGCTGTGGCCATGGAGGAGACCCAGGACAGAGAGGTCGGAGATGGAGTGGGAGGGGGAGTTGAAGTGCTGAGCCACCGGGAGGTCAGCTTGGTTATTGCGGACCGAGCGGAGGTGTTCGGCGAAACGATCGCCCAACCTCCGCTTGGTCTCACTGACATCTAGAGCAGCGGATGCAATAAATGAGGTTGGAGGAGATGCAGGTAAACCTCTGTCGCACCTGGAATGACTGCTTGGGTCCTTGAACGGAGTCGAGGGGGGAGGTAAAGGGACAAGTGTTGCATCTCTTGCGGTTGCAAGGGAAAGTGCCCGGGGAGGGGGTGGTACGAGAGGGAAGGGAAGAATTGACAAGGGAGTTATGGAGAGAGCGGTCTTTGCGGAAGGCAGATATGGAGGGAGATGGGAAGATGTGGCGAGTGGTGGGGTCATGTTGGAGGTGGCGAAACTGACGGAGGATTACTTTTTGTATGTGACGGCTGGTGGGGTGAAAGGTGAGGACCAGGGGGACTCTGCCCTTGTTGCGAGTGGGGGGATGGGGAGAGAGAGCAGTGTTGCGGGGTATGGAAGAGACCCTGGTGCGAGCCTCATCTATGGTGGAGGAGGGGAACCCCCGTTCCCTGAATAATTAGGACATTTCAGATGTCCTGGTGTGGAACGCCTCATCCATGGCGCAGATGCGGCGTAGACGGAGGAATTGGGAGTAGGGGATGGAGTCCTTACAGGAAGCAGGGTGGGAAGAAGTGTAGTCCAGATAGCCATGGGAGTCAGTGGGTTTATAGTGGATGTCGGTCAGAAGTCTATCACCTGCAATGGAGATAGTGAGGTCAAGGAATGGTACGGAAGTTTCGGAAATGGTCCAGGTGTATTTGAGTGCCGGATGGAAGTTAGTGGTGAAGTGGATGAAGTCAGTCAGTTGTGTGCGGGCGCAGGAGGTGGCACCAAAGCAGTCGTCGATGTAGCAGAGGTAGAGGTCGGGGATGGGGCCCTGGTATGTAACTTCAGAAAACCCCTTTCTTGTCATCACAGGAATCAGTCCAATTTATTACATGCCCTTTAAGATACAAACATCCTGCTGTTTCTTATATGTAAATCTCCTCACAATCCTATCACATTATGCTCTCTCCACCCCAATGGATCACACACAAGATTATTAATTATTTCTTTTTTCATGGCACAATGACCAGTCCAGGATGGACTATTCTCCAGTCAGTTCATTATATTGGTTTTATGTACATATTACAGGAATTTCTCTATTAATGGCATCACTGCTAACTTGGTCTGAGCAATAAATATGTGTATTGTAATCACCACTAATTATAACCATGCCCTCTTTTCCTGCATCTCTAATTTCTGGGTCTGGATGTTTCTCTGCTCCACTCATTTAGGCTCCATATCATATTTCTTTGAGCCAAAATCCATTCTCACCATTGCATTGATTTCCTGCTTTACAAACAACACAACCTCGTCATTCTTTCTTTTATGTCTGCCCTCCCTCAGGATTGAATGTCACTACATGTTCAGTTGCCATCCTTGATCACTTTGCGGCCCTGACCCATCATGGTAACAAAAAAACACATTTATATCTAGCTACACGGGTAATTTATGTATCTTATTGTTAATGCTCTGCTCATTAAGGCATCGTACCTTTACACTGACTTTAACATTTAACCGCTCTTAGGTTTTCGCATCACACGCCTGTTTGTCTCCTGTCCATTTTTGCTCCCTTCCATTAGAGCTTCTAGATTTTCTCTCTTTCATTTCTCCTATTTCCCCCTTCTGTCTCCCTTCTCATGTTCCTCTCTCCTTGACATTTCCATGCATTGCTATCTTGTGTTAATGTGGACAAAAAGTTAAGTTGCTCCAATACTGACATGGCCCTGAATTATATGCCTCAATCGTCCTAGTTTTCTTTTGTTATTTATCTTTGGCTTAAGTAAGTGATAAGCATATAGAAACAAGGCACTGCAGTTGCTGGTTTACAACAAAAATATATAGAGTGCCAGAGTAACTCAGCAGATCAGGGAGCATCTCTGGAGAAAATGGATAAGTAATGTTTCAGGTTGGGACCTTTCTTCAGACTGATTATAGGGAGGGGGCAGGGGTGGGGTGAGGAATGGAAAACTTCATCTTGTGTTCCTGATGTGACCTCCTATACATCGGCGAGACCAGGCATCATTTTCGCCGAACACTTGTGCTTTGTCTGCCAGGATCAGGATCTCCTGGTAGCTGACCATTTTAATCCCTCTTCACATACTCTGTCTTGGGCCTCCTCCATTGCCATTGTGAGGCTACAAGCAAACTGGGGGAACACCATCTCACATTCTCAGGGTAGCATACAACCCACTGGTTTTAACATTGAATTCTCCAATTATAGGGACCTATAAACCATCCTCTCCTTCTTCCCCCATTCTGCTACCTCCCATCTTTCCCCCTATCCCCTCCTCTGTGCCCCACCTGGGCGTACCTATTTCTCCCCTACCCCTTCATTTCTTCCTGTAGCTTCACAATTTGCAACTCTTCAATCCTTTTGTCTCACACCTTCTGTCTTTTCATCTCTGTCCTTTGTCCAACCATCTGCCTATCATAAAACCCTCCTACCTCTGTCAGCCTATTACCTGCTAGGCTTTGTCCAGCCCCTCCTGTCTTCCAGCTTTCTTCCTCCCCTCCACCTCAATAAACCTGAAGGATTCCAATCTGAAATGTCACCTATCCATCTTCTTCAGAGATGATATTGATGTGGAAGATCTCCCAATGAAAGTTATCTTTCGTCTTTCATGTCTTTAACCTGCTTGTGCCCCTCAATGTTAAATCGTATCAGTTTTCACTCTGAAACTGGTAAAGGTATCAATGTGTTGACAATTAGAACACTCATCAAAAATTCTCTTACTTTAGTATTTGCCTCCAGGTAATTGTAAAGGACGTTAACAGATATAACAAGATCGCCTGTATTGAAGGGATAACTTCGGTTCCAACCTTGAGGGCCAAACTTGCGTCTTTCTGCAACACATGCATGGAAGTAGCAGAGGCAGAATAGAATGGTTTTGAACTCTTGCTCTCGAGAACACATTTCCAAGATATTCTGTAAGACACAAAATAAAAAGCAATCAATTATGACTTTTTGACTATAGTCTAAACTATCAGAAATATTATCCTTAACATGTGGGGAATAGATAGGTGATTGTACAGAGTCTTTTACCCAGAGTAGTGGAATCAAGAACCAGAGGACTTAGGTTTAAGTTGAACAGGAGATTTAAGCGATGATCTTTTAGGGTAGATGTGGAGACGTGGATATTACCAGTAGTAGGAGTCTAGGACCAGAGGGCACAGCCTCAAAATAAAAGGACATTCCTTTAGAATGGAGATGAGGAGGAATTTCTATGTCTAGAGGATGGTGAATCTGTGAAATTCATTGCCACATACGGCTTTGGAGGCTGAGTCATTGGGTATTTTTTAAATTGGAGATTGATAGCTTCTTAATTAGTAAGGGTGTCAAAGGTAATGGGGAGAAGGCATGGGGTTGAGAGGGAAATATAGATCAGCCATGATTGAATGATGGAGCATACTTGATGGGCCGAATGGCCTAATTCTGCTCCTATTTCGTCTAATCTCAATAGGAATCTGAGTGGCAACTTTTTTCACATAGAGGGTGTGAGTATATGGAACGAGCTGCCAGAGGAGGAAGTTGAGGCAGGTACTATAACAAGATGTAAAATACATTTGGGCAGGTACATGGGCAGGTGCTACAAGCATAGATGGGCATCTTGGTTAACCTGCGCAAGTTGGACCGATGGGCCTGTTTCTGTGCTGCATGATTTGATTACTTTAAAATCGAAAACAGACAGCGGGAATAGCCAAAACTCATACATGTTCCCAATATGGTATTTCAAGGAAATCTGTACCAATTTAGCTTTTTGGGAGTAATTCTACTTTAAACAATGGCATAAAAATGAAGCAATATTGGATGAGCTAGGCATTATAACTCTTATATTACATATAACAGGTTGCTGATCACAACTATATCTGTTGTACATTAAATCAAACAAAATTAATTAATTAATTGTCTTTATTTTATTTTAAAACTGTGCAGCTTTATTTCTATTCGCTCGAAGTGTAACATTACATATTTTCTTTCCATGGCAGTATCTTAACATTGATATGATGCTAGTCTTTATTGGTTATGTGCTCATGTGCAACTTAACCAGATATTCCTATTAATCTTCATAATAGCGTGGAGACAGGCCCTTCGGCCCACCGGGTCCGTGCCGACAAGCGATCCCCGCACATTAACACTATCCTACACACATTAGGGACAATTATTTTACACATGCGCCAAGCCAATGAACCTACAAAGCTGTATGTCTTTGCAGTGTGGGAGGAAATCAAAGATCTGGGAGAAAACCCACACGGTAATGAGGAGAACATGAAAACTCCGTGCAGACAGCACCCATAGTCGGGATCGAACCTGGGACTTTGGTGCTGCAAGCGTTGTAAGGCAGCAACTCTACCACTGTGCCACAACCATTGTAGCCTCTCTCAAAATAACATTTTGAAAAAAGTAGTATTCAATCTTTGAAAGCAAATATGTTTATTGTATATTTCTAGAAGATTACCTGAGAGAAAAAAATGTCAGCTTGACCTTGACACAATAGAATGAAGCACGAACAGGATTAAATCTATAAATTGTGTAGCTGCTACCTGGTCAAAGTTAGACACAGCTGCGTGCAGGTTTGCCAGCATGCCAGTAGGTGGCTCATTAGTGATTTTGATTGAGATTTCCAGAATTCCCTGAGGAATTACATGCTCCTCAGAGGTGGGTGCAGGCTCAGCACTAATGAAGACTCTGAAGTCAGGATGACTGCCCTCACTGAATTGTTCCAGTAGCTTTTCTAGTGTTCCCAGCCATTTCACCACGAGATGAACATTCTGAAAACATAAGCATGGACAAGATTTTTAATGAAACAATCTGGAACTTACTTTTTGAATAATCTAATAGTTACCTTGAATTGATAGTAATAAATGTCTTAATTGTATTCAAAGTTAGGAAGTTAGAAAGATCAAATTATCATACTTATATATGCAAATTAATCACAAAGAATTAACAGGATAAAACTTTGCACGAGACACGATGATGTTCTGAAGCATCCTTTCATTCTGAACCTTATCCAACAATGATAACCCTGGAAAGCTTGTTGATAAACTCATTAAGGTAGCAGGACATGCAGGTAATATAGTGGTTAAATGTCCAATAAGGAGTCCAATCCAGGACATGGCCACTCAAGAGTAAGTTGGCAATGCTAGAACTGTAAAATAGATTGGTTAGTAGGACAAAGCCAAAGCGTTATAAATAACCGGAGGCAGAACAGCGGGGCTGGAGTGCTAAGATCTGCCCGGAAGAAGTTGAATGTCGAGGATTCGTGGCAACATCTACCTTAAGACTGATGAAGGACCTGGGGATCGGCGGACAAGCCCTACGCCAGGCCATCATAGAAACATCACGGGTGGCAGAGTGGAACAGCCAGTGGCTCTGGCTGAAGAGGAAAGACCCCATTTGGTCTCCCAAATAACCGACTAGACAGATGCAGAGGGGGTGGTTCTAGGACGCCAGAATGCACCGCTGAGCCTACTGGAGACGTCGTGGGTTCAATCAGTGAAACGTCGAAGAAAGTAGGTGCCCACAATGACGTGTCTGCCTAGCCTCTCTCAACATCGGAGGAGCAGAGGCTCCCACCACCATAGGGAGTAAATTGATATTTGGCACTTTAAACTTTTAACATCTAGTCCTGTGTATTTGTAAACACCGTTTGGTCACCATACAATAGGAAATGGCTCATGCCCCAATTTGTCTGATTCTCCAAATGTAGATATGCATCGTATTTTAGATTACCATCAGATAGATTTCACCGTCTTGATTGTTTAAATGTAAGATGGAGATCTGATAGAAAGAAAATTCAGAGGAGCCACTGTTCATAACTCTCCCATGGGTAATTCAGATTGTCAATTTTAGACACAACACACATGTACAGCAAGGAAAAGGGGAATGGGAACAGAATAGAAATGGAAATCTGATCTCCCTTCAAGCCAGCCACAGATACAGAGAAAACAACTAGGTTTTGCACCAATTATCATGGACAACTAAAATAAGTATGCAACATATTAGTTGAAAGCCCTCGTTAAATGGATCTTTTATCATCTGACGTTGATAGTTAATAACTGTTGATTTAATGTATCTTTTATTTCGTGTACCTGCAAAATGACCCAATGGCCTTCCTTGGAAGCTTTTACCAAAGCAGATTCAGCCACCACCTCCTGGCCTTGGCCCAGGGAAACATTATGAAATTTTCCAGCATCAATAGTGAATCCTAGTTTTTTACCTATAAAGAAAGTAATGCACAACCAATATATTTCCATGACATGACCATAATAACTATATGTGAAACAGCTGTTCATGTTTATATCTACTATTGAAATAAACCATGAAACTGTGCCAGATTTAAACTCATTCATGTACACCTATCAGTGGACTATTTCTACAAATGTGCTACATTTACAACATAACAGGCAGCAAAATAGAAGTGTATAGGAAGGAACTGCAGATGCTGCTTTACACCAAAGATAGGTACAAAATGCTGGAGTAACTCAGTGGGTCAGGCAGCATCTCTGGAGAGAAGGAATGGGTGACGTTTCAGGTCGAGACCCTTCTTCAGACTAAGAGTTAGAGTGGGGGACACGAAAGGTACGGGGAGGGTTTTGACCCAAAACTTCACTATTCCTTTTCTCCAGATGCTGCCTGACCTGCTGAGTTACTCCAGCATTTTGTGTCTAGTAAAATAAAAGTGATAGAATGCTCTAGAGTCTGGTCTAAGAAGCATAACAACTAGGTGCTACAATGTGATATTATTTCACTTTGCACCCATTAATTTTAATTGGTTGTAACATTTAACCGTTTTCTTGGCTATCCTTCCAAAGTCTGTTCACAACTCATAAGGATTCATTCTGTCAGCATGATCACTGTAAACATAGAAAACCAGGTGCAGGAGTAGGCTATTCGGCCCCTCGAAGATTCAATATGATCATGGCTGATCATCTAAAATCAGTACCGTGTTCCAGCTTTTCCCCCACATGCCTTGAATCCTTTAGCCCCAAGAGCTTCAGTAAATCTAACTCTCTCCTGAAAACATCTCTTAAAATGAGTACATCTAAAATTAAATACATCTCTAAATTGCGCTGGCAACAATTTTAGAGTTGATAATAATATTTACGGTCCATGAGTGTACAATGGTCAAGTGATTCATACCAAGTGATTCAACATCTTTAAGAGGGTCAACCCCAGGCGACAAGATGAAAATCATAGGAGTTGCTGGGCTACTTTCCTCAAATGATTTCGCAAAATCAATTCGCAGACCATCAACATATTTTGTTCCTAATTTTTCTTCAACAAAGTTTCTGCAACAAAGTCACAGACAAGGAGGAAGATATTTTAGTCCAGTTGCATTACAACTTTCCATTTCAATTTCTACTGAAAATTAAGGCAATCTATAATTTTCACATGTTATATCAATCAAATTTCTCTGATTTAAGTACAAGAGGAAGTTAAAGAATGTTATATAATTAAATAAATGCATTATATCTGGAATATGCTGACCTGAAAATGTGATAATATCTTAATGACTTGGGTGCACACGGCTCTGCAGCTACTGATGAATATTTACAGGAAAAAAAGACTAGAGTACTAGTTCCTGTGTGGGTTGGGAATACTTGGGAGTGGCTCCACAATTAAGTGAATTGGGAAAGCAGACAAACATTTGTTGATACTTGAGACTAGAGAAAAGAACCCTATTTCTCACTGTCCATTATAGTGTGGAATGTTTAAATAAAAATAATGCCTCTCAGATGAATGAATGAATCTCTTTATTATCATTGCACATGGTACAACAAAATTTAAAAGTCAATCCCACGGTGCGATTCACAAGAGCAATTTTAAATATATAAGAAAAGGTAAAAATATATACATGTAAAAAAAAATTACAGATAAATAACAATAGCAGCTGAGGTAGAACCATTCAGTTGAATGTGAGTGTTATTTCTTATTTTGCATTGTTAAGTTCACGTATGGCTATGGGGTAGAAGCTGTCTCTGAGTCTGTTTGTGCGAGTTTTGAAAGACCTGTACCGTCTGCCAGAGGGCAGCAGGTGGAACAGGTTGTGTCCAGGGTGGGAAGGGTCCTTCAGGATGTTGGCTGCCCTGCCAAGGCAGCGAGAGCTGAAGATGTCCTTCAGGGAGGGCAGTGGGCAGCCAGTGATTTTTTGTGCGGTGTTGATGACCCTTTGAAGGGCTCTCCTGTCCGCTGCGGAGCAGCTGGCATACCATGTGGTTATACAGTACGCCAGCACACTCTCGATGGAGCAGCGGTAGAAGGACACCAGCAGCTTCTCCTCCAGGTTGTTTTTCCTGAGGATCCTCAGAAAGTAGAGTCGCTGCTGGGCCTTCTTGACTGCTGTGGTGGTGTTTGCAGTCCAGGAGAGATCCTCCGTAATTTGTGTGCCCAGGAATCTGAAGTCTGAGACCCTTTCCACACAGTCCCCATTGATGAATAGGGGTTTGGGGGCTGCACTGTTCTTACGAAGTCTATGATAATTTCCTTTGTTTTTGTGGTGTTTAGGATGAGGTTGTTGTCTGAACACCACGTTGCCAGTCTTTGGACTTCCTCCCTGTAGGCTGTCTCATCTCCTCCTGAGATACGACCAACCACAGTCGTGTCGTCCGCAAACTTGACGATGGTGTTGGTGGAGTGGGCGGGGACACAATCGTGGGTGTAGAGGGCGTAGAGGAAGGAGCTCAACACACAGCCCTGTGGGGAGCCTGTGCTGAGTGTGATGGGGGTGGAGAGGTGATGGCCCAATCTGACGGTCTGGGGGCGGTTAGACAGAGAGTCCTTGATCCAGAGGCAGATTGGTTGGGAGAGTCCTAAATCCATGAGTTTGGTGACCAGTCTGCTGGGGATGATGGTATTGAAGGCAGAGCTAAAGTCAATGAAAAGCATCCTCACATAGCTCCCCTGGTGTTCGAGGTGGGCCAGTGCAGTGTGAAGAGCAGTGGCGATGGCATCCTCAGTGGACCTATTTGCTCTGTAGGCAAACTGGTGTGGATCGAAGGTGGGCGGGAGGCTGGCTTTGATGTGCTGCTGGACCAGCCTCTCGAAACACTTTATGATGACTGGTGTGAGAGCGACCGGTCGGTAGTCGTTAAGGCCGCTGATAACAGGCTTTTTTGGTAGTGGGATGATTGTGGCAGACATCAGGCACGGTGGGATGATGGATTTGGACAGGGACAGGTTGAAGATTTTCGTGAAGACCTCGGAGAGCTGGTCTGCACATTCCTTCAGAACCCTTCCTGTCACGCCATCCGGGCCGGCAGCCTTCCTCGGGTTCACCGCCCTGAGCACCCGCCTCACTTCATGCTCCTGCACAGTGAGGGTGTAGTTGTTGTTGTTAGGGGCTGGTGGGAGAATGGTGACGAACTCTTCTGGTTCTGCCTCGAAGCGAGCAAAGAAGCAGTTCAGCTCCTCTGCCAGTGAGGCATCGCCGTCGGCCGTCGTGCTGTTGCTGGGCTTGTAGTTGGTGATGTGCTGGATGCCCTGCCACACCCGCCGTGGATCGTTGTTGTTAAAGTGGTCCTCTATCTTCCTCTTGTGGGCCGCTTTGGCATCCCTGATGCCTTTCTTCAGGTTGGCTTTAGCAGCGCTGTACAGGGCTCTGTCGCCAGACCTGAAGGCGGTGTTGCGGTCCTTGAGGAGAGTTTGGACCTCTTTTATCATCCACGGCTTCTGGTTGGGGTACACCCGGATGAGTTTGTCGACGGTGACGTTGTCAACACAGTTCTGGATGTAAAAGAGTACCGTGGATGTGTACTCCTCCCAGTCCTGATTTCCAAAAATGTCCCAGTTTGTCCTCACAAAGCAGCCCTGTAGCTGTGAGGAAACTCCTTCAGGCCAAGTTTTAACAGTCCTGGTGGTGGGTTGAGCTTTTCTCCTGAGGGGGGTGTATGCTGGTGCTAAGTGAATGGATAGGTGATCCGACTGGCCTAAGTGTGGTAGTGGTGTGGCTCTAAACCCTTTCTTGATGTTTGAGTAGGCCTTATCTAATGTATTTTCTCCCCTGGTTGCACATTTGATGTGTTGTTCAAACTTGGGGAAAACTGATTTTAAGTCTGCGTGATTGAAATCACCAGCTATGATATGGGCTGCTTTGGGGTAGGTGTTCTCTTGTTTGCTGATAGCGCTATGGAGGTAGCCTAGGGCTATGCTAGCATTTGCATCCGGTGGAATATACACAGCTGTAACCATGACCACGGTAAACTCACATGGAAGGTAGAAAAGCCTGCATCTATCAGGTACTCCAAATCAGCAGAACAGTGTCTGTCTATGATTGTGGTATTTGTGCACCAGTTGTTGTGAACGTAGATGCATAACCCCCCTCCTTTGCTCTTACCGGTGTCTTTGTTTCTATCCCAGCGAAATGCTGTGCAGCCTGCTAGCTCAATGGCTCCGTCCGGTACAAGTGCGTGTAGCCACGTCTCTGTTATTAGCAGAATGCAACTGTCCGCGATGAATTTATTTGCGGCGACCTGTAGTCTTAGTTCGTCCATTTTGTTGGTGATAGATCTGGCGTTGGTGAGAATGATGCTGGGTAGTGGTGGTTTATGTGGTTGTTGCCTTAGCCTAGCGAGTAGTCCGGTCCAGCGACCACGCTTTTGCTTCCTGTGCCTCCTCCGTCTCCGGCGTTTGCTGGGGCCGACAACAAGCCACGGAGAGCCCGGTGTCCTGGCTATCTCCTCCGGTATGTTGCGTGAATGCAGAAAAACACACTTAACTGCCTGTTTACACTGTAATCCGATAATCAGAAGATCCTGTCGGCTGAAGGTGAGATTCGCACGACAAAACGTAACATTGTCAAACAGACATACAAACAAAAACACACAAAAAAAGCATCGAAAGGGAGAGCTTTGAGCCGCTGCGACTGTGCGCGCCGCCATCTGATGCCACTGCTAACGTCAGTTTGCAAGGTGACACCACAACAGTTGTGAATTAGGTGCCAACAATCTTGATTAATGTTTGAGGTGCAGAAATTCCTTAATTAGGAAATTCCTTAATTAACTGCTAGCCCTTATATCAATTGGAGGGAAATGCTATTTCTTATTTTCTTGCAACTCCATAAAGAAATCAGTGGTTGGTACCATAAGTATCCAGATTCTAAATATTACACCACAACCATAACCGCCAGTCACGGCTGTTAGGGCAAAACAGAAAAATCTGACACACATGAATAACACACCTTAAAACAATTTGGGCTGTAATAAATGTTATGGTTTTTAAATAACAAAAGCTACAGATCAATGAATGAGTAATGTTGCAGGATACTGCATTGCTTAAGCCTCAAGCTAGTATATAACAACACAATTTGTGGTTTCAAAGTGTTAAACATCATAATGTAATCATGATTTTAAATGCACCATATAGACACCTACAAAAACCATCAAAATATAAAACAGTTTTCTGAACAAGGATCTTACTTTAAGGGTCTCGACCTGAAATGAATGCAGGGAATGAACCAGACTGATTCCTGGGATGTCAGGACTTTCATATGAAGAAAGACTGGATAGACTCGGTTTATACTCACTAGAATTTAGAAGATTGAGGGGGGATCTTATAGAAACTTACAAAATTCTTAAGGGGTTGGACAGGCTAGATGCAGGAAGATTGTTCCCGATGTTGGGGAAGTCCAGAACAAGGGGTCACAGTTTAAGGATAAGAGGGAAATATTTTAGGTCCGAGATGAGGAAAACATTTTTCACACAGAGAGTGGTGAATCTCTGGAATTCTCTGCCACAGAAGGTAGTTGAGGCCAGTTCATTGGCTATATTTAAGAGGGAGTTAGATGTGGCCTTTGTGGCTAAAGGGATCCGGGGGTATGGAGAGAAGGCAGGTACAGGATACCGAGTTGGTTGATCAGCCATGATCATATTGAATGGCGGTGCAAGCTCGAAGGGCCAAATGGCCTACTCCTGCACCTATTTTCTATGTTTCTATGTATCTTTGCTTTAACAAATGTAGCCGGACTTATTGTGTTCTTCCAGCAGTTTGTTTATTTTTGTTCCAGATTACAGCATCTGCAATCTTGTATGTCGAAGGATTTTGCTTGTTTAATTACTTTATTATACTACAATTTTTCATTGATGCAAGGCAGATATACTGATCTTTGTCACATTTGAGCAAGGATGTGTGTAAGTGCTTGATTTTACATGCACACACATGTGCAAATACACACTTTACAGATCAATCATATCAATTGTAAATTTGGAGCAACAGATGGCTCTTCTAAAACTATATTGGCATTTGGATTTTGTGCTATTCTTCATAAAACCAAGTGCCTTAAATGGTGATCATAAGACTTGCACTACCATTTCATTATCTTCAATTTAATTGTGTTGTTTCCAGTGCACCAAAATAAAACTGGTGCACGTTACATTGCTGTAAGTCACTCATGTGTTTCATGTGGATCTCCAGTCTGAAATAAAGTATGATTTTGTTGTTAAGCAGATGTGAGCATTCAGCCAAAGAACTATTATCTGCGTCCTAGGAACTAGAATCCGCTGCTCCTGCCATTAACTCTGACAAGACAGTTAGCTCCGTAAGTGAAACCTGAAGGTAAATGACTTGGCAACTTTGCCGAGTGTCATAGATGAAAATGAAGTGGTCTTTCGGCACCACACTTTTGAATGCCAGATAAACATAAAATAGTAAGAATTAAATGGAAATATCCATATCCTCAGGATCGATATTCCTCACTTGGAATGGGCAGTCACCCTCAAGAATAGCAAGTAACCACTCACTGTGCCAGAATTCAACAGAACACTTGTACAGGACATGATCACATTTACTCATTAGTCTCACTCTTTCAGAAATAGTCCCTGTTCTACCCATTCTTAGCCCACCTTCTCTGCCACTGAAAATTAATTTACTTTCTCTCTTTCACATTTCTGACAACGGATTTTGGATATGAAATGTGAACCATTCTTCTTTCCAAACATGCTGCCTGGCATGCTAATTGTTTTCAGCATTTACTGCTTTTATTGCAGGCTTCCAATATCTGCTGTTTTTTAAATTCATTTTCATCTTGCTTCCATTAAGTTTAGTCTTCGAAGAGTTTGAGAAGACAGGGGTAGTGCCATCAGTGTCTTCAATTCCTCATCTGCACTATTTCCCACAGTTCCCATCTCTGCTGGCCCAATGCATGGATTTGTGCTGAATACTTTGTGCTACTGGTGAACATCTCAATCTTCACTCAAAATTCAATTTAAGTCAGTCATGATGTTGCCTAATGTTACCTAAGATAGTCTGATAACGGGTCCTGACACAAAATATCACCTATCAATGTCGTTCAAAGATGCTGCCTGATCTGCTGAGTTACTCCAACACTCTGTATCCAGATGATGTTACCTAATTTTGAACCACAGTAACTCCAAATTCCAGAAGCCCAAATAAAGGTTACTGGCAATTTTCTAAAAACGTCAAAGGGGCTCATTTACATAATTTTAATTCACGCCAAATAAGAAACAGTGAAGACGGGTGCAGAGGAGGAATAACTGGCATCTTCATCATTCATATGGAGTATGACAGTGAAAAAGTGGCTGTGAGTACTTGAGCATTTATTCTTGAACTTGGCTGACTTTCAATGTATCCACATATTGCTGTAATTGTCCTACTTTGGATTCAAAGGCGTTTCAGCCGAGGAAACCCATGCATATACCTTTATTTCACTGTAATTTGATTTGTATATTCAGATCACCAAATCTTCTCTCTGGAGGGGTTTATGCCCAAGCAAATTAAAAAGGAATCTGACATATTGGAGCTGGCTTCAAAATGGAATTGCATGCTCAATGGCTCACCACCTCTATGTGCAGCCAAACTATAGAGAGTTGGAAGAGTCAATACGTAACTAAAATCCAAATAAGACGCAATCAAAACTTGGAAATTCATACATATGACAAAAAGAGTGAGAAATAAGTTAAATATCAGCATTAAATATCTTGGATATTTTATTTTAATCTTGGCATCGATAACTATATACAAAACAATTTTCACAATTTGCTTGTAAATATAGTGAAAAGCTTAATTTGATGCAATTACCTCACTGCATATGTCATCCTGTCAGGCCGCAAAGCCCTGAGCATAATAAGTTTTTGAAGGGAACTCTTCTTTTTCCATTCCTGTGGAAATTTCTCCTTCTCAGGGCATTCAGATTCAACAAACTTCTTCCAGCGTTTGGCCGAGCCTTCAATGTCTCTGTCTAACCCTCGGAACTCGTCCATCATGGACATAGTCTAAAAACATTCAAAAGTACATATTTTAATTCATAGAGGTATCACACCAGATAAGAAACAGTACAGACAGGTGCACAGAAAGTGCAATTGGCATCCTCATCATAAATATGTAGTATGAATTTGGATGATGTCATTAAGTACCAATAGAATGATATTGTTTCTCAAGTTGGATATGACTTCATTTGATTACAGTAGGATGCTGGCCAGACTGAGAGTGAAACTGTGAGTGATTATTAAAGTAACAGCCAAATGAATGTTTAGAGCCAGACAGAATGTTCTGCAAAGTGGTCACCTAATGTGCATTTGGGTTCCACAGCTATAGAGAGGACTGCTTCGTTAGTATTGAATAGATAGAGCATACTAAACTGAAGAGTTATACGTGAATCATTACTTGTAAAGTGATTAGTGTAATTATTTCAATTACTGGGCAGTGGAAAGGAAGAGGATAGAGAGGCAGGAGTAGCATTTCCTACAATTGTATGGGAAGATGAGTAGGTAGGTGTATACATCTATACCAATCTTATTATTCAGCACAGCCAAATCCTTCTATTAATTGGCAATTCATCAAGAATTTTTTTTAATGTGAGAAATGTACCTATATTACCTACTCAGATCTGAGCATTGGTGGGTTGATATTTGTCAGTCAGAAATTATGAAGAAAGATCTGTAAAATACTTTAATGTTTGAGCCAAGACCACGATAAAGTAATATTAATGTCAAACTATCTGATCACATGTTGATATAGACACAAAAATCTGGAGTAACTCAGCAGGACAGGCAGCATCTCTGGAGAGAAGGAATGGATGACGTTTCGGGTCAAGACCATTCTTCAGTTCCTGCATCTGCAGTTCCTTCTAACACACTGATCAGATGTTGAAACGAGTTCTATTGCAATAAGCAATAGCATTTTTATTGTTTATAGTTCTTTGGGAAGGTCCTCTGAGATATGGGTAGAAACTAGTTCAATACTACCTTGATGGCACTCCAAGACTGAGTGGAGAGAAAATCTACAGGACTCTTGAATGTTTGCTCAATTGTGAATCTCAGGAAAAAGTCCAGTTCCTCCAGATCTAATTCATTGTTCATCAATAGAATCTGGCAAATTAAAGAAAAATATATATTACTTTTGGCATTGCTTTATTCTTATGTTATACGCGCAAGAATGTCTTTTAAGCTTCTTAAGACTTCACAAGTCCTCACTTGATCTGATATCTATGTTTTCAATAGGATATCAGAACTTTTGCTATGTAAAGTGGTCATCATCTGGAACTAACAACTTGTAATGATAGAAAAAGAGCATATATAAATAGGATGAATACACCATAGGCTCACCTCACCATTCATTATGTTCATGATTGAATTACCCCAGGCCTTAACTCTTCTTCCATGCCAGTTCCACATTGTCCTCAATTCTCTGATCTTTCAAAAATGGAACTGCATCTCCTTTAAATACATCCGATGATTTAGTCTATACACCTTCCAGGGTAGCAAACTCTACAGATTTGTCACCTTCTGCAAGAAGTAATTCCTATGCACCTCAGCTTTAGATGACCATCCTCTATCTTACAATTATGTCCCCTTGTTCTAGACTCTCACACTGGTGGAAGCACCTCCACATTGAACTATCATGCCCCCTTAGGAACCTGTATGTTACATCCCTCAATCATCCCAATTCTAAAGATTTTAGAAGGGCCTGTCCCACTTAGGTGATTTTTCTGGCGACTGCCGGCGACTGGAACCCCCTACGTAGTCGTAGCAGATTGCTGAAAACCAGCAACTGGAACCCACTATCACAATGTCTACGACAAGCTACAACATTTGATAAGGTCCCACAGAGCTGATTAGTGGGCAAAATTAGGGCATATGGTATTGGGGGTAGAGTGCTGACATGGATAGAGAAGTGGTTGGCAGACAGGAAACAAAGAGTATGGATTAACGGGTCCCTTTCAGAATAGCAGGCAGTGACTAGTGGGGTACCGCAAGGCTCGGTGCTGGGACCGCAGCTATTTACAATATACATCAATGATTTGGATGTAGGGATTCAAAGTAACATTAGCAAATTTGCAGATGACACAAAGCTGGGTGGCAGTGTGAACTGTGAGGAGGATGCTATGGGAATGCAGGGTGACTTGGACAGGTTGGGGGAGTGGGCAGATGCATGGCAGATGAAGTTTAATGCGGATAAATGTGAGGTTATTCACTTTGGTAGCAAAAACAGGAAGGCAGATTACTATCTAAATGGCGTCAAGTTGGGAAAAGGAGAAGTACAACGGGATCTGGGGGTCCTTGTACATCAGTCTATGAAAGTAAGCATGCAGGTACAGCAGGCAGTGAAGAAAGTGAATGGCATGTTGGCCTTTATAACAAGAGGAATCTAATATAGGAGCAAAGAAGTCCTTCTGCAGTTGTACAGAGCCCTAGTGAGACCAGTATTGTGTGCAGTTTTGGTCCCCTAATTTGAGGAAGGTCATTCTTGCTATTGAGTGCAGCGTAGGTTTACATGGTTAATTCCCAGGATGGCGGGACTGTCATATACTGAGAGAATGGAGCAGCTGGGCTTCTACACTCTGGAGTTTAGAAGGATGCGAGGGGATTTCATTGAAACATATAAGATTGTTAAGACAAACATATAAGATTGTTGGGCACACTAGAGGCAGGAAACATGTTCCCGATGTTGGGGGAGTCCAGAACCAGGGGCCACAGTATAAGAATAAGGAGTAAGCCATTTAGAACGGAGAGAGTGGTGAGTCTGTGGAATTCTCTGCCTCAGAGGGCAGTGGAGGCAGGTTCTCTGGATGCTTTCAAGAGAGAGCTAGATAGGGCTCTTAAAAATAGCGGAGTCAGGGGATATGGGGAGAAGGCAGGAACGGAGTACTGATTGGGGATGATCAGCCATGATCACATTGAATGGCGGTGCTGGCTCGAAGGGGCCAAAAGGCCTGCTCCTGCACCTAGTGTCTATAACAACCGACGTCAAGCTTCCAACAACCAGTCATCGTGATTTAGGATGTCCACCTACGACTACACCTACAACAACCTACAACAACACCTATGATAACCTACGTCCACCCGTGACAAGCTACGACCCTGTCGACGACAACTGAGGAGAACTGAAGACATGTGACATCATTTTGGCCTCTAAAACAATGGAATCACCCAGTTTTCCTATAAAATGGGTTGTAGAGTGCGGTTTCGAACCATTCTGCATCATGACTACCGTGGAGCAACATCAGAGGGCATTGCTCTTATGACAAGAAGAAGAAGCCCTGCTGCTTACAGCAGCCCTCTTGCTTAAAGATCTACAAGACAGAAGGACAAGAAGAATGGTGAAGAAGAAGCCCAAGAAGAGGTCAGTGTGGTTGAAGGCCTTGTCCCTGAAGAGACACAGGTTGGGCCAGTATGAAAACCTGATGACTGAGCTCCAGCACAAAGATGAGGCTGCCTTCAGAAACTTCACTAGACCCCCCTGAGCTGTTTCAGGAGCTGAAGACACGGGTGGGCCGTCTCCTGGAGAAAAAGGAGACCTTCATGAGGAAGCCACTGGAACCAGGCCTGCGCCTAGCCTTCACCCTCCGCTACCTGGCATTAGGAGACTACTACAAGAGCCTCTCCTACAAAGTTTTGTGGCCCACAACACCATCAGCAAGGTTGTCCGAGACACCTGTGAGGCCATCATCAATGCTTATGAAGATGAAGTCATGGACTGCCCTAGTACACCAGATGAGTGGAAGAGAGTGGCGCAGGGCTATGAAATTAGATGGAACTTCCTGCACACTTGTGGGGCAGTGGACGGCAAGCATGTGACCATCAGGTGCCCACCCAAGGGAGGTTCTATGTACTTTAACTCCAGGAAGTTCCATTTCATCATACTCATAGCTGTGGTGGATGCAAACTGCAACTTCCAGTTTGTGGATGTGGGCACACCTGGCAGTGCCACAGATGGTGGGATCTGGAGAGAGATCTCCCTTGGGCAAGCACTGGAAGAAGGAAGAGCAGGCTTTCCTGATCCAGAACCTCTGCCAGGAAAAGGCAACCCTGACATCCCCTACACACTGGGTGGTGATGACACCTTCCCACTCAGGTCATGGATGATGAAGCCATACCCTCACAGGCAGATGTCAAGGAAGCAGAGGATCTTCAACTACAGGCTGTCCAGGGCTAGTAGGGTCATGGAAAACGCCTTGGGCATCCTCGCCAGCAGATTCAGATGCTTGCTCGCTGATGGAGCAGGAGCCCAAGAATGTAGAGACTATTGTCTATGCAGCATGTGTCCTCCACCACCTGATCCGTACCAGAAGAGCAGCAACAGCAGCCATGGTGGAGGGTGACCGAGTGGACAATCAGACAGGTAACATCACTCCAGGCTCATGAAGAACTGTAGGACAGGCTGCATCGATGGTGGCACTGGAGAGATTTCCAGGAAACACCTGCAACAAGAGAGCCAAGGACCAGAGAGACCATTTCTGCACTACTACACCTCCGAACTCGGCAGTGTACCATGGCAGAACGACATGATCTGAAGACCAGCAGCAAACAGCCCACACCACAAACAGAAATCCACCTCTCCAGGAAGAGAGCCCACAAGAGACCACAAGAAAAGGCAATTTTCAGGGCCACCCACATCCTCCCAAAAGATTTTAATTTTCTCAATGCAGTGCAACGCTTGTATTCGTGTTTGTCTTATTGATCAAAATATATGAAAAGAGGTTGCTTTTCCTTCTCCTTGGAGCCATTTTAAAATGCTTAAGGTCTCCAACAAAAAAATCAGGAAGTTCACGCGCTTTATTTTTACCTGATCACGTGTTTTTCGAAAGTCGCTACTTGACCTCTCTTGACGACAACCTGGCGACAACCTACGACAGTACCGACAGGAGAAGACAAGCTGCGACAAGCCCATGGCCGCCGAAAAGCTTTGAACATTTCAAAATCCTGCGGCGACCAGAAAAATGCTACGACTCTTTGGGCGACTGAGGAGACTACTCACGACCATACAGGCGACATCCTGGTGACATTGTGCCGACTGCCTAGTCGCCGGCAGTCGCCTAAAAAATCGCCTAAGTGGGACAGGCCCTTTACTAGTTTATCCTTTCTTACATTAGGGGAACAAAATTGTACTTGGTACTTCGTCATCAACACCAGGTCCAATGATAACAATACTTCTCCATTTTTAAACTACAACCACTTAGCATTAAAGGAAAATAATAACTTGCTTTTTAACTACTTGTTGCACCCTTGTTTCATGCACAAGAATATCTAGATCCCTCAGTGCTCCACACATTTGCCATCTCCATCCATTGAGACAGTAGATTGCCTTTTGATGCCTCCCACATGAAATGCACAACCTCACATTTTCCAACAGCTCCAATTGGGAATTTCAAAAAAGAACTTTATAGGCACTCATGTGTAAACACAGTAACAAAGGAATAGAATTGAACAAATTGAAAGATAAACGGCCTCTTCTGCCATAATGGTTCTATCAATTCCATGATGGTGCAACCTTAACAAAACTTCATTTAATCTTGTTTCATTATCACTAAACCATACGGAATGGGGTAAAACATAACATCAATATTTAATGTGCAAACTTAAATTTAAACTGGATGAATTGTTCTAATGCGGTCCTGAGATATACAGCGTGAAATTTTGATCTGTAGAAGCACTGGATGCTTTTTGGCTACCAATGAGTCTAGATGATGTCCACATAGTCCCACCTGCTCCTATATTACCGAGGGTGTTTGTGCTATCTGGAGTCTGTAATCACTATGATTTACAGGCAGCACACAGGTTGACATGCTGCCCACATTACACTGCATTGTTGTGTGCTTATTGCATCCACGATTAGTGTGCTTATGTTGCAGGCTTTTGAATGTAACCTTAAAGTTATTTAAATATTGGAATATTGAATTGAGAGAATATTCTTATAAAATAGATTTAAAATAAGCAGTAGAATACTTGGAATGGTTGAAACAGTGGAAGTGGCATGCACTGAAAAATGTATACACACCTGGAAGGTTGTGTGAGAAAGAAATACCACTTTGTCCTTTTCAAACAGTCCTCTGCTAGTATAGAGTAACACAGAGTATGTGATGCAGTCAGTGAGGTTTGCGACTCGCTCCTTCAGATCCTCTGATTGTTCTGTCCTTTCAATAGCTTTATGAAATACAATGTTAAAAGCCTAAAGAAAATAAAAGAAGTCAATGATGCAATGGAATTGCAATAGCTGCCATTATATCTGACACATCAGAGATCTGCTTGCCCTGTTATTCCCTCCAATGTTCTCGTGTGAGTGGCTTGTGATTAACATGCCATTTTTCCTTGACAGTCAAATCTCGTGAGATTATAATTTTTGAAATTTCATTCTTTATTTTTCGGTGCTTAATACAACACAAAATTATTCTACTGATCTTTTAACCAGATTATGTCATGCATCACCACTGCTTCCCAGTAAGAAAAATAATTATTAAACTCTAAGAGCTGATTTTAAGATTGTGCATTTCTATGCATGTATAAAATTACAAGCAATTGCTTTCCAACCCACTGAGAAGAGAATACTAGTTTTTGTGAATGTAATTTAATACCTTGAGTGAGAATTGGTAAATAGGGTTCATTTTCCTAAGATCATTGATGATGAAATAAAGAAGAGAAGCTCTTGCTGCCGCTGGCCGATAGCGTTCACGTGCCTCATTGATCTTCAGCTCATTCTCCTTTGCTTCATTCACCTGCACGAGGTATACACCAAAGCTAATATAAGCATTTCCACATTATGTTTCTCATGTTTCGGTGGCACTTGCTTCAGCGACAACGTTTGTTGAGGATTTTGAATTAAATATTGGTAAATTAGGAGAAATCTCTCTCCTAAATCAAATGCTATATTCCTCTGGAATTTCCTTTGCAAAACTCCCTGCATTGCTGTAGCTTTCCTGGTCATAAGAACTCTTCTCAATGCAAATATTTTGGAAAGTTAGAATGGTCTAGAAAGGCAGCACTTAACCCTGTTAACTAAGTTAGAATAATGATTAAATGCTACTCAATTGAGTAGGGCTCTTCACTGGGCTTCTGGACTCTGTTTCAGTAGAGCACCAAATGCATCCCCAGTGATGCTATCAGCCACAAATATGAATCTTTGGGCAAATATGCTTTTGGACTTTATCAATGCTGGAAAGCTCTTTGTTGATGAACATTTTCACAGATTTTACTGCTGGTTGATTTGCATTAGCAAGCAAGATTAATTTATCTACACATGTTTCCATCCCCTGCTGAAATCCACAAACTTACACGTTCCTTTATACCTGAATTAAAACAGATATTTGAAGGTTGCCAAACTAGCATGATCCAGTGAGGAACAGTCATTACAACAATTGATCCTTATCTGATCATCTATCAACTGAACTTGAGCGGATGGTACCTTATGATTAAGAATGCAAATTCTGAAATATGATAGATCCCTCCAATATTAGTAATGAAACAATATCATTCATTAACCTACCTTCTGCTCAATTTCTGCTGCAGTTAGCTTCGTTGACTCCAGTTTCTCCACCAGGTCAGTATCACCTAGGAAGTTGCCCTCAGCCGCAGACAAATGCATAAGGAGCTCGTCCTCAAGCCGTTTCAGCTCAATCTTAAAATGATTCTGGTGCTTTGTTAAGTTTGACTGTGCAGAAATCAGAATGCTCAGTGCATAGAAACGAAGGAATTTATCATCACCCGACATTCTTTTAAAACATATATTATCGTTCCCAATATTTTCTGTTTGAATTAAGCTAATATTAAGGATGAAGCTTTATTTGAAGTTTTTGCAGTATTGATGGAGAATTTTGATGCAAATTGTTGATAACACAACTAACAGTGCTTTTGTCAAGGATTAACACCATAAGGTAAATTTAATCCCCAAAATAGTCGGATTAATATTGGGTGAGAATTTAAAGTCCTAAACCTTCCCTTATTTATTCCCTTTTCAAGAGGTTGCAGGCAGACAACCTACTTCCAGGAATCAGTTTTGTAATATTGAAGCTGGCTCCACAGATTCAACCTGTTCTTGCATCTAGAAAACTGATAGTTCAAAAGGGAGGACAGCTCTGCAGAAAATGCAGATCATCCATGTAAATAAATAAAAGTATATCTCCCAGCGCAGCAAGCTACCTTCTGACTGCTAAATCAACATTCCTTCACCCAGAGAACCTCACGATCATGGATTGAAAACCCTCACATATCCAATCACTCCCCACAATTCCACCATAGCACAGAGATTGGATCCCAAACCACTAACCAAGGCCTTCTTACTGAGGAGGTGGCCTGCTCCAGAATGGAATCAAAATGACAAATTGGTAGTCAAAGTTATTAATTAGGAAGGGTTTCGGCCCGAAACGTTGCCTATTTCCTTCGCTCCATAGATGCTGCTGCACCCGCTGAGTTTCTCCAGCTTTTTTGTGTAACCTTCGATTCTCCAGCATCTGCAGTTCCCTCTTAAACATTATTAATTAGGACGTTGTTTACGTTAAGAATGCAGAGCTGAACTTCTCTGCACAGAGAATCTGGGATTTTTTATTTAAATCATCCCCAAACATCTACTACCAATTTAAATCAATCCCATCCAAAATTATGATCAATATCCTCTTTGAAGAAAAATGTACACTTTCACAGATGTTTTGCATGGTTTTGCTACCTTCTTGGGCCTGTTTCCCTTAGCTTTACTGTGTCGGTGAAAGCAGCGAAATGCTGCATCAGGAATTGGTGCATTGTGAAGGATACAGTTTAACACTGCTTGCTGCAGAGGGTGCAGAGTACAAACCACCAGTACAGGCCACTCTGTTACTTTCATGTCTGTATGAAAATGAACTACTCTGAGTTCTACACTGCTGCTGGGATTTAAAAAATTGTCACTTGCATTGAAATCTCCTGCTCGTGTTGTGACCTTATACAATGACAATTTATGCTGTTACGTCATGGCTATCAAGTTCATACCTTTTGGCAGTTGTAACATTTTGAGGATTGGCATCTTAATTGGATGAAAAAGGTAGTTAAGTGCAAAAGCAGTGCAAGTTTTTGATCTGGCGTTTTAATGACTTGCCCAATAAATTTACAGGCAGGCTTTGGTAAAAGCAGGCCTGAAATGATTTGTATACAGCTGGCAGAGCTGCTGATCGCCAAATACCTTTTTTTTAACCACCTTGGCTGCTCATGTCATCACCTTAATGGAGCTGTGTACCTGTACCCCTAGGTCTGTTTGTTCCACAATATTCTCCAGGGTCCTACCATTTACTGTGCTTACACGGCCCAGGTTTAATTTACCAAAAAGCATCACCTCATACATAATGCATTACCTGATATGTAAAGATTATAGATCTCCAGAAACAATGTGAATGTATATATATTTATGCTGGTAGCTACACACAGGTTAAAATGTCACCACTTTTACTTTGCTCTTTCCCTCTCGCCCTTGAAAATTACCAACCAAGTGCTATTGTCTGAAGGACAATTTGGTAACCGATGGGCAAGGTCGTTTGAAGTCATTAATCACATTAAGTAATTTAGACTGTTGCAAGAAAGAAGAAAAAGCATGCAAAGGAACAGGAAAGTCTTTCACAGTTGTCCCTAATATGATTTATGTTATTCCCGTCTCATCGTGGGAGAGTACATCTCAAGGAAGGTACCTTCAAGTGCTCCAGATCCGGCCTTTCTATGTTGACCACTTCAGCCAGCAGCTGATCTTCAAGCCCATCCCTTGTGACAGTAAAATTGATGAGTGTTGTCTGAGCCTGCATCTCAGGCTTGTAATGAGGGTTGGCCAACTTTGTGTGAAGAATTAGTCGGAAACAGCTATTGAAATCACACTCTTTGTCACCAATCTTAATGTATCTGAGAAGTAAAAGTTTGTTTTAGATCTTCATGTATAATGCAGGACTTTTAACCTGTTCTTTACTTTGTGAAGTTAAGCATAGCGGAAAAGTAGAGTCCTTACCATTTCTCATTATAATATTATTTTAATCGTGTTAATATTTGGTCTGAATAGACCTTTAGTGTGAAAGCTATGCTATTTTTACAAACACGCCTCATTTCCAAAGTACCATTTATAGAGGAGGAATGGTATGAACTGCCAGTGGTGGGAACAGGCTTATATTTTTGTTCATTGCGACACAAAACATTTATTTTCTAATTATTTAATATTGCATTTCATTCTCAAGCCAATTCTCGTTTATAACACTTAGAGCTAGATAGAATATCCTGTGCAAATTCAATCCCACATTAACAATACTTACTGTCACCACTTCTAAAATATACTGCAAGATCCAATTTTAATTACAAGCAGAGAACAAGTGCGCCTCAGACCTTATGTTCTGCTATTTGAATGGTGAGCCTTGGTCAGCATTGGTTTGTGACAGGCAGGAAATCAATTGTTTCTTTTTTTGAGCTAGCTAATAGAGGTGATTTTACAGGAGAGTTACTCAGATGGGGCGAGCATGGCCAAAACATTTCATAGAATCATAGAAAATAGGTGCAGGAGTAGGCCATTCGGCCCTTCGAGCCTGCACCGCCATTCAATATGATCATGCCTGATCATCCAACTCAGTATCCCATCCCTGCCTTCTCTCCATACCCCCTGATCCCTTTAGCCACAAGGGCCACATCTAACTCCCTCTTAAATATAGCCAACGAACTGGCCTCAACCACCTTCTGTGGCAGAAAATTCCACAGATTCACCACTCTCTGTGTAAAAAATGATTTTCTCATCTTGGTCCTAAAAGATTTCCCCTTATCCTTAAACTGTGACCCCTAGTTCTGGACTTCCCCAACATCGGGAATAATCTTCCTGCATCTAGCCTGTCCAACCCCTTAAGAATTTTGTAAGTTTCTATAAGAACCCCCTCAATCTTCTGAATTCTAGCGAGTACAAGCCGAGTCTATCCAGTCTTTCTTCATATGAAAGTCCTGACATCCCAGGAATCAGTCTGGTGAACCTTCTCTGTACTCCCACTATGGCAAGAATGTCTTTCCTCAGATAAGGAGACGAAAACTGTACCCAATACTCCAGGTGTGGTCTCACCAAGACCCTGTACAACTGCAGTAGAACCTCCCTGCTCCTATACTCAGGGCTAGGGAGGTGCAATCGTTCTTTCTTTTTTTTTTTTTTTAATTTAATTTTTTTAATTAGAAGTACAATAACATGGTACCATAGGTACCTAGTATATATTGACATGTTACAGATAATGTACAGCTTCTTATTTTCTTTTATTTTAACAATAAAAAGGAGACAGAAAGAGAATAGAAAAGAAATAGAGAAGTGTGTGATATCAGAAAATGGGAAAAAGAAAGTGAGAAAAGAAAGAGAATAAAAAGAAAAGAAGAGGTAGAAAGCAGAAAAATAAAGGGGAGATAGCTATTTGGTATCTTTCTGTGCAATCTTTCTGTCTCACCAGAAAACAAACTTGTTTTATTTTGTGCATTGCATTCAGGGTGTAAATGTCCCTTGCTTGCTCTGCACAGAGTTCACGTGTTTGTGCTTTGAAACCGGAATCTTCCTGTTGTCAGAAATGACAGTAGTTGGAATCAGAGCAGGAAACAGGCAAAAAATGCACTCTAGATTTACAGACTTCATCCATGTGCTTCCTCGTGGTGAGTTATTAATATTGCCTTACATTTACATACACATTTCTACTCAATTCTGGGCAATTCCTAAGCAGATAAGTGGAAATTCTGAAGTATGGTTATATGTTAAACTCTGAAATTAACCACAAAAATGTATTTGCAGTCTAAAGACTCCAATCTTTAAACCAATACACTTATTACAAGATAAAAATGGAAAGTTAAATATCCAAGAATTATGGTGATTAATCTACCTCATCAGACCCGAGACACGGCAACTCTTCACCTGAAGCTAACTGCTCTATCCTGCCTTCCCTTTGTTATGTTTACTTCTTATTTTACAACATATCCAGTTCCTCTTAAGTCCCTATACTTTAAAAAAGTGGAATTTTAACTTTTTTTTAAAACATGCACTACCAATTTACTTACCAGCCTTGCATTAATTTCCTCTCAAGACCTTTTATATATACCTTTTCCCCCACTTTTCATGGTTCTTGCAAAGGCAACTCACTTCAGGACTAAATGCGTTCAGTGTCATGAATACTTGGTGCAGGAGGCCAAATGTCAGATAATTGCATGTAATTTATTCACCTTTTGATTCCATTATGATTGGCCATATTATACACATAGAAATAATCTCTCTGTACAGGATTTAAGACTCTCTGAAATTAAGTGGGATTAGCCACTACAATATCAAGTAGACCCGATAAGAGATGTTAATCTGCGCTTCTTCTCAAAACAGAATTATTGCACCATTCATGGACCATTACTAAAACAAATTGAAGTCTTTATTGATGGATTGGGCCAAAGGGAACTGTAAGACATGAAAGGAATAATTGGTGCTCATTACTTCACACTCTACAACACTCTAATTATTATTGAAGTTCAATTCCTGTGCAAAATCCATCACCAACATCTCTGCAGCTATTACTAATTAGAGAAAAGGTACAATACAGCAATGGTAGTAACTGGGGCAAACACAATGACAATGTGAAAGATGAAGCAAGAAAGAAAAACACTACAATATTCTGATCCTAAACATTCTCAGAGCATCTTTTGCTGTCTTGCCATGGATTCACCAGAACTGTGGAGGCAACCAAGAATACGCTGAACAAAGAAGAAACTCATATGTTAGGCTGTTATTCATCGATTACAGCTCGGCATTTAACACAATCATCCCCTCCAAGCTGGTTACCAAACTCGCAGAACTGGGTCTCTGCGCATCCCTCTGCAATTGGATCCTCGACTTCCTCATCCACAGACCATAGTCTGTTCATATTGGTGGAAATGTGTCAGCCTCGATAACAATCAGCATGGGAGCATCTCAAGGCTGCATGCTCAGCCCCTGCTGTACTCACTCTATACTCATGACTGCGTAGCCGGTCACATTGCGAACTCCATCATCAAGTTCGCTAACGACACCACTGTTGTGGGACGTATCACTGATGGGAATGAGTCAGAGTATAGAAGAGAGATCAAGCAACTGTCCATATGGTGCCAGCGCAATAACCTGGCCCTCAACACCAGCAAAACAAAGGAACTGATTGTGGACTTTGGAAGGAGTAGGATGGGGACCCACAGCCTTGTTTATATCAACGGGTCGATGGTTGAAAGGGTCAAGAGCTTCAAATTCCTGGGCGTGCACATCTCTGAAGATCTTTCCTGGTCCGAGAACACTAATGCAATTATCAAGAAAGCTCATCAGTGCCTCTACTTCCTGAGAAGATTACCTCCTGAGGAGAGTCGGTTTGTCAACTCTCTCTAACTTCTACAGGTGCACAGTAGAGAGCATGCTGATCGGTTGAATTGTGGCTTGGTTCGGCAACCTGAGCACCCTGGAGAAGAAAAGACTACAAAAAGTAGTAAACACTGCCCAGTCCATCATTGGCTCTGACCTCCCTTCCATCGAGGGGATTTATCGCAGTCGCTGCCTCAGAAAGGCTGGCATTATCATCAAAGACCCACAACATCCTGGCCACACACTCATCTCCCTGCTACCTTCAGGTAGAAGGTACAGGAGCCTGAAGACTGCAACAACTAAGTTAATAACCAATTATCTGTTATTTGCACTTTATAATTTTATTTATTAATGTGTATATATATTTATATTACGGAATATGCACACACTGATCTGTTTTGTAGTAAATGCCTGCTATGTTCTGTGTACTGAAGCAAAGCAAGAATTTCATTGTCCTATCAGGGACACATGACAATAAACTCACTTGAACTTGAACTTGAACATACTGTTCATTCCACTGCAATTTTGGTTGCAGACTAGGAACTGGTTCAAAGAATTTCTAACCTATGTTCTCTCCTTGTAACAACAGTACTGAAATTCAGTGGTTCCTCCATGAATGCATGAATACGCAAGGTAATATTATGAGCACTGTTCTTTGTGCGGGGGTTGCCAGTCACTGCAAGGTTGCAGCAGAAATCGAGTTGTGCATTGAACCTGTCTGGTTGACACACATAAGTGGGTAATGAATGATGGACTGTCAGGATGTGTGCCATCATTCACTTAATTATCCCTAGCACCTCATCTTGAAATGTTGCAACCCGGAGCTCTTCAAATATTTTGACAAATTTGGACCTGTATTCCTTTCCATTTCCCTATCCACATTCCCTTCAATGCTGGAATCACTTTTCCTTCCATTTTGGCATTCCAATTCCCCTTCAATCTTCATCTAAAAAGACATTTTTCCTTAAGTAATCCCTCACTTAACCTAATATTTAACATAAACTATTAATTCCCAATTAAACTGATTAGCTGCTCCTTGGACCACACCAACTTTTTTTTTATCTGCCATATTTCTAACTTTTCTTTCTTTCATAAACGTGATTGCAGCAAAAGATGGCAGGTGACTGTTTAAGAACACAAGGTGCTAGTTACACTGTGGAGGCTATTGAAACTGAGAAACAATTGAAATGGGCAAGACATTGCTTTGATCGGCACTTAACTTTAATAAGCAACGTAACAAATGGCCTTTAGTATTTTAAGCTTGCAGTAACAAAATTAAAATTTAAGCAGTTAAAAAGAACGGTACACTCAGCAGGTTAGTGTCTTTGGAAGGAGAAATGGAGTTAATGTTTAGGATTGATGTCCTTTCACCCTGAACAGTTGGTTGTGGGAATTCACTTAGGGTTTCCTCACCCTCTCACACCACCACCCCAATGCCCCAGGCCTCCCATTTTGATCTCAATCTCTGAATGCGGGAATCAGCAACAGGGGCAACCAATATTGCTATTCCCGAGCTGCGTTGGACAAGGTGGCCTTCTAGAGTTGCTGCTCTCCATGTGCTGATGGAAGTCCCACTGGGCTCTCAGTGAAGGGTTTCCAGGATTATGAACACCGGTCAATGTCACCGAGTGTTGTCAATGGGGGAAAAACTCTCACTCAGCTATAGTGGACAATTGGCAATAATGGCCAACATTCTCCACTCCCCCCACCCCTATTATGTAAAAGAATACGTGTGTTATGATTGTGTTTATAATTTGTTTGGTTGTTTTGTTGTTTGTCTTTTGCACAAAAGTCCGCGAGCATTGCCACTTTCATTTCACTGCACATCTTGTATGTGTATGTGACAAATAAACTTGACTTGACTTGACCCCTATGGTTCATTATAGCCATTTTAACAAGGGTTTACTGTACACACGTAACCACAAGATAAAATACATCATGTGTTCACAAAATAGAAGTAAAAATGGAGAAGTACCTTCAGTCCAAAGTACTTTCTAAATATTTATTACGTTAATACAATTTCATATTTCTTTTACATTACATTCAAGACTGGAAATCAGTTTCAGCATTAAATGGTTTTAATTTCTGTTTGTTTAAGATATTTGTAGCCAACTGGTTCTGTTTTAATGTGATATTTTTAGGCCAAATTAACTGTGATTAATAAATAACTGCTTGTGAAAGACTTAGCAGGAAGTATGTGTATTTATCATTTAGCAAAATGGTACAATTTGCAATGTTTCTATTCTATTTTGACAGCATTTTATTTCTGAAAGTACACAGACATCCAGAAATTGGGTCACCCAGCACTATCATTTTCAGTGGAATGCAATCAAAAATCTTTTTAGCCCGGACAAAATTGCACTGGCGGTCATTTCCAGGTGAATTGGCGTCAATCGCAAAAGTAGACAGGACAATTCTGGTCACAATCCATGTTAGTGTCTGCTATGTCGCAGCAATGTGTGCCGGATGACCCCAGAGACAAGAAATAAAATATTCATGTCATTTAATGTTGTCTGCACTACAATTCAAATGGAACCGAATGTTGATTAAGAATCAAGCACACCAGAACAATGGATCCATGACATTGGTGACAGCCAGCTCTGTGAGGAATTTGATTTTCAGTGTTGGAATACATGATTCTCCTGTTGTGGACTTTGGTTTTGTCCAGGAACTGTAATCACTTGCATTGCTCCTAATCTCCTGCCACTCACTGCATGCACTCCATATGCTGAACTACTTTGTCAGTTTGCCACAACTGCTGCACATTACTCAGCTATTACAGCATAGCCGCAACAGTGGATCTCAGCAACAATTCTGAACAGCCGAAAAAATGCCAGGCTCCTAGTCTGCCACACACACTCAAGCAAATGCAACATTCATGGAACAAAGCAGAAATGCCACAGTGACTGCCTCAACACTGTTGAATGGTTGCAATGACAGGGGGTTTATTACTGAAGTGCTGCATGCCACTAGACCGCTGCAATACTGAAGAAACAATGCCTGACGGTATAACATTTCTGGAACAATGCTGATCTGCCACAAAAGTATTTGATAGGCAAAATGTCACTGACTGCATGGCAGCTTGGCATTGTGTGGCAATTGTTACAGCAGTACAAAACTGCCAGACCACCACTGCTCTCTAGATTGCCACAGTGATTGACATAAACTACCACAGAATACTGGAGGATTGCAATGCCTGTGGACATCACAGCACCTTCCCTGACTGTTGCACATGCCATGCCACTGCAACAACTACTGCACACTCCTTTAGATGTTCTGCACACTTAGGAACTGAGAAATAAAATTGTGTTCAACAGAGAATAGATAACAAAGAGCAGAGTTACAATGTAGAAACAAGGAATCACAGATGCTGATTTACAAAAAAAAAACATTAAATGCTGGAGTAACTCAGCGGGTCATGCAGCATCTCTGGAAAATATGGATAGGTGACGTTTTGGGTTGGGACCCTTCTTCAGACTGATGAGTTAAAGCCCTGTCCCACAGTATGAGTTCATTCCAAGAGCTCTCCCGAGTTAAAAAATAATCAAACTCGTGGTAAGCACGGAGAATGAACATAGCAGGTACGTTGGAGCTCGGCGACGTCTCTTAGCGCTAAGGGCAGCTACTCGGGAAGACTCGCTAACGGCAGGTAAGCACGGGAAGATTTTTCAACATGATGAAAAATGTTCACGAGAGTCCCGAGTACCGACGAGTGGCCATTACCGTAAATCTCCGAGTTCGAATCAGGGCAAACTCAGGAGAGCTCTTGGAATGAACTCGTACCGTGGGACAGGGCTTTTACAATGATGGGTAAGTGCCAAACTGACAAACATCCATGTAATGTTTGCCATCATGTGAAATGTTCAAATTTACAATACCCAAGCTTTCTGGTTCTCTTGTTCAGTTAAGAGTTCAGTAGCTTTGATGCCGAAGAATTCAATGATCTAGAAGTATTGGCTGAGGTATGATTGATCTTTGTCCTCGATGTCTCTCCACTTTAATAAAAGCGAAACACCAGGTCAGGACTCAATCTACTACACACCATTGGAACTGGGCCAGGGCAGCACTCAGGGGCTCCTGTATATCTAGGGTGCCTTCACCAAAGAGGATGGTGAATTGTGCAAATGTTGGTCTTCAATGTTGGATTTGCCTTGTCTGCTCAGATAACTGGCGAATAGAGCCTCGAAGCAGGGTGCATCTGCTAGGTAAATAGGGTTCTGTCAACAGGTCATATTTTTCAGCTTCATTATGTCTATTGCTGCCAAACAATTTCACCATATTTGATGAGGCATTTGAGTTGGCCACTGTAGCATACACTGCAGTTATACAAAGGTTCCCAACAAAAGTCTTGTCTCATCTGCAGATCCCAATAGCCATCAGGTTTAAGGAGCAGGGATTTAATCATTGGTCTTAACAACAATTGCTTCACCATTAAATTCCAAGAGTTCCCTAAACAACTAACTTTTCAATTTACTGTCTTTCAATTTTTTAACTTCCTTGTGTTGAAATAATTCTTTGTGTGCAAGCAAATTGCCCTCAGATCCTTCTTAGATCATTCATTCATTTGTAACGCTCCTTAAATGAAGCAAAACAGCAAAAGGTGCTCTGATGTTTGATATTAAACCAAATTTCACTGTCATAAGTCAATATTAGTTAATATATTCGAAAATAACACTTAATTTTAAAGCATGATCAGAAGTTTGTTCAGAGAGATTTGTTAAAGGGGAGAGGAAGCCAGATAAGGAAACAGAACAGTGTGAAGATGGATGTTTTTGAAAACATGGATAAAAAATGGAAAAGAGACAGATGAACCATGATAGACACAAAAAGCTGGAGTAACTCAGCGGGACAGGCAGCATCTCTGGAGCGAAGGAATGGGTGACATTTCAGGTCGAGACCCTTCTTCAGTCTTGACCCGAAACGTCATCATTCCTTCTCTCCAGAGATTCTGCCTGTCCCGCTGAGTTACTCCAGCTTTTACTGTCCATCTTCGGTTTAAACCTGCATCTGCAGTTCCTTCTTACACAAAGATGAACCATGAATGGTTTTGGTAATATCACGCATTCTTGCTGCTTCTTGAGGAATAGATCGGGTAGATGCACAGAGTCTCTTGCCCAGAGTTGGGGAATCGAGGACCAGAGGACATAGGTTCATGGTGAAGGGGAAAAGATTTAATAGGAATTCAAGAGGTAACTTTTTCACACAAAGGGTGTCGGGGTATGGAACAAGTTGCCAGAGGAGGTAGTTGATGCTGGGACTATCCCATAATTGAAGAAACAATGACAGGTACATGGATAGGACAGGTTTGGAAGGATATGAACCATGCGCAGGTAAGTGGGACTAGTGTAGCTGGGACATTGTTGGCCAGTGTGGGCAAGTTGGGCCAAAGGGCCTATTTTCAACTGTATTACTCTATGACTCTTAGATATAGACTCGCAGATAATATAAGTTTGGCTATGACATACAGAAATATCTGATAATATTCTTTATTAAACTAAGTAAATAGCATTACAAGACATAACCCATTAAGTTCAGTGTACGAGTATGGTACTGATTACCACCTATTTGCCAAGATCACTCAGTAGGTTACAAGTGTGCATCATGATTACACTGGGTTCATCAAGACTGGTTTGATGTCCCCAAGAAACTCCAGCGTTCCGTCATTTATAGATTTAATTATGTAGGAGAAATGTAGCTATAATATGTCATTACCTTCTCTATGTACTATGTTGATGCATAAGCTCATTTAGTGGTAAGGTTAACTGCTATCATTTGTTGTGCATGACCATTAATGTCCAAGGTTGTTTATTACACGCTGACATTTCATACACAAGTGCTCATTAGTTCCTGTAGACTTCAACATCTTATCTCTTCCTTGTGCATTCATAATATAATCTTATTTATACCAAGTTATCTTGCTTTGGTCCTTTTGAATGATTTACGATAAGCCTACTATATTTTTCATGTCTAATCATGGATAGTTAATAAGAAAGTCTGCAGGCTTGACCTTGTGTTTTACTTTCGGTTAATAAGGAATGTGTATATATGGTTTATCATTATAAGCTTACTTACAGTAGGTCCTTCTTCCTGTGCACTCATACTTGTAATTTCTACAGAATAATATGTTGATGTTTTTGCCTGTTTCAGAAGTGTGCACCTTCCCCCGGGTCCCCCATCAAACTGGGAAAGCCCTCAAATTGCATTTAAAACATGAAATGGGAAAGGTCTTCTGTTTGACACCTGACTAATTCCTATTTCTTCAGTGTAAAGCATTATACTGTAAAGCATTACATTACACTTTACAGTGTAAAGCTCCTACCCTTGTGCTTTAGACCAAGGAAATAGCCACACAGTGTGCAAAGCCGAGAGAAGACATCCTCTCAAATCATATATGAATGGAAGCCACATAATTTATAGCATTGCGTGTTAGAGCTGTAGGACCGTGGGTGAGTAATTACATTTATATTTGCTGCCTGGTTATTAACAAGATAATTAATTGATGACTTGTCAAAACACTTACCTTCCCTTTTTAATTGTGTTTCGTCCAAGTAGAGGATCGAGAACTGGATCAATGGTTTCCTCGAGATTTTCAATGAGGATGACATTGCCACAGGATAATGCATGCTCAATAATATCTAAATAACTTCACATAAAAAGATGCAAATTGCATATTGGTAATCAACATTTTTGTTAAGTAATCACTGTGCTTAAATAATTAAATAATTGAGAGAAAATGTTTAAAGAATTATTAGAGAATAATCTTAGTTCTTTGCAGACCATTTACCCTTTCTGTCCCATGTGCAAAACTCTCAGATCACTTCCATACTTGTTTCGAATCCACTTGATCCCTTGTTGTTGTGGGTCAATCATAAGTGGCCAACGTTCACAGTTGACCAGAATAGTCGCATTTTCTGTTGACATCCTATCGCTGGGCAATCCTTCATTATTCCAGGTTGCAATTGTGGCATCATCGGTCAACATTACTATAGGATCTAGTCCTTCAGTAATTGGTATGGAAACCTGTGAGAACCAGGAAAGAGTGTGTACAACTAAATACAAGATTATTTTCCTATGAACTGCCAATACATGGGACCGTTTACAACCATTATTCACAGCAGCAAATTAAGATATTTAGATGAAAATATTTAGGAGGTTTTCGTTTAAAGTTTTTATTCTGTCGGCAATAGATGAAATGAATAGCAATGTATGATAAGTATATACACCCAAAGTAGATCTTAAGACAAGGCTCAAACCTCTGAAGTTAAGAAATAATTTCTCCTGGGGGAGAGGGTGGGGATTTTTAATCCCTGACATGAACAGAAGAGGGAAGTGTTGAGAACAAAATGAAGTTTAACTGTTTAAATATTTCAATTCAAATCTAAAAATAGCTACGATGGAGATGAAGGGGGGAGGGGGGGGGGGGGGCAGAGTCAATAGCGGTCTGGAGGCGGGATAATTTAAGGTCCTTGGTGGAGTGAAGGTGGGCCAGGAATTTTTGATTAAAGTGGTGAATCTTCCGGCGGATGAAATATAGTTGTGGTCCGTTGCAGGTATGGGTTAGTGAGGCCCGAAGTTCCGGGAGAGTCAATACGAGGTCCTGCTGGTGCCGGCGCATCGCGGCCAGGGTAGATCTCAGTGCCCGGTTGGAGAATTGCTGGGTGTGCCGGTGGATAGCCAGTCGGTACCGATGGTCCGGCTGGGGTCCGAACTGGGAGGTAGGGAACTGGAGCTGGAAGCCATGAGGTATGATATGGAGGCGCAGGCAGGCATGCCCCGAGGAAGCAGATGTGGCTGTGGTATCTGGTCTGGGTAAGGATGTGATCGTAGTGTTGGAGGGCAGGGGGGGGTCACAGAAAGAGGGCAGGGAACTCTCATTCTTCAGGGAACGGGGGTTCCCCTCCTCCACCATAGATGAGGCTCGCACCAGGGTCTCTTCCATACCCCGCAACACTGCTCTCTCTCCCCATCCCCGCACTTGCAACAAGGGCAGAGTCCCCCTAGTCCTCACCTTTCACCCCACCAGCCGTCACATACAACAAGTAATCCTCTGTCAGTTTCGCCACCTCCAACGTGACCCCACCACTCACCACATCATCCCATCTCCCCCCATGTCTGCCTTCCGCAAAGACCGATCCCTTGCGCAACTCCCTTGTCACTTCTTCCCCTCCCCGGGCACTTTCAGTTGCAACCGCAAGAAATGCAACACCTGTCCCTTTACCTCCCCCCTCGACTCCATTCAAGGACCCAAGCAGTCGTTCCAGGTGCGACAGAGGTTCACCTGTATCTCCTCCAACCTCATCTACTGCATCCACTGCTCTAGATGTCAGCTGATCTACATCGGTGAGACTAAGCGGAAGTTGGGCGATCGTTTCGCCGAACACCTCCACTCAGTCCGCAAGAACCTACCTGACCTCCCGGTGGCTCAGCACTTCAACTCCCCCTCCCATTCCCCGTCCGACCTCTCGATCCTGGGTCTCCTCCATGGCCAGAGTGAGCAACACCGGAAATTGGAGGAACAGCACCTCATATTCCGCTTGGGGAGTCTGCATCCTGCGGGCATGAACATTGAATTCTCCCAATTTTGTTAGCCCTTGCTGTCTCCTCCCCTTCCTCAGCCCTCGGGCTCCTCCTCCTCCTTTTTTCTTCCTTCTCCCCGCCACCCCCTATCAGTCTGAATAAGGGTTTTTGCCTATTTCCTTCGCTCCATAGATGCTGCTGCACCCGCTGAGTTTCTCCAGCATTTTTGTGTACCTACGATTGAGATAAGTTACTTTAAGAGGTAGGTTAGGGTCTGAATGCTAATCTGGTTCAGAAAAGTAGTTCAGTTTATTAAGAAGTGTTATTGTGATAGTACCGTTAGTTATTTATTTTATAGCAATTTTGGTAGCACTGACAAAGCCGGCATTCATTGCCCATCCCTAATAACTCTTTGTGATGTTGGTGATGAACTGCATTCTTCAACTTCTGCAGCCCTTCTGAAGGTGGTGCGACTACAGTGCTGCTGGAATTTCTACCCAGTGAAGAAGCGCAGGGCATATATTTAGTACATCATGTCTGGATAGTGCCCAGAGTGAGGGGAATCTGCAGTGTTCTATTGTGCCCACTGCTATTATCAAGGACTCAGCCCACCACATCCATGCCAATCAGTGCCCATCCATGTACATAGCAACAGAGAATAACATAGAAAATAGGTGCAGGAGGAGGCCATTCGGCCCTTCAAGCCAGCACCACCATTCATTGTGGTCATGGCTCATCGTCCCCTATCAATAACCCGTGTCTGCCTTATCCCCATATCCCTTGATTCCACTAGCCCTTAGAGCTCTATCTAACTCGCTCATAAATCCATCCAGTCACTTGGCCTCCACTGCCCTCTGTGGCAGGGAATTCCACAAATTCACAACTCTCTGGGTGAAAACGTTTTTTTTCACCTCAGTTTTAAATGGCCTCCCCTTTATTCTAAGACTGTGGCCCCTGGTTCTGGACTCTCCCAACATTGGGAACATTTTTCCTGCATCTAGCTTGTCCAGTCCTTTTATAATTTTATATGTTTCTATAAGAATCCCCCTCATCCTTCTAAACTCCAGTGAATACAAACCTAGTCTTTTCAATCTTTCCTCATATGACAGTCCCGCCATCCCAGGGATCAATCTCGTGAACCTACGCTGCACTGCATCAATCACAAGGATGTCCTTCCTTAAGGACTTAAGAAACACATAAAAGAGCAGCATGAAGAGGTGCGTGAAAGACGTTGCCCCCAGCCAGGAGGTAACAAGGTGTTTCTGATTGATCGCTACCAGCAGTGCCATGTAAAGCTGATCCATGCAGAAGAAAGAACATCTTTACAGATCAGGAGGAAGTGCAAAGCCTTTGGTCACAACTTCGGAAAGACAAACACATTTGATTAACTATCTTGAAGCATTTTGAGCTCTATCGTACGACCAAGGGTCTAGAGAGAGAGAAGCTGAAAATTTTGAAACAGATGGATCTCTTGAAAGAGATTATGCATAACCCCTTTCCAGGAAGACAATCTCAGACCTGGGGGGTAATCAGTGTGATGACAATCAGGACATTGATGAGAATGGCAATTATGGTGCTTCTGATGAGAAGGACAATTGCCGTTTTGTTCCCAACCCTGACCAGATCAATGCAATGGTAACAGCAGAGGAGACAACTGCAAGGACGACTTTGACAACAACATCGCAGATATCTTTGACATGTGCCCCGAGAACAGCGCCATCAGTGAGACTGACCTGAGGAAGTTCCAAAGGGGACGATGCAGATCGTTCCTAACTGGGTAATGCGCAACAGAGGCAGGGAGTTACTGCAGACTGCCAACTCTAACCCTGGCCTTGCTGTCGGATTTGAGGAGTTCAACGCCATCAACTTCAGTGGCACCTTCTATGTCAACACAGACTGCAATCTACGGTGGCTTTGTGTTTGGCTTCCAGTACAGCAGCTGCTTCTACGTGGTGATGTGAAAGCAGGCCACCCAAACCTACTGGGAGGAGAAGCTGTCCAAATCCACTGATACATTAGCGTCTAGATCAAGGTGGTGAACCCCACCATGGGCCGAGGGGGGGGGGGGGGGGGGGGGGGGGGGGGGAGAACCTGGGGTGAACCTGTGAGTGGAAGAATATTGCGTTGGGGAGGTGGACCTAACAGGTCCACGCTTGGCTATCCCATTAAAACTATCCTATCCATGTACCTGTCTAATTGTTTCTTAAACGTTGCAATCGTCCCTGCCTCAACTGCCTCCTCTGGCAGCTCATTCCACACACCCACCACTCTGTGTGAAAAGGTTAGCCCTCAGATTCCTCTTAAATCTTTTCCTCTTCACTTTAAACGAATGTCCTCGGGTCCTCGATTTTCCGACTCTGGGCAAAAGACTCTGTGCGTCTATCCGATCTATTCCTCTCATGATTATAAGATCACCCCTCATCCTTCTACGCTCCAAGGAATAGAGTCCCAGTCTACTCAACTTCTCACTATATCTCAGTCCCTCAAGTCTTGGCAACATCCTTGTAAATCTTCTCTGTACCCTTTCCAGCTTGACAATATTTTAAATTTGGCCTCACCTATGTCTTGTATAACTGCATTATGACCTCCCAACGTTTATAGTCAATACTCTGACTGATGAAGGCCAATGTGCCAAGAGCCTTTTTGAGGTTTCTGCGACTCCACCTTCAAGGAACTATTTATCTGAACTTCTAGATCCCTCTATAAAACCCCATAAACTCTCTTTGTACATCCATGTTTGACAGTCTGCTACCATTTAAATAACATGCTGCCTTTCAGTTCTCCCTGTCAAAATGGACAGCTTCAGATTTATCCTGTTATTCTGCATCTGCCATGGTTTTGCCCACTCAATCAATCTCTCTAAATCACCCTAAAGCATCTTTGATGCTCCTCACAATTCAAAATCCTAGCCAGTTGAATATCATTGGCAATATTTAAAATATTACATTAGATTCCCTAATTAAATCAGTGACGTACCTGGTGAACAGCCGAGACCCAACCACTGATCCCCGTGAGCTCTGCTCCAAGAAAGACCCATTTATTCCTACACCATTTCCTGTCTGTCAATTTTCAATCGGTGCAAAATACATTACCGTATGTTTTAATAATGCATATTAACCTTTTATGTGGAACTTTGTAACTCCTGAATATCCAAGTAACCACTAACTTCACCTTATCAATTATACATATATATCTTCGAAAATTTCAGTGGGCTTACCGAACATGATATCCCGTTTCCCATGTTGACTTTATCAAATCCCATTGATATTTTCCAAATGTTCAATTATTGCATTTCTTAGAATAGTCTCTAACATTTTCTCATAACATGTGAGGCGACTTGATCACTTCCCTCCTTTTAAAAAAAGTAGATTGTCATCCTCCAATTTGCAGGATAAATTTCATAGTGTGTAAAATTCTGGAGAATCTCGTGGCACAGCTCATAGAATTGCTACCTCACAGTGCCAGGGACCCAAGGTTCCATTCTGGCCTTGGGTGCTGTCTATGTGAACTTTGCATGTTCTTCCTGGAAATTTCCTCAGAAGTCACCCATTTTTCACCTCAGATCACAAAGACATGTAGTTTGGTAGGTTAATTGGCCATTGCAAATTACCCTCAATGTGTGGAAGGGTAACAGAATTTGGGGGGAGTTCATGTGGGATTAGTGAAATGGGCAGTTGTGGTGTAGACTCAGTGGACTGCTAACTCCAAGGTCTTCTCTGTCCTATCAGCATACTGTTAATCTGCCCCACACACAAACCCCATCATACTCTGTTGGGCCCACCAAGTCAGTGGGACATGATATACCCAGTCACTGTGATAGAAGTGTCTGGCCCACTATGTTCAAGGCTGTTGTGGAACAGTACTCTTAGTTTAGACACTTGTCACCAGATATTGAGAGAAGGATTTTGCGACAATAATTACAGGGTATCTGGTCACATATAACATCACTGCATGTATTATATAATAGAGGGAATAAAAAGAGAAAACAATAAAATCATACCGGCAAAGATTTGAGAAAAGGAAGCCACATTCCCTCTACCAATTCTTGCCGATATCCTTTCGTAAAGGGCCCCACATACGACACAAATGCAGCTGTCAGCAACACATCTCCACACAAAGTCTTCTCTTGAGCTTCAAAGAGCTGAACACAATGGGCCCAACGAATATTTTCTGACTGAGGAAATAAATTTCAATATTATCCATTTAAATGCAGAATAGGACAGGATTAATCAATTCCTAAACTATCACAAATTTAACAAGGGATATACAAATCTATACTATTTTATTGTGAGGCTCTTAATAGGCTAACATTGAAGGATTATACTATCTGTCTAATTGTGGTCAATGTTAATAAAATTACTAAGATCACAAGTGCACAAAAACCATTGTGAATAATTTTGTCAAGGAAATGGAAAACACGATTTCTATTCATTTCCATACAACATTTGTCATATTCATTACAATATAATTTTTTATGCACTTTCTTATTAACAAAGCTAAATTAGTCCTATAAAATACAAAGATTATTTTTCCAACATGTGTTAACATTTCTTCACAGCCAAGCACTTCATAGGAAACTTCTCCCAGCAGGATCGCAAAGATCAGCAGACAGATACACCCATTATTAGAACAGATGACAGATTGCAGCTCTGAGTCAGGCCATGAAACCTGCTGGCTGAACCAGGTTTACCTGGAGCCTATATAGTGAGGCCATTGAACTCAATGAGAGAAATCATCTGCAGAGAGAAATGTAAGCAGAGCATTTTATTTGTTAATTTTTACATTAATCGTTTTGAATGTTTGTAGATGAGCATTGTATATTAGTCTTTCGAACATTTTGAGACAATAAAAAAACATTTATTTGCAGGTCCAAGTAATTTTAAATATTAGTTATTGTAGCCTTCAATATAAATGGCAGCAATGACAGCCAGTGAGTCCAGGGGACTTATTATTTGTCAACTTTGCATTTTCCAATTGGGTTGTGATCACTAATAATCACATTCACAGTGTCTAAAATTGAAAAACAAACAGTATTTTTGTTTGCAAAGGCACCCTTTAATTAGCAATAGTTAATAATTTCATGAGCTTAATATTTTCAAAAGTAATTTGAAACTGTTTAAGATGAAATAGATGTATGAAAAAAAACAAAAAAAGCTAAAAACAATTAAATTAACTGTCCAAATTATTCTTAACAAATAGTTAATTAAATAGTTAAAAGTTAGAGGACTGATTAAGGATGGTAGTAAGCAGGGCTTTGTTGGTATCACACCAATTTGACTGAGTTTATTGATGTGACCAAAATAATTCATGAGGGCAGTTCGGTAGAAGTTGTGTACATGGACTTCAGGAAGTCGTTTGACAAAGCATCACATTATAGCCTTGTCTGGGAGCATAAATCTCCTGGGGACCAGGGTAAGTCAGCCAATTGGATACAACATTAGCTTGAAGGTAGGAAAAAGGTGGTGGTAGGTCATTGTTTTCATATTGGAGGCCTGCAACAAGTAATGTACCACAAGGATCAGTGAGTCCTAGGTCATTATATACATTCATGATTTGGATATGAATGGTTAGTAAGATTGTGGTTCACACTAAAGTTGGTGATATAGGAGACACTGACGGTGGTTATCTACGATTACAACATGATCTTGATCAATTGGGCTGATGGGTGGAGGAACAGCAAATGGAAATTTAATTAAATGTGAGGTGTTGCCTTTTAGTATGCTACATCAGGGTAGGACTTGCACGATAAAAAGTAGTGCACTGTAGCGTAGCGGTAGACCCGGGTTCGATCCTGATTAAGGGTATGGGTGCTGTCTGTACAGAGTTTGTACGTTCTCCCCGTGACCTGCGTGTGTTTTTCCCTACACTCCGAAAGACAGCACAATGGGTAAGATTGGCTGGCGATAAAAGGTAGCCGTCTACTCCCGTGTAGGATAGTGTTAATACTGTCGGAGTGGACTTGGGGGACACTTCAGGGCTTGTTTCCGTACTGGAATATCTCGGCGGCAAATTAAGCACACCGGAGATAGACCTGTATAAGGGAGATGCATTTCATTTCGTTGTCTCTGTACTGTAGATGAGCTTATTAAAATAAATTCCTACATATTTCCTTTAAGTTTTTTCTTTCTATCCTCTTTTGGATCTAAGAGACATAGCAGGGCTGCCAACTGGTATAAAGAGAGATTGAGAGCTGAGGGAGGTAGAGAGAGTGGGAGGTAGGGTCGGCAGAGAGAGAGGGCCGAGGGGGGCAGTTTCCGCAGATCTCTAGAGAGGGCAGAGCATTGGAGATAGACCTGTATGAGAAGAGAGAGGTCAGTTTACCATAAATGTAGAAGAGCTTATTAAAATCTTCCTACATATTTCCTTTAAGTATTTTCTTTCTATCCTCTTTTGGATCTAAGACAATAGCAGGGGGGAGGGGGAGGGGAGAGGGAGAGAGAGGGAGGGGGAGGGAGACAGACACACACACACACACAGGAGGGGGAGGGAGGGGGGGAGAGAGACACGCACACACACAGTCTCTCTCTCTCTCTTGGCTGGACAGAGAGAGGGAGAGGAGAGGAGAGAGAGAGAGAGAGAAGGGGAGAGAGAGAGAGAGAGGAGAGATAGAGAGAAACAATAGATGGAAGGATAGATAGATAGATGGATAGATAGAGAGAGAGAGAGAGAGGCAGAGAGAGAGGCAGAGAGAGAGGCAGAGAGACAGAGAGAGAGAGAGAGGGAGAGAGAGAGAGAGAGAGAGAGAGAGAGAGATAGAGAGAGAGAGAGAGAGGGAGAGGAGAGAGGGAGAGAGAGAGAGGGGGAGAGGGAGGGAGAGAGAGGGGAGAGAGAGAGGGCAGAGAGGAACAATGGCACATTATAACGCGGCGCCGACCCATCCTGACCGCAGCCACCAAACTCCCACCCCCCACCCCACCAATGCACCCTTCTTCATGGCGGCCCTGTGATGTCTCGGCTCTGACAATTCGAGGGACCTAAACGGTAACAACACTAAGCAGTTCTGGGCCGCCGTGCTCCCCGACTCGACGCCGAGCTTGAAAAATCTCGTGGTGGGCCTGATGTGGCCCGCGGGCCATATTTTGGAGACCCCTGCCTTACAAGATCAAAAACAAAAATGTACGGGTGTAAAAATTGATGACTTTATTATTGTGGTAAGTCTAGATCTATTAAAACAAAATTCGAATAAATTTCTAATGTACCGACAAACCTAGTTTCCCAATGGCCGTTGATGGGAGAACAGAAAATAACATTTTCAGGACAGAATAATATTGACAGAAAGCAATAATATATTCTCACCTTTCTTTGGTATTGGGGAACCTGAAGAAAGACAGGTCGGATTGTCTACATTTGCGATTACAGCAATTATAGCAGGACAGTGAGCTGTAGATGTAGATGTGGACGCCATGACGGCAGCACATCAAAATGGCGTGAAAAATCACACATGACGTACTACGCTTTTTTCTCCGTGGAGTATCTATGATCTTTGGTGGTAAGTACATGAAACGAGCTGCCAGAGGAAGTGGTAGTGGCGGATACAATAACAACAACATTTAAAAATCACTAAGACAGGTTTGAAGGAATAAGGGCCAGATGCAGCAAGTGGGTCTAACTCATTTGAGCAACTTGCCAAGTTGCCTAAAAGGGTGTGTTCTAGGACTATGGTTCTACATGAAAAATGCTTGACTCCAAACATAATTATACATCGTACTTGGATTATTCACTATGTTATGAGCTAAAGCCGGATAACTTGTTGCCTATAATAGAGCAAAGTCTTGTGCTCAATGGCTGGGAATGGTCAGGAGTTACTTTTGTAGATTTCCTGAACTAAGGTTCACCCAGAAGAGTAATCCAATGTAACAAAACCTATTAGTCTCTTGAGGCGGAAAAAAATGCAACATACAAAGTAGTAAATAAACTTTCTTGAATTGAGATTTGAACTGATTTGTATGTTGGAATAATATTATGTATTGCAAAGAACTGCAGATGCTGGTTTAAATCAAAGATAGACACAAAGTCAGTCTGAAGAAGGGTCTCGACCCAAAACATCACCAATTCCTTCTATCCAGAGATGCTGCCTGTCCCGCTCAGTTACTCCAGCATTTGGTGTCTACAATATTATGTATGACTGATTCATCTTAAAGTTGGGTCCCTAAACCAGAGCACTAATTTGGCCCATTCATGCTGAAGCTTAAGATATTTTAATTATGTTATCTTTATTCGTTGCTAGGTTAATTGAGACAAACTAGTATGTATTACTCCAACTATAAACGTCTGCAGATGACATTCTTACAGTATTAAGTACTGTCATTAAGTATTATTAAACCTGCATGATCCATGATTGCTATTCTATATTTCACCATTACTAATTAAAATAATGAACTTTAAAAAAAAGACCAAAAACAGCTCCAACGCCTAAATCAAATTGCTCCTTTAATTTTCACTGGTTAATTTAATATTTTTTAAATCATATTTTAACACAATGTTTTGGAGCAACATTAAAAACAATTTATTGGGCTACTTCGAGAGCTCGAGTATAATTTTTAATATTGCTCATTAGTCAGACTAATGGTAAGGGAATTAAGGAATATGTAGCAGGATTTTTGTATTGAGGTAAGAGATCTACTATGACCTTATTGGATGCTAGCTTTAGCACAAAGGATCACATGGCCTCCCTGCTAACATTTCTTAGATCTTGTGCAAAGGAACAAATGAAACTATTTTCAATTGGCCTCCATACATTGATGTTCTCCATTGAACATTAAAGAAATAAAAAACTCCTGAGTAAACTGTGTTTTCCATTGAGAAAATAAAGTTTTGATTTAATAAATTTGACAAAGGTTATTGATTGAGCAGCGACTGTACTTATGAAAGCTAATCTAAGTAGCCCATTCTCCAAATAGTGATAGATAATACGAGGTTTAGAAACATGGAAAATAGCTGCAGTAGGCCATTCGGCCCTTCAAGCCTGCACCGCCATTCAATATGATCATGGCTGATCAACCAACTCAGTATCCTGTACCTGCTTTCTCTCCATACCCCCTGATCCCTTTAGCCACAAGGGCCACATCTAACTCCCTCTTAAATATAGCCAATGAACTGGCCTCAACTACATTCTGTGGCAGAGAATTCCAGAGATTCACCACTCTCGGTGTAAAAAATGTTTTTCTCATCTCAGTCCTAAAAGATTTCCCCTTTATCCTTAAACTGTGACCCCTTGTTGTGGACTTTCCCAACATCGGGAGCAATCTTCCTGCATCTAGCCTGTCCAACCCCTTAAGAATTTTGTAAGTTTCTATAAGATCCCCCCTCAATCTTCTAAATTCTAGCGAGTACAAGCCGAGTCTATCCAGTCTTTCTTCATATGAAAGTCCTGACATCCCAGGAACCAGTCTGGTGAACCTTCTCTGTACTCCCTCTATGGCAAGAATGTCCTTCCTCAGATTAGGAGACCAAAACTGTACGCAATACTCCAGGTGTGGTTTCACCAAGACCCTGTACAACTGCAGTAGAACCTCCCTGCTCCTATACTCAAATCCTTTTGCTATGAATGCTAACATACCATTTGCTTTCTTCACTGCCTACTGCACCTGCATGCCTACTTTCAATGACTGGTGTACCATGACACCCAGGTCTCGTTGCTTCTCCCCTTTTCCTTATCGGCCACCATTCAGATATCTCTATTTGGGTGACAACTATGCTCAATAATGCGGCATCATAGAATATGATGGGGCAAACATTATATATACACTCAAAAGCAAGTTACTTTATAAATTTCAATAATTAAACACATTTCTGCTTTAGATATTAAAAGAGGAGTGGGGAAGGAAGGGGTGGGTGGTTGGAGTAGATACCTAAAATTGGAGAATTCAATGTTCGTAACGTTGGATTGTAAGCTACCCAAACGGAATATGAGGTGCTATTCCTCCAGTTTGCTGTGGCTGCACTTTGGCAATGGAGGAGGCCCAGGACAGAAAATTTGGTTTGGAAATAGGAAGAGGAATTAAAATGGTCAGCAACCAGGTTATCCAGCAGGCAATGGTGAACCGAGTGTAAATATTCAGCGAAACAGTCGCTTAGTCTATGCTGGGCCTCACTGATATAAAGTAGGCTACATCGGGAACACCAGGATCAACTCAATGGAATGAAACTCAGGAATTTGTTCAGAGGTGGATAACAATGCAGTGAGGGTGTGTCAAGAATATTTCATTGTCAAGTGCAGTGGAACTGGGACAATGAAATTGATAAAGATGGAGCAAGGACCTAGTGTATATGACGATTAAGCACACTGGCCTTTACTACCCTGTAATTCCCCACTTACAAATATCCTGAGTTTCATACTCTGTTAGCGCCTGCATGTATTGACTAATAATCTCTCTATATATGTAATGTAATATATATATCATGGCTGCCAACTAGTCTGATTTATTCCGATTTTTAAGTTAAAACTGTTACGGAATGCAGAACTGACTTTAGACCAGGCTATTCATACTTGTCGGATGGCTGAGACTGTGGCACCACTGGCTGATTATGATAGTGCGAATGCTAATCAACAACTAAATGTGAATATGGCTAGTTATTCTCCGCAAAGATTTCTCAATGCGTCCAGCAAATTCAGAACATGCCTAACACGGGGTGCACAAACTGTAACTATTTCCACCCCAGGGGGCGCCAATTTTGCGTAGCCCATGGGAAAGTATATCATAATTGCAAAAAACCCAACCACTTTGCAAATTGTTGTCGATCTAGTGGGAGTACAGCTCCAAGGACGAAGCTGCACCTGATTCAACAAGACCCGTCAGATTCAGATTCCCATGAACAAGACAAATCTTCCCACGGGAACGACTCTGATAGCTCAGACACTGAGCTTACCGTACTTTCACTAAACCTGCACATCCCAGGCAAAGTTACTGATCCTGCAGTGACCATGATAGTCAATAACAAACCGCTGATCGCCAACGTCAATGCCGGTGCCCACGTGACCGTCATGTCACTCAAAGTGTTCAACAAGATAAGAACCATTGAGTGCATGAAAAAAGACTCCTCCACTTTACATGCTTATGGAGGGGAAATTCTTCACCCACTGGGCAAAGCCGACTTCAAATGTACCATCAATTAACAGACTAAGGACTTGTTATTTTATATCGTCCAGCTAAGTTCTGAAACCCTGCTGGGCATCGATGTGTGCCATAACCTGGGTTTGGTCTATTTCAGGCGTGCTGTTCACAAACTCTGTTTGACAGAGGGACCAACCAAACAGATGCTATCCAACTACAAAGATTTGTTTTGCAACTAACTCGGTAAACTACCTACAACATACAAGATCATTGTCGACCATACAGTCACTCCAATCATATGTGCCCCTCACCGCGTTCCGCATGGTACGCGTGACAAATACACGATGAGCTGAAACGTATGGTCTCCGTTGGAGTTCTCGCCGAAGTCAGCGAGCCCTCTGATTGGGTTTCCACCATGGTTGTCACCACAAAGAAAGACAAGAAGGAGTTACGCATCTGTATCAATCCTAAAGATTTGAATACAGCAATCAAACGCCAACACTATCCTATGAGGACCATTGAAGACGTCGCAGCATAAATCGGTAACGCAACGGTTTTCTCAGTCCTGAATGCCAAAAACTAATTCTGGCAAATCCCGTTAGACCGTGCTTCATCGGCATTAACAACATTCGCCACCTCGTTCGGACGTTACCGATTCCTAAGAATGCCTTTAAGCATCAACTCTGCTAGCAAAGTTTTCCAGTGTGCAATGGAACAACTGTTTGCAGAATTCCCCTGTGCCATCATAGTTGACAACATTCTAGTTGATGGCCGCGATGCCACCGAGCACGATGCAAACCTACATAAAGTACTGGACCGTGCCAGAGACATCAATTTAAAGCTGAACCCACTTAAATGCAAGTTCAGGGTTATTGAAGTCACTTACATAGGTCACGTGTTCACTAGCAATGGGCTAAAACCAGATCCGCTGAAGACTGCAGCAATCAACGAGCTGCTGGTACCAACTGACGTCACCAGCCTGCAACGATTTCTAGGCATGGTCAACTACCTGGGAAAGTTTATCCCCAATCTCAGCGAACTATTAGCCCCACTGCGTCAACTAACCCACAAGGACAACACCTGGCCCTGGTACCCGAACAACCAGCGAACTTTTGAGACTTTAAAACTACAGCTCGCTGGTACACCCACTCTGTCTTACTTTAACCTCAACCTGCCAGTTACAATAATCTGCGACGCATCCCAGTATGGACTAGGTGCTGCATGTCTGCAGACCTATTTCAACGGAGATATTCTGCCGGTATCCTATGCTTCAAGAACACCAACGGATACCGAACAGCGTTATGCCCAGATAGAGAAAGAGCTGCTTGCCGTGGTTTTTGCCTGCTCCAAATTCAAATACTTCATTTTTGGCAAAACCTTCATGGTAGACAATAGACAATAGACAATAGGTGCAGGAGTAGGCCATTTGGCCCTTCGAGCCAGCACCGCCATTCAATGTGATCATGGCTGATCATCCCCAATCAGTACCCCGTTCCTGCCTTCTCCCCATATCCCCCGACTCCGCTATTTTTAAGAGCCCTATCTAGCTCTCTCTTGAAAGCATCCAGAGAACCTGCCTCCACCTCCTTCTGAGGCAGAGAATTCCACAGACTCACCACTCTCTGTGAGAAAAAGTGTTTCCTCGTCTCCGTTCTAAATGGCTTACTCCTTATTCTTAAACTGTGGCCCCTGGTTCTGGACTCCCCCAACATCGGGAACATGTTTCCTGCCTCTAGTGTGTCCAAGCCCTTAACAATCTTGTCTATTGTCTATTGAACAGGTAGAAACTGATCACCAACCGTTGGTCACAATCCTGAGCAAGCCTATCCACGCTGCCCCAGCAAGGCTTCAACGCATGATGATGCAGCTTCAACGGTTCGACTTCCGTATTGTCTACCAAAAAGATAAAGACATGCACATCGCAGACACTTTTTCCCAGGCTCCACGCCCTACCAGCGAACAACATCCTTACAAACTGCGGCGCCTCTCCGAACACACTGCTATGGATAAGACCTCCCAGCTGCTAACTTCTGGCAAAACAAACAATCCAACACTCCCGCTGAACTAAAACTGTACTTTCTGGTACGTGATGAACTGGTGTTACAGGATGGAGTGATCGTAAAGGGTCACAAGACGGTCATCCCCCCCCTCTCTGCATAAGGAGTACTACGAGGGGATCCACTGTGGCCACCCAGGCGTGGGGCCACCCTACAACGCGCCAAATAAATGATCTACTGGCCCGGAATGACAAAGCACATTCAGGAAAAAACAGAGTCGTGCACGATCTGAAACAGGCAAGCGCCACACCAGCAAAAACAACCGCTGCTGTCCCAACCTGCTCCACCCCTACCATGGTCGTCCGTGGCCGCCGATATCTTCGATTGGCACGGGAAACACTATCTCGTGTTGGTGAACTCGTACTCGAGTTGGTTCGAAATTGATTTTCTACCAAACATCTCCTCAAAAATAGTTATCCAGACAATCTGGCAGCACTTCTCCGTACATGGCATTCCAGCTGCCTTCAGACTGACAATGGGACAATTCTCCAGCCAAAAGTTCAAAGGCTTTGCCAAGCGCTAGAACTTTAAACATGGCACCAGCAGCCCAGAGTACCCACAGTCCAACGGACTTGCCGAACACGCTGTTCGCAGCGCTAAACAACTTATGCAACGCTCCTTCCTGGCAAAATCTGACGTCTACCTAGACCTGTTGAACCTGAGAAATATTGCCAGAGACAGTGTTTTAGGCTCTGCAGCCCAACGACTGATGTCCTGGTGAACAAGACCTCCACTGCCCGTGACACAGGATCACTTAAAGCCAAAAGTTTTCTGCCCGCTGTAATTCAAACGCACGTACAATCCAATCAAGACACACAGAAACGTGCCTATGACAAGACCAGCAAGCCACTGAAGCCACTGAAGCCACTAATCCAATGGCAAGTGGTTCGTTTACAGACAAACAAAGGACATACTAAACTGGGGTTCATCCATGGCCTCGCGAAGGAGCCACGTTCCTACCTTGTTGATGTTGGCGGCACCATCTACAGACGCAACCGTCAACACATCCTTCCAGTGAAAGAACGACGTCCGGCGCTCCAGGGTCCTGACGCCCCTCCACTGAACTTTAAAGTGATCGCTGTTCCAGTCGTTCCAGTGCCTGCAGCTGCTACCCCCCCATCACTCCCCGCGCCTCTGCCCCTTTTGTACCCGATTCACCGGTACCCCCGCGACAATCGTCCCCTACGGTGTCTCCCCAGAGCCCTGTTGGCTCACCCGGACGTGCCCATAACTTTTCGGAAGAAAAGGTTGATGAGCGAGCTCCCTACCGTACATGGACCGAGCGGCTTAGTAAAGGGCCTGTCCCACGAGCATGCGACTGCATGCGGCGAGCGTGACCAAATCGAAAGCGGGGCCCGCGCGGAGGTCGAGTGATCCCGTACGAGTTGACGTGAAGTTCGAGCGAAGTCCGCGGGAAGATCGCGCGTGACGTACCGCGTCAAGATGCTGTGTACGGCGTCAAGACGCTGCGTACGGCATCGAGACACTGCGCACGCCCATCGTGTCGGTGTGTACGGCTTCAATGCGGCTCCGGGCCGGAAGGCCGTTGCCGCGCTAAATTTTTGGACAGGGTCAGTTTTTTGTAGCCCTGCACGATGTCGGGACCAGCTCCGCACAACTCCATACGGCTCCGGCGATCGAAGTGGGACCGGCCCCGCGAGGCCGTACGGCTCAAGCGACCACATTAGGTTGCGCTTGCCGCATGCAGTCGCATGCTCGTGGGACAGGCCCTTAAGGGTTAGTTAGGAGAGGGGGAGAGGGAGAAGGAACGAGATATAGAGAAATTCCAGCCTCTTAACGTTTCCCCAGGCCATGGGGAAACGTTGCTATCAAATAACTTTCAATGATAAACTTCTGGACAAATGCAAGAAAGCAGCTTTGACATATAATACACAATAAACCGTATTACAAATACACAACAAACAAGTTATGCATTCTTGTACTCTTACATGGGTATGACCCCACCCGTAATGGACGAGCGCCTTTGGCGCTCGGACTCCGTCAATCTGTGCACTCAGAATAAGATTTTTCATTTTCAAATGTTGGCAGGTATGATATAAATATTACTAAAACTCTCATCTTGTTTTTTTGTGCGTGCGATATTTCAAAACCCCGCCAAAACGGTACACGATAGCGCTACAATTTTTGGTCCACCTTACTCACCATTATCCTGCAATGTAAAAGAAACAAGTTTCTTTCGGATTGATGTTATATATTTACAAGTTATTGACATTTTAAACTTTACAAAAGACACTTTTCAAACTACTTTTCCAGTTGCCCTGCCCATCAGCCGTGTTCGACGTCACAATGGGATCCCGAATCTCATTTACATTTAAAAAAATAACGATTTTCAAAAATACTCGATTTTAATCAAATTCTTCCAATTTTCATTAACGGCTAACATTGTGTTTATGTTATTTTAAAGCAAAAAGCACGTGCTTTTCATTGAGAATTTCATTTTAAAAAAACATTGTGATTTTCATTTTGGGGGGGGTAGGATAGGGAGGAGGTGATGAGTGGGGGAGCAGCGGGATAGAGGGAGCAGAGAGGACTGGGAGGGAGTAGGGAGGGAGAGGGAGTTGAAAATGGGGGAGGTGAGGAGGGAGAGTGGGATAGGAGGGTGAATAGATGGAGTGGGGGAAGGTAGGGAGTGGGGGATAGAGGGAAAGGAGGCCGTGGGGAGGTGAGGAGGGAGAGGGGGGGAGTGGGATGGGGAGGTGAGGAGTGGGGGAGGTGTGGATAGAGGGATAGGGAGAGGAGTTATGGAGGGATGGAGGGAATGAATGGGGGTAGGGAAAAGGAGAGGGAGAGGTGAGAGAGGGATTAGGGAGGGGAGGAGAGGAGAAAGAAGAGGGAGGGTGAAGAGGAGGGGGGGGGTGGGAGAGTTTTAGGGAGGAGGGGATGCGCAGTTGGGGGCCATGGGTCAGTCATGGAACATTGCCTTGGGGGACTGGGCCCAACAGGTCTGCAGCTGGTCTAGTATATACTATATATACACACAAGTTAACATTCCATGGAGTTGAACCAGCTTCTGCTGACCTAGTAACCAGTTTTATCTACTCTTTGAATTTAATATGCAACTGCTACAACCGGGGAGCTTGGTTACCAACAACTAAAAATGGGGAGCTACAAGCTATTGTCAAAGTGAAATGCTAAATGTCAACTGCAAAACTTGAATTTTACAAAGAGTTTACAAACGCTAAAAACTTCTAATTTCATCCATCCACTAAAATAATTACTTTCTTTCTACATAGAAGCACCAGTCTGTCAAACTGATCTGCATGCTACTTGCTACATGTATTTTCAAAGCCCTCGTGTTTAATACTAGCAAGATTCTAACTTCCCTATTCGGCAGATAGCAGAACAGCACTCTGTACTACATTCACAAAATAAATATAATATTTAATTTATAAGTATTTTGTTTTAAATTATAGATTACAGTAAAGCATAAATTCTGGTTAGATGCACAGAAAGATGTATGGTGAAAATAGGTAAGTGTGATATGTAAACATCCTGGAAAATATCGATTTAGTCAATTGTTTATTTAGTTCCAAATAAAATGCATGTTTAATTGCTCAACACAATATTTAATAACAAATAATCCTGCAATGATTGTATTCACTGTAAAACAAATGTTTTAGTTAAACTATCCTCATCATTTTTGTTCCATGGGTAACAACCAATAAAGTGTACAAGTTGATCTTGTGTATGGCTTTGAAAGTTTGGTGAAAATATTCACTATTCATTAATTTAGATTCTAGTTAGAGCAGTAATAATTTTAACATACCATCCTTACATAATTTATCTTTAATGACACTTTTGCAACAAGGGGTTAGGAGCTATTTCATGTCTTGCAATAAATTTTCCGACAGTTAAAAATCACTATAATTTCATCCTAATGTGTTATAGATTACACATAATGTCATTTAGTCTAAGGTGACCCTTTCTAATTTTCAGCAGCTGTTCGGCCTGGAAGTAAGTTAATGATTAAATATATACTGGGGTCCTTCCATATGATTTATTAACCAAATGCTTTGCTATGATATATAGACAAAGTCATCTGTCTTGGAATCATTGAAAGGCTTTAAATGCACTATGTCTTTCAAACTAGCTCCATAATTAATGTTCTGTCATTAGTAGTCTGCCATTCTAATCTAAACAAATTAGTAACATTATTAAATTTATCAGTGTTCAAATTGTGTTATTCTGTAAATAATGTACACTGTACAGAATATGACTATACCATCAAATTTACAGCAAGATTATTGCATTTATAATTAATAATACTGATTAAAAAATAATTCTATTGGATACCCATATTCAACGTGATATTTTTGCCACTACATTTGAAGGTGCGTATGCAATACCAAGCATGCACAGATTAGTTTTGACTTGAGCATAATTAACTGCTATAAAGAGGGCAAAGGCTGCAAATTAATTTGAAGTTTTGTCATCAAGCATAACACAAGTTTTTTTTTGCAAGGCACAGACATTTAAGCCCCACATAAATAGTAATGTATAATTACACCTTATGGGAAGAAGTATTTTTGCTATTCTAGTAAAATAACGTTAAGATTTATTGACTTCATATGACACCTTGCAACATCTAATGATGTGGATAAATAACAAAAAAAAAGCATTTCTCTAAATGCATGTGTTGAAACAAAACATACCAAGGTGCTTCAATGGACAAAACATAGACATTGAGCCAAAGCAAGAAACTTTACAATAGATAATCAATATCTCTAACTTCACCTTATTCTAGAAAGCAGATAACAAGGTCACTTCATCAAATTCATCAAGGCATGTTATTAAACAATGCTGATTAAGTATTCTGGATATCATTAAGCACCAAACTGCAATTTCAGCTGTACCTCAAGTGGCACACTAGTTGAGATTTTTATTCAGATACAGGTAATGAAAGAGGAAAAGCTTTTTTTATTTTACTCTCATAAAATGGGAAGCATACGTGTTCTTTTATGGGTCCTGTAAGGAAAGCTTTTGGCCTCCAAGTGTCCCATGTTCCCTCCTACACCACAACTCACAAGATATATCTAAGTTTGATAGTTGCCTTCTACCAAGCCTCTGTACGGTGCTGGCCCACAGTTCCCTGCTACATGTAATTTGGATCTTGTCTGTTGGCCATCTCCAGTGTAATTTCCTGCCTATTTAAGGAACAGAGCTGACCAGCAGCATTGCCAATGAGTCTAATGTTAAAACTATTAGCACCCATGCTGCCCAGGTTCAGTGTGCATTTGCCTTGCACTCGGCCTAATTCCACATTATTTTTAAAACGATTAATTTTCAACTCGTCAGGAAAATATGAAATAGCCCAGGTACACTGCCTTGCAGTGTTGGTCATCCCATGAATCACTGCGTAATGACCAAAGATCATGATGGTCGATGATAATATAAATTGGATAAACACTAAACAGACAATTGGATTTATTTCTGCAAAAAGGACTTATGGAATACATCAACCTTAAAGTAAATTTCTGAACTTCTCTCTGATTTCTGAAGATGCTATCTTACCTCAAGTCCCTTGACAAGTCGATTTGCTAGTTCAATTGTCCTGTTGGTCCGATTTACTTCACCCTGACATCGTATCTTTTCTGTCGTAGCTCTTTCAAAACTTGCCTTGAGTCGGCATAAATTAACATCTAGATCCTGTAGAGACAAAAAGAAAATCAAGTTTAGTTCAGAGATACAGCATGGAAACAGGCCCTTCGAGTCCATGTCAATCATCGATGACTAATTCTATATGATCTCACTTTCTCATCTTTTACACTCCATCACTCTCGGGGCAATTTGCAGAGGCCAATAACCTACAAACCCACGCATCTCTGGGATGTGGGTGGATGTGATCTGGGAAGAGACTGGAGCACCAGAGGAAACCCACATGGTCACAGGATGAACGTTCAAACTCCGTACTGACAGCATCAGGGTCAGGATCGAACTTGGTTCGCTGGCGTTGTGAGAAGGCAGCTCCACCAGCTCCACCAGCTGCACCGTTGTGGCATACATTGTTGTTGACAAAAAGATTATGTTGCTGTTGAAGCAAATATTGTATTCTGGGCCATTTAGAGTTTGAGACGTTAGACAACTTGATTTAATCTTTCTTTATATTTCATTATAACAGAGGGAAAATGTAAATAGGAATAAATAATAACGATCAAAGAAATAAGAATATGAGAAACATTCATATCCTTCCTTTGCAGTGATAATTGTTTATTGAGTGCAGTTAAATTATATGCTTTAATTTCATGAATTACACTAAATCAATGAATTTCAAACGCAACCCAAGGAAATTAAAAGCAAATGCAGTTGGTGTTTTATCTCTCATACAGCACAGTAGTGATCTGACAAATCAGTTTACATGCAGGCGAAATACGATAGTCATAAAAACATAAAATACATGAAACATGAAATTAAAGTGACGAGTGGAAAGGATTGGTGATGTACAGAGATTGGGGAGTGGGGGGGGGGGGGGGGCGAGGTTGGGTCAGCCTCAGTCTCAGTCTACCCCACGACAGGAGACGTACAGTTTAATAGCCTCAGGGAAGAAGGACCGCCTGTGGCATTCTGTCCTGCATCTTGGTTAAACCAGTCTGTTGCTGAAGGTACTCCTTAGGTTGACCAGTGTGTCATAGAGGGGGTGAGCTGTTTTGTTCAAGTTTGCGTTTATTGTCACAACCAACTAAGGTACAGTGAAATTTGAGTTACCATACAGCCATACTAAGTGAAAAGCAACAATACACACTGCCACATAAAATAAAATTTAACTTAAACACCCACCACAGTGGAATCCACATTCCTCACTGAGATGGAAGGCAATAAAGTTCAGTTATCCTCCTTTGTTCCTCTGCAGTTTGAGAAGCATCCTCCCCTCCATGACCACCTCCCATGAATCCAACTCTGCCCTAGGATGGAGCCAACCTCCTGATGAGTTTGTTCATTCTATTAGCGTCCGTGACCTTTGCCCTGCTGCCCCATTAGTGAAGAAGATGGCACTGGCTACCACCAATTGTTAGAACATCTACAGCATCTTACTGCAGACGTTGAAGGAACGGAGCCTTCTCAAAAGGTACAGCCGACCCTGCCCCTTCTTTGTACTGGGCCTCAGCGTTCCAGGTACTGTTCAGGTACACTCCAAGGTATTTGTACTACCTGGTAAACTGCACATCTACACCATTGATGGAGACAGGGGACAGGGGTGTTCCTCTCCTCCTAATGTCCACCATTAACTCCTTAATATTGTTGGCGTTGAGCTGCAAGTGATTTAGCCACATCACTCAACAAAGTCATTGACTACACCTCTGTATTCAGCTTCCCAACCTTCAATGATGCAGCCCACAAATGCAGAATAATCTGAAAACTTCTGCAGCTGGCAGGAGTCCGAGTTATATCTGAAGTCCGAGGTATAGATGGTAAACAGAAAGGAAGAGAGGACCATCCCCTGTGCGGCCCGGCCCCTGTGTTGCTCACCACCATGTCCGAGACATTGTTCTGTAGCCTGACATATTGTGGTCGTCCAGTTAGGTAGTTGGTGATCCAGGACATCAATGGAGCATCCAATTGTAACGTAGTAATTCTTCATTAAATGGAGGCATGCTGATACTGATGTTATTTCACAAGTAACATGGTTAAAATGCATAATACTGTTCAAGTTACCTGTGTCCTTTATAATTGCAATGTGAAATAATAGTCAATGCGCTAGTGATTTTGGAAATTATTTTTCTAAATGCATGTTGTAATCTGCTTCATCCCCTCTATCACATTCTTCAAGCAGCATTCTGTCCTCTGGGCTACATGCTCTCTTGAGGATATCACACCTTCAACCGTTTATAAGTGGAATAGGTTTGCTCAGAAGTTGATACACCAATCCCTCGAAACATTTTGAAATTTGAAACAACTATTGAAAGCACCAGAAATACCAGAAGAAATCATGCAGAAGGGCTTGGAGGCGATGGTGAGAGTGGTGGTGATTGGTGATGGTAGGGCCCAGAAATAGCCACATTTAAGTAGCTGGTTTGCTTTCACTAAGATTTAGTAACTAAGATTTTGTCACTGAGAATCAATAACAAAATGCAAGCAATTATAAACACTTAATCTGTTTCAACTGATGCTGCTGGTCACACTACATTAATTTAATTGTCACATTGTTTTGACTGCATTGTATGATCAGGAGCCCCAGTTCCCATCCTCAGTGCTCAGACCTTTGAGCTCACAAAACATGGAAATAATGGATGCAGACCATGCTTCATGGGTGATTGCTCCCATGGCAAAAAAACCGAAAAATTAGTTCAAATGCATAAAAGACAAAATTTCTGTTATTCATATGCTTCTTACATAAAGACAAAAACATCTATGACTCAGATATACCTGACCTAATTTAGTCACCAAGACCTTGACGGTAAAACTGAAGAGCTGTGATTATCTGTGGAGATTACACACTGCGATGATGCATCATAATTATACCTATATGCATTCCTTAGATAATCAACATTTTCACTGTTGTATCAGTATTACCATCTGTAAAGTATAGATCATTGTCCTTTAACAGTATCCTGAAAATACAAATAAACTTATCTTATCAACATCTGTTGATTATTAACGTAAATCAAAAGATTGTCTGCAGGACACTTCCACACGGTACAATACCTCTCCAGTTGACAACTTGCAGCTTATCCTCCGAACATGTATAAAAGCAGCTGCTCTCGTGTATTCTGCTCAATGGCTGAATATGAAGCAAAGCATTGTCAACGTGTTCACTGTAGCATGAGGATGGTGGGTCTTACAGTTAGTATCCATAAAACAAATTTTACCAATCTGCCCCCACTGCACAGCACCATCTCCTGATAATAAAAGTCCATGATGAGACCCCAAGACCACTTCCTGTCTGGAGTCACTTCTCAACAAAGACAGTCTTCAATGAGGAAATTTTACATCACCTGCTCCATGTTGGCACAGCCTTTTGCCATCTGAAGTAAAATCTTAGTGAACACACAAAGTCGATAGATCCACCTTGCAACAATGATGACCGAACATGTGAATGCTTCTGAGTCAATGGTCTCTCGGCAAAATTCTCCAAATCCATTGGCAGGACAAGCAAACAAATGTCAGTGGCCTCTCCCTAGCCAATGTCGTCAGCGTCAAAGGCCTATTTATACTCAGTCAACTCCAAATGGCAGAAGACATTGTTCACCTGCCAAATGCCAGACGTGAAACAAACACTCTTCCAAGCAATTTCAGGACAGATACCAAAGAATTAACAGAGGATCTGCTTATGGCCTTAAGGCCTCTTTGAAATGATCAAAGGAAATCCCTGACATGACCGAACTAAACAGTGGAAAATTACCTTTTTTAGAAATAATTCCACTGGTTCGCTCATTCCTGGGAACACACATGCCCTTGTCAAGCTACCATGTCATCAGAAGAAAAATATCAAGATATATTTTTCAGTCTTACAATTGATTTCTGGGAGCAATTTTTGGGAAACGTTTGCAGCCATGGTTTCTAGTCTAATCAAAATAATAAATAGAAAAAGTTGGGTCTAGAATGATTACCCGATCTTCCAAACTACTTTGATGCAGCACTTTTGTTTATCTGTACTTTCTCTGTAACACCATATTCGGCGCACTATTTATTTTCTCTTTTGCACTACCCAATGTACTCATGTGAGGTGTGATTTTTCTGAATAGTAAGCAAATTTTTCATTGTATCTCAGTACACGTGACAATAATAAACCAATAATGAATACGAGTAAAACACTCAGAAACAAAGTTCCTTGCACAGACTGCTACATTGCATGTCTATTACATGTAACCAAGGATGAATTTCTACCATTTCATCTCTGCATCTGTTTGGTTGTTTTCTTCCTAAATATTAGATTCCTGAAAAACGTAATGGTAATGAAGTAGACCTGATTGACTAACTCCGTACTTTATTCCAGATTTACTCATACCCTACATTGTTTTACTCTGGAAGTACTTACTGAAAGTTTCTTTCTGATGATTTCCAGCTTTTCAGTGGCTGTTGCCAACTCAGAATTGGCTTGGGTTAGCGCTTGGCGTTTGGGCTCCACATCACAGTACACCTAGCAGTGACAAAAAATTCAATCAGCAACTAGCTATGAGAAAACATTTTCAAAACATATGCAACTTCCAAGCAACTTCCACTTCTTTGAACGTTTATTGTTCTTCTGTTATTAACCTAAGCTAGTGATAGCCTTTCATCAACTATAAAAAATTTGTTTTGGCTTTTTCAACCTTTTTTCAGCTTTTACAAGTACAAGAGCACAGAAGTAATGTGCTTGGTTCACAGGTTCTTATCAATTACAAAAAAACTGCATCATTAAACTATCTGTGATGCTGGTTTAAATCGAAGATAGACACAAGATGATAGAGTAACAGTGGGACAAGCATCATCTCTGGGGAGAAGAAATGGGTGACGTTTCGGGTGAGATCCTTCTTCAGACCTTCTTCATTAAACTATCTGGCAGTTTTCAAGTTTGTTTTCTGGTGATAGGCCAGAAATCCTTTAAACTGTCAGATTGTTCAATGATGCAAATTATTTAAGTAAATATTCTTTTAAATAATGGAATTAGAGCACAATATCCAGGCTGGAAGAAAAGAGACATGCCAAACCCTGGCAAGTGATAGCTGGATGCAAGAGATGGGTGGTTTTGATAAACAGATGGTTGGACAATGGCCAGAGATGAAAAGACAAAAAAGTGTGAGATAACAATAGAAGAGGTGTGAATTGTTAAGCCAGCGGAAGGAATAAAGGTGGAAAGGGATGTAGGAAGGGGAGGAATGGGGGAAAATCCAGGTGGGGGACACTGAAGGGTGGGGAGGAAAAATAAGGATGGAAGAAGCGGGGGGGGGGGGGGGGGGGAGGGTTATTTGTAAGCTAGTTCCTAAAATCAGAAAATTCAAAGTTCATACTGTTAGGTTGAAAGCAAATCAAGTGGAATTTGAGGTGCTGTACCTCCAGGTTTGCAGTGGCCTCACTCTGGCAATGGAAGGGGTCCAGGACAGAAAGGTTAGTATGGTGTTCAAGAAGGAACTGCAGATGCTGGAAGATCGAAGGTACACAAAATTGCTGGAGAAACTCAGCGGGTTCAGCAGCATCTATGGAGCGAAGAAAATAGGCGACGTTTCGGGCCGAAACCCTTCTTCAGACTGATGGGGGGTGGGAGGAGAGAAGGAAGGAAAAAGGGGAGGAGGAGGAGCCCGAGGGCGGGGGGATGGGAGGAGACAGCTCGAGGGTTAAGGAAGAGGAGGAGACAGCAAGGGCTAGCAAAATTGGGAGAATTCAACATTCATGCCATCAGGATGCAAGCTGCCCAGGCGGAATACGAGGTGCTGTCCCTCCAAGGTTAGTATGGCAATGGGAAGTGGAGTTAAGATGATTAGCAATCAGAATATTGAGCAGGCCTTGGTGAACCAAGCACAAGTGATTGGCAAAATGGTCACCTAATTTACGCTTGATCTCCCCAATGTAAAGGATATATCTTTTAAACGGTTATCTCAGTCTCACTTATATGCATTTAAGTTATAGAAACAAACACATCAACCAAATTATGCAATATAATTTTCTTACTAGCTGATGCTATTAGAGCATGTACTTGGCATTGTACAATTGGCCTTGTATCACTCTACAAAGTACCCAATTTATGATACAACTTTTGTAAGGTAGAAGGATAGTGCAAGAAAGGGGAAAGATGCATTAATTGGAACATTTTGTAACCTCAATATGCGTCTAGGTGCTTTGCAGCCTATGAAGCTTCTAAGTGCTTTACAGCCTGATACAGCATGATCATTTTACATGTCTAAAACTTTATCAAATGTCTTCAGGAATTTCTTCAGGGTAAGCTCCCCACAAATCACACTTGTAATAATCTCCTAAAAATAAATTCCACTAGTCAGGTTAGATTTACACTTCAAATATCTATGCTCTTTGATCAATTGACACCTAGCTGCATGCTTAGTTTGTGTCTGAAGTTACTATTTTACTGAGAACGTGTATTAATAAAATTAGTCTGTTAAAAAGCTATTTTCCTCCCTTAAATAATGGAATGACTTTTAAAGGTTTCCAGTCTTAGGATAAAATTCCTGTAATCAGATAAATGTGCAAATTTATATCAATTCACCTTTTAGAAGTGCATTATTGGAATACCATAGTAAAATGACTATATATTATAGCTCCTTCTGCAGCTGCGTGCTGTCCAAAAATAAATGGGGGTGGGTGGTGTGGGGGGGGATATGTCCTGCACAAAAAGATACTAGCTTAGTTGCAAAATTATTATAAAATGTTATAACATTTACTGTGATTTTCTGTGATTTTTTTTTAACCTAAAATAAAATTTCAATTCTCCTGTTAAATATTTCTCACCTCATAGAATTTGATGATATTAATGACCCATGCGCAGAGACCAGATGCAGCAAATGATTTCATGCGAACCAGATCTGGATTGAAATCTGGATCCTGCAGATATTGTTCTTTTACGATTTTCATTGACTTTTCAGGAATATGTTCTTTGTCATAATTTATCAGAGTTTGGAGGAGGTCATCAACCTAAGGGAAGTAGCAAAACCCTCAGCTATCATAACTACAATGAAAAAAAGGTAGACGCTAGATTCTTAAAATATATGGCAGGTTTTATGTACCTTCCTCTACAAAGGCAGGCACAAAGTAATTTTTTAGTTCATCTTCCATTTCCATATTTCCATTTTAAATTCTCTTGTCTCCAAGGGACTCATATTGCCTCATTACTCTTTTCCTTTCTATGAACCTATAAAAACCCTCACAGTCCATTTTAATAGCCCAATTTTGAGAATTGGACATACCTGGGCAATTTTCGATTTTATCAAGAAGATGCCAGTGTTGCAATTGCAACCATCTGGATAGAGGCATAGCAAGTACTGAAATCCCGCACTTCAGAACAACAGTTAGAATGTGGTTTGGTCCCAGAGCCTTTGCCATGTCCAAGGATCTCAACCATTTCTTGAGATCTTGTGTAGTGAATGGAATTAGCTGGAGACTGGCTTCTGTGATGGTGAGAATCTCAGGGAGAAGCTGAGATGGATCAGCTATTTGGCATCCCTGGCAAATACTTCAGTTTTGTCTTTATCATTTACATTCTGGGCCTGCCGCCAATGAAGGTCGGAATGTTGATGGAGCCTCCTCTTGGTTAGCTGTTTAATTGGCCATCACTATTCATCACTGTATGTGGGAGTGCAGAACGTCAATCTGATCCCACAGTTATCAGATTGCTTAGCTGTATCAGTTGCTTGCTGGTTCTGCTGTTTTGTACACACTTATCCCAGTACAGGTATCACAATATTACTAGCCCAGCACCTCAGCCTTAAACAAAGCCCAGAGCTGCTCTGGGCAAGCCCTTCTATACTCCTCGTTAAATCAGAGCAGATTCCCTGGTTTGATAACAGTGGTGGCATGAGAAGTATGCTGGACCATGAAGTTAGACTGTGGAGGATTCCAATTCTGTTGTGGATCTTCATGGAAACTCAGTCTTGACTTGCCAGAACTGTTCTCAGCCCATCCCATTTGAACTGTTTCCCTATTATTGGTTGAAAATGATCCTTTACAGTTTTTACTTCTGTAAAATTCCATTTATGTCAGCCTCAGTAAAGATCAATGGTTTTATAAATTGATAAGTATTTCAATCTGTTTTAATCAGAATCAGAATTGTTTTGCTGATTGCTTGGGTTCAGGACTACATTTGCGAAGGGATGTGATCATCCCATTCCATGCCCAGTGCCATTTACCCCATCCCCACCATATTTACATTTGTCCTATTTTACCCACCCATGTTTCACATGATATCCCCTTACTCACCTCCATGGCAGTCGGAGATGAATGTCATTGCTTCTGCTTGTTGCACAGAGAGATGTCAGTATATGAAATAACTCATTAAAAACACAATGAGACTTTCTTAAAATGAGGCTGTCCAAATGTCAACAATTTTCTGTTGACTTGGAATTTGGCATTCAGGCCAACTTTTGTCAGCACATATTTAGCATACCTAAAATAGGTAAAATCCAATCTCTGGGCTATTGTCATCTCTCTTTTAATCTATGGACAATGAAAATCATCAGTACAGATCTCTGTTGAACTTTGCCAACACCTATTTCAAGTAAAGGAACATATTCATATTTTTATTTGCCATCTCCTACTTCTTCCAAGTCAAAATGTTGCCTCTAATTTGGCATCCATTGTTACACAACAGTCTCTCTTATGGAACCTTATCAAATATTTTTTGAACTACCATATCTTTTCCTGCCAGATTACTGATCTCCTCAAAAAAGCCCGTATAAATAATTTTTTGCTCATTTTAGCCAATTCACTTTTAGTCCAAGATTTTAGTTACTCACTCATGGAGAAAAAAAAAGAAATGAAAAAAAACTTATTTTGCTAAAATTGACGTGGAATGAATAAGCTATCTATGTTTTTTCAATCAATTTCTGTTCAATTATGAAATTATCATTTGTTATGAAATTGACACTATTTTCCAATTCAAGGGGATAATTTCTGAATCATGAATGTACTGGAAAATCATGTCCAAGGATATCAGTAATAACCACATTTTTGTGAACTTATTCAGAAAATCTCCAGGACCTGATGGTCATCATCATACTGATTATTTTCTCCATTACTGTTTTTGATATTAATTAAAATAGGAAGTTGATATCTTTATTTTTCTCTTTGCATCTCACTTTATTCTCTTCCTCTATTAAGTAGATTAGCTATCGTGTTAAATCTTTTTGATCCAAATTTTGACAACGAAGAAATTGGTTTCACCTTTCCCATGAAGACTTTAGAAGCCTTCCAACTTCTGTCCTTAGGTATTTTGCCTTTTGGGGCCAACAACACCATAACTGCTGCAGTGACATTCGTTACCGCCACAGGTGGATTGGGGAAGGTTTTCAATTCTGTGAGATTCATCTGGAATAGAAACAGCATCAGCAATTTATATTCTTTAACAAATTCAAGCCCACACAAAAGTATTATCAAAGTATAATAAACTGCATTTGAACCTTACCTTTTTCATAAGTTAATACCATACATTCATTTTTAAAAACATTTCTTGAGCAGCCACATTTAAAGCTCACACCTACCAGGCCCGGATAAAATGGTGTTGGATAGACACAAAAACCTGGAGTAACTCAGTGGGTCAGGCAGCATATCTGGAGAAAATAGAAAGACGACGTTTTGGTTCAGGAACTTTCTTCAATCACCTATCCATTTTCTCCAGAGATACTGCCTGACCTGCTGAGTTACCTCAGCATTTTATCTTTGGTATAAACAAGCATCTGCAGTTCCTTTTTATTGGATTATTATATAAAAAGTGTTGGGTTCTTTTATTAACATGCTGTGGTTCTTGAGATGAGCTACTTTGCCAGTGGCAGAAAGGGAATTCTAGGACTTTGAACCAGCAATGATGGAGCAGCAGCAACTATATATAGTTGATATGGTTCTGCTAAAACATTGCTGTTCTTGCACTTCTTACGGCAACTACAAACGACATTTTCCAAATTTTCCACCTTTATTGTATTCTGATGGGATGCATCGCAGCCTGGTATTGCAACTGCTCTGCTTGACTGCCTGAACGTGAAGCATGTGCTGAACACAGCCCAGTCCATCACAGGCTTGGAACTTCCTTCCTTCCACAGTGGAAGTATCGTAAAGAATACCTGCCGCCCTGGCAATTATCTTTTCTCTCTTCTACTTTCGAGGTCTTGTAAGTTTGGATGTCCTACTCCTGAATCAATCACCTTTCTCCGTACCCTGTTCACAGAGGTACAGACACATACTTTTACCTCTACCTCATTCACTTATTCCGTTATAGTACTTTAATATTTTTTCACACGACTCGGATTATTCATTACAATTTTGGACCATTTTGTACCAGCTGTTTTGCACGTATTGTTGTATTTATTCTTGCAGTTATTATTACTGTATGCATACTATTTACTCCATGAGGTTCATGTGGACAAGGAGTTTCATTGCACCCTCTTGTATATGGCAATAATCTAATCTGAATCTGGTGCCAAAATGTTAGCTCAGGAACTGTAAACCCAAACATTGCAATAATGATACAGGTTAAAAGTATGGATTCAGCATCTGTGACAGTTGATTATGTGAAGCCTAGCATTCCATTCCGAGGCATGACCTTACCTTGTTTAAGGTATTTAGAGCAGCAATAGCTGCCACCAGGGCAGGTTCAGCTTTGACAAGGTTGTCTTCACATTCTTTTTGTTTCAAAGCTACTTCAATTTGAAAAGCTGCCACCTGCAAAAAGATGTATGGTTATATTTAGTGCTTATGCCATTGTCCTTTCTTCAAGTTAATGACAGTGATTGTCAGGAGGGGAAAAACATTGCATTTAAGTGTAGAAGTTATTAGATATGGTGCTGTGCTTTACACCCTTTTCATTCAAGCCAGGTTCAGCCAATGGATTGTGGAGGGCAAGGACCATTATTTCAAAAAGTTATTGAATCCGGTTTTCAGGCATTGCCAGCATTATGGACAGTTGTAGTCATGTGGGTGGGGGGGTGTGGGCGGGGGGGAGGGAGATTCAAGACAGGGGCTGTTGGTGATAAATGAAACCAGATAAGAGAGGGATAATGGACAGATGCCAGTGGAGAAGACACCCAGGAGGATAAGGGTGTGGGTGATGGGCAAACATAAGTGAGGAAGATGAGAAATGTAGACACAAATAACTGCAGACGCCAGTTTACAACAAAGATAGATACAAAATTCTGGAGTAATTCAGCGAGTCAGGCAGCATCTCTGGAGAAAAGGAATAGGTGACATTCCAGATTGAGACACTTCTGGAATCTTGCATAGAATACAAAGTGCTGGAGTAATTCAGTGGGTCAGGCAGCATCTCTGGAGGACATGGATAGTTGATGCTTTGTGTTCAGACTCTTCATCAGCTGGGATAGAGATCCTGGGTGGACTGGTGGGAGTGGGAAAGAAACACAGGAGAGGTGGATTACCTGAAATTGGAAAATTCAGTATTCATACCATTGGTTTGTAGGCTACTAAAGCGGACTAAGAGGTATTGTTCTTCAGGTAGCCAGTGGCTTCAACATGGCAGTGAAGAAAACAGCAGACAGACAGGTCCATATAGGAAATAAAGAAAGGTCCCAACCCAAAACTTCACCCATCCTTTTTCTCCACAGATGCTGCTTGACCCGCTGAGTTATTCCAGCATTCTGTGTCTATCTCAGGTCAACTAAGGAATGGGGAAGAGGAGTTGCAGTGACAATGTGAAGCTCTACAATGCTTCAACTTTCTCAAATCAGTAGCCAGATAGCTGCAGGCACAGATAAAGAGAGTTATCCAACTGCAGATTCACTGATTATTTTTTGAAGCTCATTCTAATTTGTCTGACTCCTGCTCTCATTCCGGACTCAACTAAATTAGTCAAACAAGAAGTCCTTCAATATATTCATGTTAATTTTTTTTTTAAATTAGTCTGTGCTAACCAAAGTGAACATGTTCCCTCAGAATAGTAATTCTGAAAGTTTACCCATCATTGATATAAAACTTACTGATGACCAAGCCAAGTCCAGTCAAGTCAAGTTTATTTGTCACATACACATACGAGATGTGCAGTGAAATGAAAGTGGCAATGCCGCGTCGCGGACTTTTGTGCAAAAGACAAACAACAAAACAACCAAACAAATTATAAACACAATCATAACACACATATTCTTTTACATAATAAATAATGGAAGGAAAAACGTTCAGTAGAGTTAGTCCCTGGTGAGATAGGCGTTTACAGTTCGAATTGCCTCTGGGAAGAAACTCCTTCTCAACCTCTCCGTTCTCACCGCATGGCAACGGAGACCACAAACTGTTACTAAGCTCATGAGTCTTCCTATTCCTTGAAAAGTGGCCGGGAGTACCCAGGATGCACCCCGTCTACATGAGGTAACATGTTCAATTTAAATTTTGGCCTTTCTTGAACATCTGATTTATCTGTTTACTGTGGGACTCTTCCGGTGAGCTTTCGACTTGCCATAATTTTGTCCAGGTGCTGTTCGTTCGTAGGCCCCCCTCGGTCATGACTGACCATGGGTGATGCATCCTAGTTGTTGGCTGCTTGCTCCAAACCTCGGCTGGAGCAGCGTCGCTTGTGGCTGAAGAGACCAATACGGGAGTGACAATCTCTGTCACAAAGGTCACATTTGTGTGTGGTCTCCGGTTTGTTGAAGTAGCTGCGCTCCTTTCTGCGTGCCCGCTTGTCTGCCGCTGCGTTCAACAGTTTCTCTTCCCCCATTTTGAGACGTTGGTTCAGGGTACCTCTCCACCTCGTGCGGTCAGCTGCAAGGCTCTCCCAGGACTCCACATCGATGTTGAGTGCCTTCATATCTCTCTTGCAGACATCCTAGCCCTCAAGAAACCCCCCCACTCTGGCTACCGCCTGAAGCCGTCCCCCTCCCCAGCTGCAGGATGCTCCCCCTCACCGGCCCCCGACAGCCCCCGTTTGAAGCCGTCCCCCTCCCCTGGCTGCAGGACGCTCCCCGCCAGAAGTCGTCCCCAGCTGCAGTCCATTCGGCCCACAAAACCTGTACTAGCCCAATAATAGTCTATTCGGCCCACAATGTCCTATTAGCCCTCCAGCCCACAGCACCTGTATTAGACCAAGAAAAGTCCCTTTGGCCCATAATATCCGTACTAGCAGTTCCCCAGGAAGCACCCCCCCCCCCGACAGCCCCTGACTGAAGCCGTCACTCTCCCCGAGCTGTAGGATGCCTCCTCCACGACCCGACAGCCTCCTCTTGAAGCTGTCCCCCTCCCCCGCTGCAGGACGTTCCTCCCCCCCTCACCAGCCCACGCATGAAGCCGTCCCGTCCACAGCTGCAGGATGCTCCTCACCGGTCCCCGTGTGAAGCCGGCGGGGAATGCCAGCAGTAGGGACGACAGCAGTAGGCAGCGGCAGTGGCAGGCCACAACAACGATAGGCAGGGGTAGACCACGGCAGTGGTAGGCCACATCCTGCGGCTGGGGACGGGGACGGTTAGGGGGGCAGTTAGAGGCTATGGGTGGGTGGTGGAATATTGCGTTGGGGGAACAAGTTCCGTTGAGGGAACGGGTGAGTGGTGGAATAGGTTGCATTGGGGGGACCAGGCCACCCATGTGATTGTGACCCAACAGGTCCCACTTAGTCTAGTTGACAATTAAATGGAGCATAGATTTACTCATTTTTTTAAACTACAAAGAAAATGGTAGCCAGAACTCTCCCCTTAGACCTATAAATTCAGCAGTGCAGTCTTGGACCAATTGTCCTACTCAATGATTTCCATCAAACCAAAATATATCTCTACTGAGTCTCAATGACAATACAATAATTTATTCAGATAAGGTAATCTGCTATTCTTCCGAAGTCTGATCTACATGTAACTACAAATCCACAGCAACATGAATGAGTCTTAACTTCCCCAGAAGCTCACTCAATTCAACGAGGAGGTACACTATTACCTTCTCAAGGGCAATTGGGGCTGGGCAGTGACATACACATCATGAAAAATGAATAATTTAGGATATGGTGTAAAGGGTCTGTTATTTTGTATGCAATTAACTTAATTTGCACCCTTGCCACTAATTCACTATAAGCAATAATGGCTGCAGAGAACATAATTATATTCCACAGTACCCATTATCATCAGACTAAAACTAATGAAACAGACAGTAAACTATATCACTCAGATTAAAAACCTGTGCACTGAATCTCATAAACAGAAACAAACTATATGTGGAATTTCAATAGTGGGAACGTGCCCGAGGATTGTGAGTGAATATAGAACTGTGCAGAACAACTTCCATTTTTCAATGTAATATCTGAATATTTAATTCAATAAGGATACATCTGTAGAAATGCCAATTGTTGCAAGGTTCAACTGCAGTTGTTAGTAATAATGGGTAGTTACCTTTTATACATCCTGCTGCTTTTCATTTCCATTCAATTTATGAAAACCAAGATTGGGTAAAGTTTAAAATAGCAGGCTGATCTAATCCTTGCTGATTCTATTATACTGTTACATTAAAATTGCATGTTGTGTCTATAGGCATCAGAAAAAAAGCACATGCAATCATCAGAATTTAAGGTCAGTACCGCAATAAAAAAATGTTCATCACATACCTTTTGTTCTTCTGCATCAGCAACAGACTTTTCGTGGCTCACTTTCTCTGTCTGATGCCCTATTTTAGTTATCAGAGCTTCTGTATCTTTATTTCGGAATTTCAATTCAACCTCCTGGGTTGCAAGCTTGTTCTTCAGATCTTCCACCTAACCAGATGAAAAAATGTTGTCACATGAAGTGAACAAATGTTCATCCTGCTTTCCAACAGGTTTTTTTTCTCCAATTCGGCAAGGTTTGAGCTTTCAAATTAACTATTGTTTGCAGTCCTTAATATTACAAGAAATTATCCATTGCATGAAAAGCATTTTGAAATACTTTGACAAACACCAAGTGTCATACAGATGCTTCCGAATTATTTGCTTCTATTAGTGGGTTTTTAAACTTCTATAAATTTCTTGCTGCATTTATTTGATTTACATTTTCTTGGTTCTGATTCATAGCTACTCTACTCAGAATTAACCATTAAACTAGTGCAGAAATATTGTGTAAACTAGTCATGACCACAAAAAGGTACATAACAAGTTTTAAGTAACAAGTAAAATTGTGCTCAACTTAAAATATATTTTTAATTATATTTAAATTTATGAGATTTGGGCATCACTAACAAGGACAATAATTATTTTATATTACTAATTTCCCAAGAAGGTGGTGGTGAGCTGCCTTCTTGAACCAGTGCCTTCTGGTGAAAATATTCCCACAATGTTGTTGGTTAGGGAGTTCGGGAATTTTGACGACATAATGGTGAGGGAACAGCAACACATTTCTCAATCAGGAAAAGAGACATGACGAGAAACAGAAAATGTTTGCATGCCCCTGATGCCCTTATCCTTCTTGATGGTTGAGAGCATGGGTTTGGGAAACGGCGTTGGAATAGACTGAGTAACTATAGTACATTTTGCATATGGTGCAAAGTGAAGCCACTTGTGGTGGAAGAAAGGGATGGTTAGGACGATAGACAGAAAATCAATTATGTTGGTGTCACGCTTTTTGGAGTCGTTAGAGTTTCAGTCATCCAGGCAAGGAGATTATTCATTAAGGTGAAAGACCTTGTAGTTAGAGAATTTGGGATAGGTGATGGTGAAATTCTATCATCAATAAGATTATATTAAATATATTAGCAGGCTTAAAGGATGAATAGTGTAGGAAGGAACTGCAGGTGCTGGTTTAAATCGAAGATAGACACAAAATGCTGGAGTAGCTCAGTGGGACAGGCAGCATCTCTGGAGAGAAGGAATGGGTGATGTTTCGGGTTGAGACCCTTCAGACTAGAGTCAGGGGAAAGGAAAACGAGAGATATAGATCCTCAGGGCCTGATGAAAAGGGAGGAGATTCCTGTATCCCAACAGAGATTTTTAATTCTTTGCTGGCCACGGGGGGATGTGCCAGATGACTGGAGGTCAGCCAAATGTGGAACCATCGGGCAAGCAGGGATAAGAAAGGTAATGACAGGTATACAAGTCCAAAACCAACAGAAGGGAAAAAAAGACAGGGATTAATCTGCACATGGAAAGGCAGGGAAATTAAAATTAATCAGCATGTGAGGAGATCCTGTCTGATCAAGTTGACTGATTTTTTTTTGAAAAATAAAATATATTGATGACCCTAATGCATCGATGTAGACTACTTAAACTTCAGTTTATGTACAAGACAAGATGGGGTAAAGCATTTTGAGCAATAAAGAAAGAATAGGACATTCACAGTGAATACACAAGAGCTGAGGGGGGTGTTGAGGAACAGGTGACCTTGGTGTACAAGTCCAAGGATCCATGAAAGTTGCAGCAAAGATAGATAAGGTGTGGAAGGAAGCATATAGTATGCTTGTCTTAATTAGCTGAGGCACTGATTATAACTGCAGGAACACTGTACAACTTTATAAAACATCTGTCAGGGCACTGCTGAGTATTGTGTGCAAAACAGGTTCCTACACTTAGGAAGGATGTGATTGCAATGGACATAGTGCAGAGGTGATTCACTAGGATGCCGTCTTGCATGGAATGTTTCAGTAATGAAGAGAACAAATGGAATGGATTTGATTTCCATGGAGGAGATAAGGGGTATATACAATACCCGATATAACTATATACAGTTTTGAGTTGCGTAGAAAAGATAGTAAGAAATGTTTCACCATTGCAGAAGTGTCTAAAGACTGGAGGGCGTGGGTTTAGGGAACAGGGCAAGAAGTTTATTGGGGATCTGAAGTGGTTGGAATCTGGAACACACTGCCCAAAAGGGTGGTGCAAGTGGGTGTTCTCAAAGCATTGAAGAAATAGTCAGACACACACTTGAATTGCCATGGCATTGAAAAACATTGATCAAATGCTGATAAACGCGATTATATTAATGGGCACTTATGGTTAACGTGCACATGATGGATCGAAGGACCTGTTTCTAGGCTGTATGACTTTAATTCTACTAATCCATCAAGCTTCTGACTTTTGCCTTGAAGATGACAGAAATGTTCTGGGTATCAGTTGAATCACTGACTTCAGGATACTCTAACCTGTTCTCAGAGCCATAGTACTTGAGTGAATGGCCAGGTAGAGTTTCAGATCAACATTGACCCTCAGGATGGCAAAGGATTTGACATTCAATTGCAGTATAATAGTCGGGAGTAAGTAGTAGACTCTATTTTGTTAGAGAAGATAATTGTTTGGAACTTGCGGCATGATATTAATTGCCATTTATTGGCCTGTGTCTGAACATTATCCTGGTTTTGCTGCATCTAGGCAAAGTCTGCTTGATTTGCTGAAGAATGCAATCAAACATTGTACAGTTTGTCAACAAATATCAATTTTTCTGATTTAAGGAATCACTGATGAAGCAGCTAAATATGGCTAGGAACAAGATACTGTCCTGTGCAACTCCTACTTTGAGCTCAGAAGATTGATCTTCAACAACTCTGACCGGAGTTTTTCTCTTGATGTTCGTTGACACAGTTTTACCAGGGCTCCTTTATGACACAACTAGTCATTGCACGGCACATTTATAGCACAAATGTTACTTCAAGTCAAAAGTATTAATCTTGTGTGTCCCGAAATAGAGCAATAAAATTCAGCAGCATAACAGGTCAGTAAGCATAGTACTCTTTAAACACCATAATAAACAACAAAATGTTTGGTATATATAATAATCAAAACTAACAATAATAGTGCAAAGACAGAAATACTGCTTCCAAGTAGTCCATTGAGCTCGGAGCTTATTTGGATGTTGTAATGTCAAACACCATGACTCTCTTTTCTTCTCTGGAATTCACTTTGGCTGTAAAGGAACGTGGAGCTAAATGATCCTAGCATAACCCAAACTGAGCATCAGTGAGCATGATATTGGCTAATCCAGTTTGATAGTACACTCAAGGACAACTTTTCCTGATAACTGAGAGAAGACCTATTGAGTGATAATGAGTTGGATTAGACGTGTGTTTTGTGTGAGCAAGACATACCTGAGCAATTTTCCATACTGGTGGATACATGCCAATATCACAAATGAACTGGAACACTGGGCAAGAGGCACGGCTAAATCTAGGGGACAGGTATTCAGTGCTACATTTTCTAGGAGCATTCTTATTTCAGAAATTGTTTATTTCTTCATCATCACTCTCTGATGGATGGGACAGAATTATAGAATTTTGATGTGATCCGTTGACTATGGAACACTTATCTCTGCTTCCAGTCACCTACTTCTGTTATTTAGCACTCATGTCGTCCTGAATTATTGCTTCACCATATTGGCACTACTCCCTTCTGGTTTGGGCAAAGTTGAAGCAATTTATATGCTGGGCTAGATTACAGATGATGGTGGAATACAATTTTACTGTTACTAATATCTGATGGTAGGACATTGATGCTCAGTTTTTGGGCTGCCAGATCTGCTCTGAATCTATCCAATGGCAGTGTTACATAACAAAACGATGGGTGCTCTTGGAGCTTGGTGTAAAGATGGGATTTTGTCAACATATAAACTGTGCAGTAGTCACCCTTACTAATGCAATTATTTTGAAATGCTCCATTCAGCTGCTGGAGGATGCCCAATGTGTGCAATTGAACTTGGGGAACAATTCTGAGACTTCCAGTGCAAAATAGGCAAAAATTACAGAAGTCTAGTAAAGGGAGAGATTCAATCAAAATGGGTGTCGGTTCTATTGCTGTTATAGGGACCAGCATTTGGGTTTTTAATTGAATATTGCAAGCGTTATGATAAAGAAAAATAAACATAATGTCCACTCACATTCTTGTACATTTTTTTTTATAAGCCTCCTCTGTACCAAAAAAACATCTGTGCTATAGTTGACTTCAGATTTAATCATTTATTGTGTTTCCACAATTTCAAGAAAAAGTTTAAAATGTTCATGGATCATTAATCGTGTTTACCTGTGATGCCGTTGTTTTCAGCTTCTGGATGCCATTTGTAAGACGATCCATTTTCTGTACTAAATCTTTCTGTTTTTTCTGCAGCAAGTTTTTGTAGAGTGTGATCTGCTCCAGGAAGCTCTTGGGAGTGGTGTAATTGTACCTCTTGTCATTCTGGCGATAATGTTTACTCATTTCATTTACACTGGTATGAATGTAGGCCATAAATAGACTAATAGACTCCTGCAAATTTGGCTTGAAAAGAGGCAAGAAGAAAGGTAAATCAGTCTAACCATTAAAAAAAAATTCTTACATGGTTCTGTGATATGTTTTTAATACTATTGGCACTGGCCTTTTAGTCAGTAATTATTTAATTTATATCACTGGAAAGTTTTGACATAACAACTTTGAGAAAATTAAAAGGGTGGAAAGTACTGTACAATTAAAACCTTTATAATATAATACTGAGACTAGAACATCTTGTGATCTTAAGCAAACTTCTAAGATTATATTTCTTCCTACAATATAACATCTTGCTATTGTGGAAATATCTAATAACAGTTATGGTAAACACTATAATTTTTGCAATAATGTCAATGGCTACAAAGATGGTGTTCATTTTAAGTGAATATCAGGCAGCATCTTTCTAAATTTCCCATATTATGCTTTCCTTTGATATGTCTAAGTCTCAATTGTAACACAAAAAGTCCAGTGGGGTAAGCCACAAGACAATAATTTCTATGTTTTAAATCGAAAATTGTTTCACAGACAATGGTCATGGCCACAAGACAGTGAACACCAAGTTTTGATTTTCTTTGCACAATCACTTTTTCCTGCCTCATAGATGGATGAAAGATGCCCAAAGATCACAGGGATTAATTGCAAATTTAAACCGAATTGTCCATCTTGGGGGGGGGGGGAGCCAATTATTCTGAAAGACTTAAATTTTACAAATGCTGCATTTACAGAATATTTTGGACTTGTACTGCATCCTCGTCATCATTCTCCTTTAAAGCCCTAATCAACCACAGTTTTGTTTTATGATGTCGTCCTCTTGATGTCCTCTGTTCGGATTTATTTTATATCACATCACATCTGATAGTTGATCTAATGAATCTTGTACACATGAAGCTAGTTTAATTAATCAACAGATGTCCAAAAATCAATTAATATGAATTAAATGAGGTAGACAAATACTAAGCAAGGCCATACATAATTCACCATCATACTGTCATTAGAGGCTTAGTGCCTTTAGACAAAAGTCAGGCATAATTGATTTTAGATGTGAACAGATAAATTATTGTTCTGGGTGACTGTACAAAATAAAGTTTTGTTTGAAATTATAACTATTCACTTAGCAATTCCAATGTTTTACTAGCTGTCTTTTCACTGTTTTCATTTAATCTATGTTGTAATGTCAAGAAAACATTCCAATCTGCAAGACAAAATGCTGTCTCCAGAGCTACCTGGTGCACAGAGCTACCTGGTGCACCCGAAGCTCCGAAGTCGGGTCGTAGCCGCACGCCACCACAGCTCTCCACGCTGCGAAGCCGGCCAGCTCCACGCGGTGAGTCTGCAGGGTCTGCGACTTTCTGGTTGGAGGCCGCTCCACGGTGCTAGGCCCCAACGACAGCGGAGACCCGACAAGGTAAAGGTCGGGTCATCTGTACAGGGAGGAGATTTTAACGTTTCCCCCCCTCCCGCCCCCCCACATATACACAGCTAAAAACAATATATAAACTACAACCAAACTATACACTTAACAGGACAAAAATAATTTCTTAAAAAAGACAGACGGACTGCAGAGGCCACTGCAGATATTCAGATATTTCTGAATATCGGTCTTACATTTGTTAGATTTTTGGTACATAACACTCTATGTACAGTGCCCTCCATAATGTTTTGGACAAGGACCCATAATTTATTAATTTGCCTCTGTACTCCACAAGTTGAGATTTGTAATAGAAAAAATCACATGTGGTTGAAGTGCACATTGTCAGATTTTAATAAAGGTCATTTTTATACATTTTGGTTTCACCATGGAGAAATTACAGCAGTGTTTATACATAGTCCACCCATTTCAGGGCACCATAATGTTTGGGACATAGCAATGTCATGTAAATGAAAATAGTTATGTTTAGTATTTTGTTGCATATCCTTTACATGCAAGGACTGCTTGGTCTGCGATTCATGGACATCACCAGTTGCTGGGTGTCTTCTCTGGTGATACTCAGCCAGGCCTGTATTACAGCCATCTTTAGCCTATGCTTGTTTTGGGGGCTAGTCCCTGTCAGTTTTTCCTTCAGCATATAAAAGGCATGTTCAATTGGGTTCAGATCGGGTGATTGACAGCCACTCAAGAATTGACCATTTTTTAGCTTCGAAGTATGTTTGGGATCATTGTCTTGCTGTAGAATGAACTGCCAGCCAATTAGTTTTGAGGCATTTGTTTGAACTTGAGCAGATATGATGTGTCAATACACTTCAGATTTCATTATGCTACTACCATCAGCAGTTGTATCATCAATGACGATAAGTGAGCCAGTACCTTCAGCAACCATACAAGCCGAGGCCATAACACCCCTACCACCGTGTTTCACAGATGCGGTGGTATGCTTTGGCTCTTGGGCAGTTCGTTCTCCAGCTTCTCAAGTTTGCAGATGACACAACCCTGATTGGACTGATCCAGGATGGGGAGGAATCTGCCGACTGACAGGAAGTGACACAGCTGACGTCCTGGTGCCTTGTAACAACCTGGAGCTCAATGCTCTTAAGACAGTGGAATTTATAGTAGAATTTAGGAGACAAAAAGGCCCAACAAATGATGTACTTCCTACAATTCTATATTGCCATTGTAGAGTCTGTCCTCACCTTCTCCATCATGGTCTTATTTGGCTCAGCCATCAAGCATGACATCCGGAGGCAGCAGCGAATCGTCCAATCAGCTGAGAATATTGTTGGCCGTAACCTTCCCTCCATTGACGAATTGTACACTGCAAGGGCCAGGAAGCGAGCGGGTAAGATCATCTGTGACCCCCCTCACCCTGGCCACAAACTCTTTGAAGCACTTCCCTCTGGAAGGCGACTCCGGACTGTCAAAGCCGCCACAGCCAGACATAAATTCAGCAATTTTCCATGAATAGTAGCTCTACTCAATAACCAAAAGTCTGTAGCCTCATTTTACGCTGGTATTTTATTTCATTCACATGGTTCATTCACTTGTTTAAACTGTAATGTTTTATTATTAATATTTTATGTGTCATTTTTAATTGTTACTGTATGTCGTGTTGTTACTTGCGAGCAGAGCACCAAGGCAAATGTGTACAAACTTGGCCAATAAACTTATTCTCTCCTCCATACTTTGCTCTTGCCATCACTCTGATATAAGTTAATCTTCGTCTCATCTTTTTTCGAGAACTATGTTTGCCCTTTTAAGTACTTAATGGCAAACTGTAACCGGACCATCCTATTATTGCAGCTAACCAGTGGTTTGCATCTTGCAGTATAGCCTCCGTTTCTCTGTTCATGAAGTCTTCTGCGGACAGTGGTCATTGACAAATCCACACCTGACTCCTGAAGAGTGTTTCTGATCTGTCGAACAGGTGTTTGGAGATATTTAGTTATTATAGAGAGAATTTATCTGTCATCACCTGTGGAGGTCTTCCTTTGCCAGTCCTTTTGCAATTAGTAAGCTCACCAGTGCTCTCTTTCTTCTGAATAATGTTCCAAACAGTTGATTTTGGTAAGCCTAAGGTTTGGCCATGCCTCTAACAGTTTTATTCTTGTTTCTCAGTCACATAATGGCTTCTTTGACTTTCATTGGCACAATTTTGTTCATGTTGATAAACAGCTAAAAAGTTTCCAAATGTGATGGAAAGACTGGAAAAAAGGTGCTGAGAACTCCCTTATACCTGCATTAAGGAGGCAATTAAACACACACGAGCAATTACAAACACCTGTGAAGCCATGTGTCCCAAACATTATGGTGCCCTGGAATGGGGGGATTATGTATAAACACTGCTGTAATTTCTACATGGTGAAACTAAATTGTATAAAAATGGCCTTTAATAAAATCGGACAATGTGCACTTTAACCACATGTGATTTTATTCTATTACAAAGCTCAAATTGTGGAGTACAGAGACAAATCAATAAATGATGAGTCTTTGTCCCAAACATTATGGAGGGCACTATCTTTCTGTGTAAAGCACAATAGACTATTTCCTCAAAGCAAATCTCTTCTACTAATTGAGATGTTATTTTTGTGATGCTCTTGAAGATAAAAAAATCATCCCACATACTTACAATGATGGACATCTATCTGATTAAAATCTTTGGGAAACTCAATAATTGCTCATCATCAACTGTAATTACAATTGTCAGACACAGCAATAGAACATGTTAATTCAATCTTTGATTTGGAATAGCCTAACCCAAGTCAAAACATTTGTGCCGGAACCCAGTTTGCTAAACCTGTGTCTCATAGCACTATAACTGCTTTGAGAAGACACATCTCAAGAGGTAAAATGGCAGTTGTCATTAACTTAACAAAACAGCACAGCATGGAAGACACAGTCAGTCAGAGAGCAGCTGGTAGTAATTCAAAGTGCTTTCAGATAATGATAATCGCCCCAGAACAGAACTCTTTGATGACTGCTCTATCCTTCATTCACAATTTAGTCCTTCTGTTCAGATAAGCTCAGTGGTGACAGCACTTCCTGACTTTAACAGCTGTGGCTTCTCAAAGGGTCATTGTGTGACTACTAATTATTGTAATTTCATTAGCATAAATTATTTGGCCTGAATGATTGATCGCTATGATTTTTTTTCACCACCATCCTCTGCATTTTTAGTGAACAGTGCAGTGATGCATACAACTCAAGCCCTTGTTGTATGTCAGAAAGGGCATCAATCGCTCTTTTGGGGGATTTGGAAGATGAAATCACATTCTTTAAATTATTAAATTCCATTTAAAGCAAATTCTCACTCAGAAATGTTGTTCTTGGCACCAATAATTTTAAATCATTATCCATTGGAGTTTATAACCTGAAATATCATGGATAATAAAAAATAAAATTGTCATCAAAATTAAACCGAGTCAAATAATTAAAATGAATTAATCTAATTTTGTACAAACAAAAACTGAATCAGTTTTAATCATTTTGCTCCAGTTTTTAAAAATGGTATCACACACACTTATTGCATTGTGAATCTGGAACGATTAAAATTTAAATCATGTGGAGAGGGGGGATAGGACTGTGTGGGGTGTGACCAGCAGTTCCAAGCAGAACAGACAGCGTTCAGCCATTTAAACTGAAGTCGGGACCTTTTGGCATGCTTTGTGAAACACAAACACCTGGAATATGCTGACAAATTCAGGGGACGGTCTCTGTTCCCATTCCCCAGCCACACTGGGGAAATCACCCTTGGATTCTGAGCCAGGTCAGACTCAGCACATAATTCAGAACCTTGTTGATTTCATGTCTATTTTGTTGGAATCCAAGAGGCCACAAAGTTGGTAAGTTACTTTTTTTTAACAATAGTTTTACATGAATGCCTATTAATTATTTTCTATTGTTCTTGCAACATTTTATCAATTTCATTGCATGTTTTAAATATTATAGTGAATCTTATCTTTTTAAATTATTTCCTTTGATTTTATATAATTAAAGCCAGCAGATTGGCTTGAATCTGCCAGCTTTTAAAGACTTTATTGGGCAGGGCCTCTCAGCTCCCGAGTGCCGGTTGTGGAACAAACCTCCTGCTTCAGTTACTCAGATGTTACTGGTGTCCATGAAATTCAACGGGACAGCATAGACTTTCTCAAATTTCCAACTCTTGGCTTGGGAAACCAATCCATGTAGCCAATACCAGGTTTAACCTGCTGTTAGGGCACCAGGCCTATGGAAATGGACAGGAAAAAAGTCCATGGAGAATGATACGTAGTCATTATTTTATTTAACTCGTATCTTTAAAAAAGTGTAATAGATTTATCTATTAATTATGTAAAAAATATATTTTTATACTTGATTAACATGTTTATAAATGTCAAGAAATTGAAAATCTGTCAAAAATATTAACAGTTTTGAGAAAGAACAAGGCATTTCTCTCAATGTTGTCTTCAGAGGGGAGCGTTTCTGAGGCAAGATCTTTGCCGAAGGCTTGGTCATCAACGGCACAGTGACGCTAATCTGCAGGGGTGAACAAGGAGCAACAAGGTGCCCCCTCTGAATCCAGCTAAGGTAACGGTGACATGCAGTGATCTCTTGCATCTATTTGAGGAAGCCAGCATGATTACGGTCAAGGTCAGTTTATTGTCATATGTACCAACTGAGGTGCATTATGTCAGATAACTTTGAATAGCTTGCTTATTGCATATTTATTTAGTGAATGCTGGTGGCAACATTACTTAATTACTTGAAAGTGAATCTGCCAAATACATTGGCATGTTCACAAGGTGTAAAAATATGTTGCAAATATTACAACACACCTTTTTAGTTCTGCAGCTTTATAATCTTTGAATTTTATATTCTATTTAATATTTATCCAAATAATAATTGATCTGGAGTTGCAAACTAAATTCTCAGAACTAGCCACATTTCACATAACATCATGGGGTTTTAAAAAAAACAACCTCTTTCTGGAACAATAAGCAGCAACTTTAAATGAAATTTACCATGAGATGAAATCTCTGAAATGGTGTAGTTGTGAATATAACAACAATACCAAGTTAATAACTTGTTGCACTTCTCCTTTATTGCAAGATTGATGCTATAACTTTAAAAGTTCATATATAATTTGGAGCACGAGGTAAAATAAACTTTTTAAACTTTCTTCCTTAATAAATAATTTACATTTTTCTTCAGTGAATTTCACAAAAAAAACTTAATTAGTGGTAATTGAATTGACATGTTTAATGCAATACAATCTTGTGCGACTGACTGCTTAATGATCATTTAAGGTCTATAATTAAATTAACTTTTATTTCACATGCATTATAAGAATCAGTGGACTAGTACAGTGATGGCACTTTGGGCCAGAAAATATCTCCTGTCACCATCTTTCCCCCTCCCTTCCCACTATCATTTCTACACCTCAACATTCTTCATTGCCTTTGAGATTTCAAATATCACCTGCATGCATCATATTTTTACAGGTGTCTCAGTGGACTTGATGAGATGCACAAACTAGTGACCTAAGGCTTGTTTTGTTTTGTCAAATGGAATTTAATTTATGACTGACTGTGGCACATCCTATCCTGAAGGCAGTAAAAAATTTCAAGTAAATGAGTGATGGAGATTACAAATCAAATGGGGTCTCCCCCCTCTCCCCCCTCCCCCCTGATTTACTGCAGAGCCAGAAGCAGTACAAGTAGACACTGCTGCTTCCCACACCCACTAAACTGCCCCCTGCTACTGCAACTACTGGGATTGTTTTTTCTTTCAATTCACCTTCCGCCGCAAGTACACTTCCACACTGTGTGACCTCTGCAACTGCAAATGATTCCTGTAGGCTGATTGAACAACTGGCCATGTTCCAATAGTTGGCCTCATAAGGACAATTAGGCACATCTTGATTCCTACATTGTGTAAGAAGGACTGCAGATGCTGGTTTAAACTGAAGATAGACACAAAGAGCTAGAGTAACTCAGTGGGACAGGCAGCATCTCTGGAGAGAAGGAATGGGTGACGTTTCTGGTAGCGACTCAAAACGTCACCCATTCCTTCAATCCAGAGATGCTGGCTGTCCCACTGAGTTACTCCAGTTTTCTGCGTCTATCTTTGATTCCAATGTTCATGTTTCTACCAACAATTTCTGTTTGTGATCTATTGAGAATATAGACAGCTGACGGAATTGGCTCTTAAACAAAAAACTCCGTGTATGCAAAATGTCTTGACTCCTTGACCTAATCAAAACAACTTTCTTTAAAACAAAGAGCTAATCAGCTGAAACAATTCTGCTGCATCTCCCGGTAATGTCCAACTATCAACATGACTGATTCCTGGCCAGTTTTAGGATTGCCACTTCAAGTATGAGCCAAACCAAACATTCTACCTGTGTTATGAACAAATCCAAATACCAGTTGTTGCATTGTGTATGTTCATTATAATATTAATGAAACAAAATAGATCATAAACAGAAATTGTTGGTAGAACCAGGAACATTGGAATCAAAGATAGACACAAAAAACTGGAATAACTCAGTTTTAGACATTCCTGTCAATTTTGCTCAAAATCAATAAAAAATTATGATATTCTTACGATCTTCTCTAGCCAATACATTCAGAATATTAGAAGACTGTTAGCACTATAATCTTGTCCGGTATTTCGATAAATGCAAGGAATCATGGGATTTGTCAAAGGTCATTGGGGATTTAAAAAAATATCAAAACGCAGAGCTGTATAAACTGTGTATAAATTGTTAACTATTCTACCAAGGAATTAATCTAGAATTCTGTTAACTCAATAGCTTCCTGTCTTGTTCTGCTGTTCACACAATTTACACAGTCCAGTGTGAACATAGGTCAGTTCATAATCTGCAATTATGAGATATTCAAAAAGTTAAAGAATTTATTATTTTCATTTAATCTTTAATGTGTTTAATGCTACTCGAATAAGAAAATATTACTTGTGTTTGAAACATTTTCTTATGTTTATTCATAATTTATGTGTAAAAATATATTTAATCTGAGGCAGGCCGCAACTATCAGTGTGATGTGGGGCGATGCTTTACCTACAGGCGGTGTGAATGTACAATTAATGCAAAGATTCATCTCCGAGGAAGCGGCCAATCTGATATAAGACATTTAACTGCGAAATGCCTGCCCTTCAGTATTGGATAGATTGAGTGGAGGGTCTGTGCTGTTCCAAGTTTGCGGTGTTTACGGTGCGTTTCCCCCAGCCAGCTTGCCCAGTGACCAGCACAGTTCGTCAGCCCTTGTTAGCAGAGGCTTTGTGCAGCCCAAAGGTTTTGTGGAGGTTCTGCGTTAGGATCGGGCATGCAGCGAGCTAGTGAGAGAGCTGTCTGATCAGATCAGTCCAGATTGCTGAGTGGCTGAAAGGCGGATTTTAATGGGTCGTTATTAAACTGTTCCGTCTGTGCGGCATCGCCAGCTCTCTCTCTCTCTCTCTCTCTCTCCCTCTCCCCAACTGTCGACAAAGTCTGACTGAGAAAATGCTCCCACTCATATTACAGGTTGGCTCCACGTTTGCCCACTCGTTGGGGCAGGCGGCGCCTCCGGCAAAGAGAGAGCGACCAGGTCCCGTTAGCTGGGGAGCTGTGACCAACTCTGAGTGAAGCCTCTAGTTTGGCTGCGGTACACATGGCTGCAAATTCTCATAATTATCTCCGCACGGTCACCCGGACCCGGCTCCCAACTGTGAGACCTGACAGACTGGAACCAACCCCAGAGGTTAAAGCAGCAGCATCTTTAGTTAAGCCAACCCACCTCGAAGGTTTAACCAGCATGTTTGAATTCAACCTTAAATTTCCAACCTAACCCCACACAGCACATTCTCCTTGTTTCCTTCAATCCAGGAAGGTTGTTTAGATAGGAATGCAAGGACTGTCTCAAATTGGTTGACCACACAACTTGTAATTTGTGTAAATCAATATTGAATTTGAATGGCTGTGCCTCAGGCTAATGCCAGGGATTTGATAATTGACAGGTTCGTTCCAGGCATTGTTGCGTTTTCAAGGCTGGTGCTGTATTGAGTCAATAATTTAAATAGATACAATTGTGGATTTGTGCAGCCTGCAGTATGCTGTGGCCTACTGCTGACATATTTAACGGATACATTTATTTATCAATCTCATTGTAATGAATACGCAGGTCCGTACACACACAGTAGCTCAGCTGGCGAGAATGTTTATCCCGAATGACCCATGACCTGGGCATGCGCAGTTGGGGGTACCGAACCTGCTTATTAATACAATTCTAGTACTGAGAAACAGATGTTTGAGGAAGTCTTTATCTGGGGGTAGATAGATAGATAGATATAGATAGATATATATAACATCTCAAATTGTAGGTACATGATTTCTCAAGAGGTACCATACACACAATGGAAATTTCTGCAGATTTCTGTAATAATTTTTCATATTTTTTGCACATTTTTTGATTAACACCACCTAAAGCAATGTGAGTTAGGAATGTCCTTAAGGATTCATATGCTGATGCATTTCTACACATTAGTTTGATTGACACGCATAAGACACCCACCTTAATCCCCACAATCTCGTCAATGAACCGCCTGCTGACAGACATTAGGGCCTCCTGTGGCCACTCATGAAACCAGTCAATAGCTGTGCAGTTAACTATGGCTGGGAACTTCCGGGCTCTCACGCGCAAGGTTGAACCAACTGGGGAGAAACAGAGAATAACCTGCAGGGGACAAGATTACAAACAAGCTATATAATGACCACGATAAAAGAAAGTACTCTGAGTTATGATCACATAAAAAGATGATGCGTAAATCAGAATTCAACATAGGCTGGAACAAAAAGCCACCTACTTTCATAAAAATTGGATTTAATATAAAGTAATAGTCGGTGGATTCACACTGCACACACTAAAATGAGTGCGAGTGAACAATTCAAGGCATAAGGCTTATTTTTAAGAGAATGTGAGATATCTTCACAAAATCCTGCAAGTAAAAAAGTTATTTCAGAAATGTATTGCATGAAGAATACTATATAGTTCATGCTACCCAAAAAGTAAGTTGCTGTAGTGGAGAAATGCTTCTAATCACACTTTTCATATTCAGCACTGATTTATCTGCTGAAGGAGGATGGTGGTGATAACGAGGTTTCCACACCCATGCTTAACCTGAAAACGTCTAATGTTTATAAACCAAACTTAATCAAAGAATACTCCATTGGTTATGCATAAATTTGATAATAATATTATCAAAATTATCAAGAGTAAAAAAGACTGCATATACTGGAAATCTGAAAAACAATGAATATACTGGATATGCTCAAGTGATCAGGCAACATCCGAGGGCAGGAAAACAGTTAATAAGTTGGCTTCTGATTAATGTGAAGGGTCATGCGCCTGTAACATAAATTTTGGTTCCCCCTGGATTACTACCTGATGAGTATCGCCAATATTTGATTTCTATCACCAGTAAAATATTTTTCTTCCTTTCAAATTCCTTCACAGCATTCATTATTATAGATGTTCGGCCTGCCTACGAAAGGATAATCGTTTCTTTGCATTTAATAAACGATTGCAATTTTACACCCCGATTTATAAACTATTATGGACTGGCCACTAGGAGGTGCATTAATGCAGATTAACTTGACTTTCACTCAGTCTTCTCTCAGTGTGGTGATATTGCGGGGTTCTGTATGGCACCAGCCCTGCCGGTACTGCTGAGCTCAGACACTTTGGGAAGAACAGCAGGTTTAATTCAAATCTGGGCTGTTTTGTGGCATAACTCATTACACAAACATGCATAATCATATTTTTAGTATTGCATCAATGAGCTACATTCATAAAATGTTCTGGATAACTAGCTTTGTCATTTCAGTGATAGTTATAATCCGACTGCTGAAATATGATCTCTAATTTCCCGTTCAAATACCACTAGTTATAGTGATAAGTTTGCCAGGCTCAGTGCACTGGAGATCCAGCAGATCTTCAAGGAGGAAGGATGATTGGATTAAAGGTCAATTTTACAACTATTGAATATATAATTCAAAAACAACATTCATATTTTCGTTTGAAAGAAACAGCAAACTTTGCTTAAACTTAATACCCTCAGATTAAAGCACAGAAGGCTGGGAATAATCAGTAGATCAGGCAGCCTTTGTGGAGTGAGAAACTGGTATATAATTCAAAAACAACCAAGGAACTGATTGTGGACTTTGGAAGGAGTAGGATGAGGACCCCCTGTTCCGTTTATATCAATGTTGGTTGAAAGGGTCAAGAGCTTAAAATTCCTGGGCGTGCACATCTCTGAAGATCTTTCCTGGTCCGAGAACACTGATGCAATTATTAAGAAAGCACATCAGCGCCTCCACTTCCTGAGAAGATTACGGAGGGTCTGTTTGTCAACGAGGACTCTCTCTAATTTCTACAGGTGCACAGTAGAGAGCATGCTGACCGGTTGCATCGTGGCTTGGTTCAGCAACTTGAGCGCCCTGGAGCAGAAAAGACTACAAAAAGTAGTAAACACTGCCCAGTCCATCATCGACTCTGACCTCCTTTCCATCGAGGGGATCTATCGCAGTCGCTGCCTCAAAAAGGCTGGCAGTATCATCAAGGACCCACACCATCCTGGCCACACACTCATCTCCCCATTACCTTCAGGTAGATGGTACAGGAGCCTGAAGACTGCAACGACCAGGTTCAGGAAAAGCAACTTCACCACAGCCATCAGGCTATTAAACTTGGCTCGGACAAAACTCTGAACATTAATAGCCCAATATCTGTTTATTTGCACTTTATCAGTTTATTTATTGATGTGTGTGTATATATTTATATAATGGTATATGGACACACTGATCTGTTCTGTATTCATGCCTACTATGTTCTGTTGTGCTGAAGCAAAGCAAGAATTTCATTGTCCTATCAGGAACACATGACAATAAACTCTTTTGAATCTTGAATCATGAGAATGTATCCAAGCAAAAATCTGACAATTCTGCCAGTATGTCAGTCAGCATCTGTCGAGAGAGAATTAGTGCTGATTTTCATGACAATTACTTTTCATCCAGTGAAGGAAAATGAATTGAAATGTTGGTCCCGTTTCTCACTCCACAAAGGCTACCTGATCTACTGATTATTCCCAGCCTTCTGTGCTTTAATCTGAGGGTATTAAGTTCAAACAAAGTTTGCTGTTTCTTTCGAACAAAAAGCCTTGCTGACGCATTTAATGTTTTGTGAATACCTTAAGCTGCTGTTGTGTCCGGTTCAAAAAGAACTTCCAGCAGTTTTCCCGGTTATCCAATATGCCCAAACCTCGGACCTCATTACGTATACTGCTGATGATATTGTCAACCTCTTCATCACTGAACAGATCAGGAATTTCACCTGATTGAAACAATTTAAGATTCTGATTGCCACAAGTTTTTCAAAAGCATCTCTGTACATGAGTTATATATCTTTTGAAATTTTAGCAATTATGTGTTGGTAGTAGGATAACAAAGATGTAATGTCAATATTATCAAAATGAACATTTATTGCATTTCTAGAGAACAATTTGATTTACTTTGTCATTTTATTTATCACCAAATTAACACTTTATAAAAATAATGTTAGAATAAGCCACACTAGAAATGAAAACCTATTTACGCATTAAATAAAAAGAGTCATCCCTTTAATCCAATAACCATTGGAGTGCTATATTTATATTACTTTAGTGATACAGTTTCCACAGAATAAAATAACAGATTGTTTCCATAGAGGAATGAAAGAAATAAAAATGTTCCTGACAGAAATTAGCCTGTCACACTTAGGTAATTTTTTTTAGGCGACTGAAGGCGACTAGGCTGTCGCCACATTCCATTGGCGACTACCTGCGTCTACAGGTACCGGCGACTGAATTGTCTTACCTTGTCGTAGCTTGTCGCGGGTGGACGTAGGTGTGTCGTAGGTGGACGTCCTAATGGATCGCCGGTAGCTTGCCGTAGCTTGACGTTGATTAGGAGGTAGGTTGTTGTGGACATTGTCTAGTCGCTGGCTTTTTGGCAACCTGCTACAACTATGACAGTTGCCGGCAGTCGCCAAAAAAAATCGCCTAAGTGGGACAGGCCCATAAGACTTTGACTTTTAAAAGTTCTTTGGTGAGAATTTAGAAATTCTTTGAAGGCAGATTGTGTAGGTACTCCCATGTGTATAGGTGGGGGATGGACGTGGGGACAAAGGAAATGTTCCAAATGACCGAAAATTTCTCAGTTAAAATCCTAGGTTAGTTGACATTGAAAAGAACGAGAGGAAGCATTAAATAAAAACTGGCATTAATACCTCCATAGGTACAAAGCATTTTACATCCAATGAGATGCAAAAATGACAGTAGGTTAACAAGATCACATTACAGTAAATCAACAAGATTAGTACAAAAGGTAAATCGTGAACTAGTGAGGTGAGATGATGGTAAGTTTACATTTAAAGATCTGAAAATTGCATAAAAGCTAAAAATAAATAAGGTCTATATTTATGGGATCGAATTAAAGAATAAAATAGGTTGAGATAATGATTTAATTTAATAAAGGATGAACAAGGACCATTTCAGTTTATTTCAGAACTGCAAATCAAAGCTTTTCACTGAGCCTTTATGTAGTAGTTTTACGCCACAGTTTAAAATTGACAGTGGATGACCCACGGATTTCTCCACATTATAGACTGACAACCGTAGCTGATTTTTCAGAGGGAGAAATGGAGAGGGAGTAAAATGTAACATGTTTCCAATGCTCTGTCAGCTTTGAAATGGAACCTGTGCAAGCACAGGTTTGCCTTTTACCTGATGCCAGCAGATCATTGATCAGGACCAGGAAACGTTCATCTGGAACTTGAGCATCTGTCAGAAGCAAAACTGTTGGCAGGTTCTTGGCTCCAGCCTTTATGTACAAATTAGCAAGATCAACCTAAATGGAGCAGAAAGTGAACTGTTACCAATGCCACTAAAAAGAAAAATGGGGTGGTCCAATACAACAATACATCAGAGAACAACAAAGTGAATGCAAGAGTGAGAGTTGAATGCCAGTAACTGGTGAAACATAATTGTTGCACTGAACCAACAGGGAAACCAAGCAGGGAGATGCTCATTAGGCTGACCTTCATTGCCCTTACCAGCTGGCGATAAGAGTGCTCTGGCAAAGCCCTGTGGCCACCTGCCTCAGCTGCACACCAGTGCTTCCAACAAGGAAGCAATAAGACCAAGCACTAAAAAAATTAATCCATAATTTGCATGGCTACTTTCTCTCCAGATAGTCCTTAATGGTGTCAGCGGCCCAGCTTCACCACTCTCTCAAACCAGTGCATTTAATGTACTTGTCACTCTCTGGGTGAAGGAAGCATCCCACCTATCCCCTCTCAACCTCTTCCCCTGAACTAATCTCCTCCAGTTTTATCTACCCCCGATATGGGAAAGGTTTTCTGCAATCTACCCGTTTTCATACCCTCAATTTTATCATGTATTTCCTCAATCATTTATATCCTAAACTTATTCGCTTAAGGGAGAACAGAGTTTCTCCAGTCTCTCCCCTTGTAGCTTAACTGCTCCATCCCAGGCAACATACTGGTGAATCTCCTCTGCACCCACTCCAGTGCTATCAGACCCTTCCCAAACCTTTGTGACAGAACTGCACACAAAAGGTATGACCAAGATTTTGTAAAGTTGGAGCATAGCCTCTGTACTTGTGTATTCAATGCCTCAACGAATGAAGGTCAGTATCTCGTATGTCTTCCTGACCATATATCAATACCTGCAAAATACACCAGACATACTCCGAGATCCCTCTGCCCCTCAATATACCCAGAGAGTGTTCATGATGTCTTAGACTCATTAGTGCTCTCAAAAGATGTCACCTCACATTTGTCTGCGTCAATCACCATCTGCCATTTTTCAGCCCATGATATAACTCTGTAACCTAAGATTACCTCCTACACTATCAACCTCCACCAATCTTTGTTATCCACAAGCTACGACTCAGACACCTACATTTCTCATCCCCCAAGCCTCAAGACCCCAGCTGTTACCCAGTCAGAGTAGTGACCAATGTATTCTATAACATCTCCACCAAAAAATATAATTGTTCAGTAGTTCAGGCACAATTTCTCCTTGAACACTGAATATTTTGTTATGAAGTTTGGGGGTGGTTTTTCAGTTAAGACATGAAACATTTAAAACCTACATTAAAAGAATTGTATTTAATGCACCATGAATATATTCCACAACTAATGACATTGCAGCGACTTGGACATCACTTGCAGGAAAACATCTTAAATTTACCTTCCGAGAACCTTCAGTTTTGCAACATCATTGATTTGGAAATAAAATCATACATCCTAATTATTGAATTTTCTTTTTTTAATGCATCAATAACACAATGGAATGAGAAACTGCAGTATGCATTAAACACATAGTTTTTCAGAATGCGACTGACAAGGTGTCACATCAGTAGTTAGTGGTGATGAATACCTAATGTTCAGAATTATGAAACAGATAAAATGTGATCTGCGATAGAAAGTGCCTTAAAAAATGGAAAAAGTTCTTCAATAAAAGAGAATTTTTCAGACAGGAAAGTTGTGAATTAAAACTGAAGGAATAGCATCAAAGCTTGGGTTAATGGCTTCAATAAGCCAAGTTCATAACAGTGATTTTTTTATATACGTTAAAAATCATCAATGGTATAAAATAATGGGCATGAAACCAAAGAATGAGAAGATATCTATTTTAAAACCATCCAAAAAAAAGAGACTAAGGAATGATAGTGTATGAATCCACAAGTATTATAGTTTATGAATCCACATATTCTTCACGGTGGTGCTTAGCTGCAGTTTTAAAACTAATGCTACAAAATAGAATAGGTGATGTTTCGGGTCAAGGCAGAGGGAAACAAGTACCCGAAATGTCACCTATTCCTTTTTCAGGAGATGGTGCTTGACCCGCTGAGTTACTTCAGTATTTTGTGTTTATCTTCGGTGTTAACCAGCATCTGCATTTCCTTCCTACACACTTCATCAGAGCAGGATGTACATGCTCAATTAAAGCTTGGCTGTAGTTTGGGGGTTTTTTTGGGGGGGAGGAAAATAAAAAACAATGGCTTTAAAGTAGCACTTTTAATGTTGAAAATATAAGGAAATAGATAATTCTAGAACTTGAGAGCCTTGGTAACTAAAGGCCAACAACCAATAATAAATCTGCCGATTTAAGATCCCAAAAATAATGTAATTAGTTCAAACATAAATGCCAATCACATTGTTCCACTGACCTAAAACAGCACACATATATACAGTGGCCTCCATAATGTTTGGGACAAAGACCCATCATTTATTTATTTGCCTCTGTACTCCACAATTTTAGATTTGCAATAGAAAAAAAATCACATGTGGCTAAAGTGCATATTGTCAGAATTTATTAAAGGGTATTTTTTATACATTTTGGTTTCATATGTAGAAATTACAGCTATGTTTCAACATAGTCCCCTCATTTCAGGGCACCATAATGTTTGGGACACATGGCTTTAAAGGCGTTTGTAATTGCTCAGGGGTGTTTAATTGCCTCCTTCATGCAGGTCTAAAGGCCCTGTCCCACTGTACGAGGTTACTCACAAACTCTCCCGAGTTTTCCCCTTGATTCGAACTCGGGGAATGTCAGGTAATGTCGGTTGCAAGCCCGTATGAGTCCGTAGATGTTTCGTAGCGGCTCGTAATGCCAGCCGTAGGAACTCGGGATATCAGGTAAGTCGGGACCTTTTTTCAACATGTTGAAAAATGTCCACGAGTTAAAAAAAATAAATATCCCAGAGTACATAGGAACGGCTATTACCGTAATTCTCCAAGTTCGAATCAAGGGGAGAACTCGGGAGAGTTTGTGAAAACTCAGGAATGTGGGACAGGGCCTTAAGAGAGCTCTCAGCACCTAGTCTTTTCATCACCTTTGGAAACTTTTATTGCTGTTTATCAACATGAGGACCAAAGTTGTGCCAGTGAAAGTCAAATAAGCCATTATGAGATTGAGAAATAAGAATAAAACTGTTAGAGATATCAGCCAAACCTTAGGCTTACCAAAATCAATTGTTTGGAACATCATTGAAAAGAAAGAGAGCACTGGTGAGCTTATTAATCACAAAGGGACTGGCAGGCCAAGGAAGACCTCCACAGCTGATGACAGAAGAAGTCTCTCTATAATAAAGAAAATTCCCAAACTCCTGTCCGACAGATCAGAAACACTCTTCAGGAGTCAAATGTGGATTTGTCAATGACCACTGTCTACAGAAGACTTCATGGACAGAAATACAGAGGCTACACTGCAAGATACAAACCACTGCAAAAAAATAGGATGGCCAGGTTACAGTTTGCCAAGTACTTGAAAGAGCAACCACAGTTCTGGAAAAAGATCTTGTGGACAAATGAGATTAAGATTTATATCTGATTGATGGCAAGAGCAAAGTATGGAGGATATAAGGAACTGCCCAAGATCCAAAGCATACCACCCCATCTGTGAAACATGGTGGTGGGGGAAATGTATGGCTGCAGAAGGTACTGGCTCACTTATCTTCATTAGAATTAGAGAATTACCTTTATTGTCATTCAGACCTTACGGTTTGAACGAAATTTCGTGCCTGCAGTCATACATACAATAATACAAATTAACATCCACCACAGTGAGTCCTCCAAGCACCTCCTCACTGTGGTAGAGGCAAAAATCTTAGGGTTGCAGTCTCTTCCCTCCTCTTCTCCCTGTGCGCTGAGTCGATACCCCACCGGGCGATGGTACAAACAGTCCCGCGGCTCACCGAACCCCGCAAACGGGCCGGCTCAAACACCGCGGGGTGGTCGAAGCTGCCGCCCTCCAGTCCAGCGGATGCAGCTGCTAACCCGCAGCTGAACCCCAGACTCAGGTCACCGCCACCAGAACGCCGTCCCAGCCACCGGAGCACCGTTCCAGCCCCGAGCCGGAACGCCCTCACGTGAGTGCCGTTCCTCCCTCGAGCTGGGCCGCTCCGACGGGAGCGCCGTTCCTCCCTCGAGCTGGGCCGCTCCGACGGGAGCGCCACAGCCCATCACGGGAGAGTTTCAACCCCACGCCAGGCCGCCCTCACGGGAGCGTCACAGCCCCTCACGGGAGCGCCGTTCCAGCCCGGAGCCGGACAGCCCTCACGGGAGCGAGCCCAGGGCAAGTCTTGACTTGCTCTGCCTCCGGAGTCTCGAAGTCGCCATCTCCGCCATTAGGCCTCAGCGCAGACGGAGGCAGAGAAGGGGGATACGACAAAAAAGTCGTATTCCCCCGAAGGGAGAGACAGCAAGCCCCGTTTCAACCCCCCCCCCCCCCCCCCCACATAAACACAACCTAAAAACCCAAATCTTAACTAGACAAAACAAAAAAAAAACAACACTAAAAAGTAAAGACAAACGGACTGCAGGCGAGCCGCTGCTGCCAGGGCAGCGCCGCCACTTCCATCTTCATTGATGGTACAACTGCAGATGGTAGGAGCATAAGGAATTCTGAAGTGTACAAAGCACATCCTATCTGCTCAAGTTCAAATAAATGCTTCAAAATTCATTGGCCGGCAGTTAATTCTACAGCACGTCAATGATTCCCAAACAGACTGCTAAAGCAACAAAGGAGTTTTAAGCTAAATAATGGTCAATTCTTGAATTGCCAAGTCAATCACCTGATCTGAATCCAATTGAGAATGTATTTTATATGCTGAAGAGAGAACTGAAGGGGACTAGCCCCCAAAACAAGCATAAGCTAAAGATGGCTGCAATACAGGCCTGGCAGAGCAACACCAGAGAAGACACCCAGCAACTGATGATGTCCATAAATCGCAGACTTCAAACAGTAATTGCATGCAAAGGATATGCAACAAAATATTAAACATGACAACTTTCATTTACATGACATTGCTGTGTCCCAAACATTATGGTGCCCTGAAATGGGTGGACTATGTATAAACACTGCTGTAATTTCTACATGGTGAAACCAAAATATATAAAAATGGCCTTTATTAAAATCTGATAATGCGCACTTTAACCACATGTGATTTTTTCTATTACAAATCTCAAATAGTTGAATATAGAGGCAATTAAATAAATGATGGGTCTTTGTCCCAAACCTTATGGAGAGCATTGCAGCTAGCTCAGAATTTAGCAAAACGAAGTGAGCTGATGAAATTTCAATCATCAAGGCGATTCTTTTATGTGTAATGCATGCATAAGTGTAAAACAGAATTTTTATATCATGAAAAGCAACTTAGACACTATTTGGAGTTTTACCACACACCAATAATTTTCAGATCTCTAACAATGCAGGATTAGAAATGGAAAACATTACCTTCAGATCTGAAATCCCAAAGCCTTTCTTCAGTGTGATTTGGAATACTTCCAGGGAACTAATGTAAGCAGCCAATCTGGATAAACTCCGCTTCCCACTGCCACCAACTCCCACCAGCAGAGCATATCCTCGGCTGCTCTCCAATATTCGATTTATCCGACATCTTATCATAACAAGACAAAAACATTTTTGGTACACATTTTATAATATTTCAGTAAAATTAAACTAAATCTAATCTATACAAGGAAATTACACAGGGGGAGGCACAGCGGTAGAGTTGCTGCTTTGCAGAGCCCGAGACCCGGGATCAATCCTGACTATGGGTGTTGCTGTATAGAGTTTGTACCTCCTCCCCGTGACCTGCATGAATTTTCTCTGAGAACTTTGGTTTTCTCCCACACTCCAAAGACATACAGGTTTTGTAGGTTAATTGGCTTGTTATAAATGTAAACATTGTCCCTAGTGGAGGATAGTGTTGATGTTCGGGGATCGCTAGTCGGTGTGGACTCGGTAGGCTGAAAGCCTGTTTCGGCACTAAACTAAACTAAATCTAAACTAACCAAGGACGACTAAACTGGCATTATGGAGGGCAATAGATTTATCCTACTAATTAGAGATAATAATAGCAGCAAACCTCACCATCACACCCGGATTTAACGGCTCACACTTTATTTACATCTCATCTGAATGAAACATGGATGCACATGATTAGAAGAGCGTAGTATGTGAGGTGACTTCACCACCTTAAACACAGTGAGCCTACATAGTCCCATAAAAGATACATTAAAAAAAATCTGTAATTCGTAGTTTATGGAACATTGGACATAATACTTGCAGTAAAGTATTGCAGAATTTTAGAGTGGTGGGTAGATGGAATGAGCTACCAGAATGGGGAGTTGAGGCAACAATTAAAAGACATTTGGACAGGTACATGGATAGGAAATGTTTAGAGGGATATGGTCCAAATGTGGGCAGGTAAGACTAGTGCAGATGGGGCACCTTGGTCTATTGGGTCATGGCCAATAGTGAAAAAAAAACTGGCCGTGAAAAGGTTAAACAGTGGCATATTTTTGAGGTCTTTGCCTTTGGTTTCCTAGACTACTAAACTATAATTGGAAACTGTAGCTTGGACAACCCCATAATACAACTTGCAGAGTTGGAATGGGAACAGTACGATGGTGCCAAAAGCAACTGTCGGGAGAAGAATGACTGAGGAATAAAGACGTGCAAATTAGGAGGGACTATGAGACCCACAGGTGTAATGGATCTGCCCCTGAAAGGAGTAGGTTTCTGCAATGTATTAGTCAATGAATGGCTGAGGAGGACATCAGTCAAATGGCTTCAGGAGGCCTTTTAAGATAATTTCCCAACTGCCTCCAAATGACTGTGCAAGATTGTGCATCATAATTATTTGGCAAGCAAATGTAAAATGCCTTTACCCCTTTTTGCAAAAGGAGGATGATAACATTGTGAGAAACCTGATCCCTCTTCTTTTCAGTCATATTCACTTTGTCAATAAAGACACGGTAACTGCTGACACATGACACTGACAACTTCCCAGTGTGGTTTTTATTTGTTGGACAAATCATAAGAAATGAATAGTAAGTTATAGAAAAAGCATATAAAATAAGCCTTTTTATCAAACTTACACATGTTGCATTGCATCTTCAAATAAAACTAGGTTCATCACAGCATTGAGCTCATTATAGTTATCAAGAGTTTCAGTTAGAATATTCTTCAAGACCTTCCAATCTTTTACGGGCATGTAATGAGGATCTCCAATTCCAAGAGCAAAATGACAAAAAATCAGTGGCTTCTGAAGTAAAATATTATCATCCACACCCTGAAATATGAGAAGATACAAGTTAACTGCATGATCTAGAAGACACAACTTGGGACAGAGCAACTATTAAAAATACCATCAAAACTAAAAATATGCTTGAAATGCAAAGATTTGCAGAGTTATAAGGAAAGAAATCAGGAGAAAATTAATTGAATACTTTCAATTGTCCAGTCTGAACATGAAAGCTGGAAACAAAAATAAAATATCATATTCATCATATCCATAATCCTTTCATATTTAACTTACTTCAAAGAATTTTTTGGCTGTGTCCAACTGAATTCTTTGGAAGAGCTCAGAATCTTTTGATTGAACTAGCTTGTCTTCATAGACACGGGATGATTCGTGAAGCCACAGTAATACCAAATCAATTGACTGTTTTAAACAATCAGGAAGCGTGAATAATATTCCCTGGAAAGAAATAGAACTAAAATAATTCATAAGATCATAAGTGATAGGAGTGCAATTAGGCCATTTGGCCCATCAAGTATACGCCGCCATTCAATCATGGCTGATCAATCTCTCCCTCACAACCCCATTCTCCTGCCTTCTCCCCATAACCTCTGACACCTATACTAAACAAAAATGCCTTAAACATATCCACTGACCTGGCCTCTACAGCCTTCTATGGCAAAGAATTTCACAGATTCACAACCCTCTGACTAAATAACATTTTCCTCATCTTCCTAAAAGAACATCATTTAATTTTAAGGCTATGACCTCCAGTCCTGGACTCTCCAACTAGTGGACACATCCGCTCCACATCCAAGCCTATCACTATTCTGTATGTTTCAATGAGGTCTCCCTTATTCTTCTAAACTTCACCGCGTACAGGCCCAGTGCCCACAAACGCTCATCATAGGTTAACCTAATAATTCCTGGGATCATTCGTGTAAACCTCCTCTGGACCCTCTCCAGAGCTCGCACCTCCTTCCTCAGATATGGCGTCCAAAATTGCTCACAATATTCCAAATGCGGCCTTACCAGCGCCTTATAGAGCCTCAGCATTACATCCCTATTTTTGTATACAAGCCCTCTTGAAATAAATGGTGTCATTGAGTTTGCTTTCTTTACTATCGATTCAACTTGCAGATTAACTTTTTGGGAATCCTACACCAGCAGTCCCAAGTACCTTTGCACCTCCGGTTTCTGTATTCTCTCCCCATTTAGAAAATAGTCTAATCCTTTGTTCCTACTTCCAAATTGCATGACTCCACACTCTGCTACACTGTATTCCATCTGCTAATTCTCTTCCCACTCTCCCAACCTGTCCAAGTTTATCTGCAGAGTCCCTGCTTTCTCTACACTACCTGCCCTTCCACCTATTTTCATATCATCTGCAAATCTGGCCACAAAGCCTTCAATCCCCTCGTCCAAATCATTAATATACAACGTGAAGGGTAGCGGCCCCAGCACCGACCCCTGCGGAACTCCGTTAGTCACTGGCAACAACCAGAAAATGTCCCCTTCATTCCCACTCTTTGTCTTCTGCCATCCAGCCAATATGCTCTCCTAGCTAGTATCTGCCCTTTGATAGTGAGCTCCCATCTTCCTCAGCAGCCTCATGTGCGGCACCTTATCAAAGGTTTTCTGAAAGTCTAATTAAACAACATATACTGGCTCTCCCTAATCTGTCCTGATACTTACTTCTTCGAAGAATTCCAGCAGATTTGTCAAACAAGACCTCCGCTTCACAAAGCCATGCTGACTTCAGCCTATTTTATCATGAACTTCTAAGTACACTGTAACCTCATCCTTTATAATGAATCTTACCAACCACCAAAGTCAGACTAACCAGCCTACAGTTCCCACTATTCTGCTTTGCTCCCTTCTTGTGCAGCGGATAAATATTGGCAATTTTCCAATCATCTGGGACCTCTCCTGTCTCTAGTGATTCTTGAAATATCACTGTCAATGCCTCCACAATCTCTAAAGCCCTAATTCGGAACCCGAGGGTACAGTCCATCTAGTCCAGGTGACTTATCCACCTTCAGACCTTTCTCCCTACTAATAGCCACTCCACCATCTTCCAACCCCTGACTCTCTTGAATTTCAGGCACATTGCTGGTGTCTTCCACAATTCAGCAGTCATTTTCAACACAGTTTCATAAAAATATAAATATGGCAATCAACAAGAAAAGTTGCCCAAATATATGAATGGGGGATTAAAAAGCACAAATGTGCAAATGTTGGAATTCTGATTTAAAAACAGGACATGCAGGAAATAATCAGCAGGTTCGGGAACACATGAAGAAAAAGGCAATAGACAATAGGTGCAGGAGTAGGCCATTCGGCCCCTTAAGTCAGCACCGCCATTCAATGTGATCATGGCTGATCATCCACAATCAGTACCCCGTTCCTGCCTTCTCTCCGTATCCCTTAACGCCACTATTCATAAGCGTCCTATCTAACTCTCTTGAAAGCATCCAGAGAACCAGCCTACCACTGCCCTCCGAGGCAGAGAATTCCACAGACTCACAACTCTCTGAGTGAAAAAGATTTTCCTCATCTCTGTTCTAAATGGCTTGCCACTTATTCTTAAACTATGGCCCCTGGTTCTGGACTCCCCAAACATTGGGAACATGTTTCCTGCCTCTAGCGTGTCCAAACCCTTAATAATAATAACCCTTAAGAGCGTTACTGTTTCAGTTCAATGATCTTTCAATCACAGTTCTGAAATGTCATTGACCTGAAATGTTAATCATTCTCTTTTCCATAAATGCGGCTGAATCTCAAATCCCCAGAAGTAGGCGGAGGTAAAGGCCTTAACCGTTGAGCTGGGGACAATAATACACCTTGCTTTGCAAAAAACAGATTTATTTTTTAAGGCAAATATTTAATTTGCAGCAAAAAACATCTGAGCACATCTGTGCCACTAAGGAACACACAAACAATCTCCCAAATGTACTAGTGGCCAGAGGACCTAGGGTGACGGAGGAAAAAGGAAATTCATATTAGGCAGGAAATGGTGTTGGGTAGACTGATGGGACTGAAGACTGATAAATCCCCAGAGCCTAATGGATGAATTGATGACCATTTTCCAATATTCTATAGATTCAGGATCAGATTCCTGTGGATTGGAGTGTAGCTAATGGAATCCCACTTTTTAAGAAAGACAGGAGTGAGAAAACAGGGAATTATAGACCAGTTAGCCTGACATCAGTGGTGGGGAAGATGCTTCTGGCCAATTTTAAAAGATGAAATAGCGGAACATTTCGATAGCAGTAACAGGATCGGTCCGAGTCAGCATGGATTTACAAAGGGGAAATCATGCTTGACTAATCTTCTGGAATTTTTTGAGGATATAACTAGGAAAATAGACAAGGGAGAGCCAGTGGATGTAGTGTACCTGGACTTTCAGAAAGCATTTGCTAAGGTCCCCTGTGGGAGATTAGTGGACAAAATTAGAGCAAATGGTATTGGGGGTAGGGTACTGACATGGATAGAAAATTGGTTGGCAGACGGGAAACAAAGAGTCGGGATTAACGGGTCCCTTTCAGAATGGCAGGCAGTGACCAGTGGGGTACCGCAAGGCTTGGTGCTGGGACTACAGCTATTTACAATATACATTAATGATTTAGATGAAGGGATTAAAAGTAACATTAGCAAATTAGACAATAGACAATAGGTGCAGGAGTAGGCCATTCGGCCCTTCGAGCCAGCACCGCCATTCAATGTGATCATGGCTGATCATCCATAATCAGTACCCCGTTCCTGCCTTCTCCCCATATCCCCTGACTCCGCTATCTTTAAGAACCCTTTCAAGCTCTCTCTTGAAAGCATCCAGAGAACCGGCCTCCACCGCCCTCTGAGGCAGAGAATTCCACACTCACAATTCTCTGTATGAAAACTTGTTTCCTCATCTCCGTTCTAAATGCCGATGACATTTACAGATGACACAAAGCTGGGTGGCAGTGTGAACTGTGAGGAGGATGCTATGAGAATGCAGGGTGACTTGGACAGGTTGGGTGAGTGGGCAGATGCAGTTTAATGTGGATAAATGTGAGGTCACAGTTTAAGAATAAGGGGTAGGCCATTTAGAAGGGAGATGAGGAAAACAATTTTCACCCAGAGAATTGTGAATCTGTGGAATTCTCTGCCTCAGAAGGCGGTGGAGGCCAATTCACTGGCTGCTTTCAAGTCATAGTTAGATAGAGCTCTTAAAGATAGCAGAGTCAAGGGATTTGGTGAGAAGGCAGGAACGGAGTACTGATTGTGGATGATCAGCCATGATCACATTGAATTGTGGTGCTGGCTCGAAGGGCCGAATGGCTTGCTCTTGCCAGCTCATGGAGATTTAGTTTCGTTTTAGAGATAGATTTAGGAAGTGGAAACCTTTGCATGTCATGCCTCCCAGGCCTGTTGATTTCCTCGTGAGCCCAGCATCAGGAGATATATATAGCAGTCATTATTTTTTATGCCCAAAAATGTGTAACAACTGGTAACTTCTGAGACCTTGATCACAAGTACAATTGTACAAAACAATAATTATGTATTACTGCCTTTTCATTACATTATTCAGGGCACACTAGACATCCCAGGAATTTCCCCAAAGGCCAGCATTTTGGACAAAGTCAACAGGCAGTAAAGGCTCGATGATCTGATGAGTTTAAGCTCTGAACTTGAAAGACCATAGATTAATTCAAGTATCCAGCCTAATTCTCTTTTCTAAATTAGAAATTATTCCTAGAAAGATGGGACAAAGTGCACAATGTTAGCTGTAATCTTACCTGAAAAATATTGGAGAGGTCACGAAGGTTAAAAATGTAATGAAATTTAATTGCTGTTGGCAAGAAATTTTGGGTCATTTTATGATGAAGCCAGATTGCGGCCTGTACCACTGCAGGAATGGTCTTTACTACTGATGTTGCAAAATTTGAGCTTAGAAAATGAAAACTTAGAATCTTGCTATAGATCATCTCCATGGAATCCACTGAAGGGAAATTCACTGCAAATACTGTAAAGTGTCTCTAGAAGTGAGGAACATAGAAGAACGATTATTTGTGCAAAACAATTCTACATTAATCAAGGATCTTGATCACAAAGAACAAAATACCATAAGATAATGCCATTTACCAATTCTAAACTAAACATTGAACGGAAATATACAAATAAGGAGCGTGACTGGACCCCAAGAGCTATGGTCCTTCTGGTATGCTGATGTACTAAGTCAGATGTTAGTTAGATGAGTTTAGTTTATTGTCAGGTGCACAGAGGTACAGTGAAATTTTTTTGTTGTGTGCTATGCAGTCAGCGGCAAGACGATACATGATTATAATCGAGTCGTTCACAGTGTACCAGGTACTTGTACCTGAAGCTGGATCTTACTAGATTAAACTTGGTTTCAGGACCTAGGATAATCTGGCTCATTCTCTAAACTTGCAGCGTTCAGTGGTGGGTCTACAATGTTGGCAGCATTTTGCATCAGTAAGTAGGTGCTTCAATTCTAGTATTGTCGATTGAAAGTTTAAAACCAATTTGAAATATGTATTTAATTTCCAACTTGAAAAGAAAAATCAACCTGATTTATTGTACAGTCGCAGTTAAGCAACTTCTTTTTACCTGAAGCCTTGGGTTGATGGTGAAGCTCCCTGCTGTTGGGTTCATGCAGCTGATATATTGACAGTTGTGAATTTCCTTCAGAGTTAACTTCTGTCGATCATACCTGATCATTTGTAAAAAGTAAAGAATTCAGAAAAGCATCATTCATTTAAATTGATAAAATAGCCGACAAAATAATTACAGATATTGTGGGATATGATTTAGATTGATGGTGGTGTGAAATGGGGAGTATGATTGGGCCTCCACTGTCTTTTTAGGTAGAGAATTCCACATGTTTACCATTATTTGGAAGGAATGTTGCTCCTCATCTTGCCATAAATGGAATATTGCATATTCTTAGATTGTGTTTTCTAGTTCCAGACTTCCCCACTGTAGGGAACATCCTTCCTGTATATCATCTACCCAGTTCCAACAGGATTTTATGTTTAAATAAGTTCCTATCTCATTCTTCCAAACACAAAGTAACTTATAGAAACATAGAAAATAGGCGCAGGAGTAGGCCATTCGGCCCTTCGAGCCTGCACTGCCATTCAATATGATCATGGCTGATCATATTGATTATGTCCAATCATCCTAATATTTCTGTACACGTCAATCTTGTCATTCCATAAATCAGCCTGGAGAACTTTCACTGCAGTCTCTCCATAAGAAGAAAATTATTATTCAGAAAAGGAGACTACAACCACGTACAAAGTTCAAAATGTGGTCTCACCATCGCATATACAATTGCACTTTGACATTTCTGCTATGGTACTCAATTGCTATTGTAGTGAAGACTTCAGGAAGCATGGTTAAGTACATGCCCCAATCAGCATCATTAGTGATGAAGCAGAAATGGTTAGGGGCTTCAAGTCCCAACCACACTGATACAACAGCCAAGGCAGCATTTCTAGACAATGTCTAGACCTCGAGGAAATTCAGCACATTTGCAATGACTTATAAACCTCGACAGGTAGATCATATTGAAAACAGAAAGAATCATTGTACTGAAGTCCTAAAAAAGTTGTTTAATACTAATTCATACATGGGACCTTAGTTTAATGCTTTTTGAAGTGTAAATATACAATATCTGCTAGTTCTTTCTTTCTACTAGCTACATCCTAAATAAACGCCAGTAAATGTGTCAAGTATGTTTCCCCTTCATAGATCCATGCAAACTTTGACTGATCCTGTTAATGTTTTCCAAATTCTTTGGTATTGGATCTTTAATAATAGATGCCTAGTAATTTCCCCACAACCAATATCCGACTGACTGGGTCCTGTACAAGTTCCAGTTTTCTCTCCATTTCTTTTTGAAAAAGCAGTGTTACATTAGCTATCCTCTAATTTGACCTGTTCTCAATCCTGACAATATGTGCTACTAGTGTGGAGTTAGGGGTCCAAAGAGCTTGTTACCTTGCGGTATTTTTCTGGAAAATAATGGCTGTTTCTGACTGTAAAGGGGCCTATATTTGTCTTCATTATGTTTTCCCTCGCAACATAATCGATAGAAGCTGTTGCAAATATTTTATTCCCATAGTGTAATTTCCCCTCTTAATTCATCCTTCGGTCCTCTTTACCCAATCCTCAGATTTGGGCCAATTTCTAGACGTCCTCTTTGGACGCAATACTATCTAATTTCCCTTGTTGGTCATGGTTTAGCCTCCCTTCCTATTATATTTGACCCAGGCAGGAATGAACAATGTTGCAGTTCATACATGTTCTTCTTAACTATTTGCCGTGGGTGACACAACATCACCCCAATCTATCTTAACAAACTCTCTCCTTGTACCATCATAATTTCTTTAAATGAGATTCCAAATTAACCACCTTAATGAAGAATTCTACCATAAGGGTACAACAAGAGTGCCAATTAATCCTTTTTTATAACACGATGCTCAGCCTAGATTGGCTTGCTTGTTCATTGGTTTCTCAATGTACCAATCCTGAAAGCCATCCCAATAAACCGCAGTATATGTCCAGAAAAAAATCCATGTCATCTCATTTTGTTTTCTGTCTGGAATAATTAAGATAACCAGAAATACTATGCAAGGTATCAAGCATTGGATAATTAGAAATTGTTTCAGAAATCCAAATTCTTGGATGGTTAAAGAAAGGATTTGCTTTGACTTGATCTGTCATGACTAAATCTTGAATTTGCAAAATTGCTCATTGTAGATCAGTTATGATCGATTTTAACAGAACTCCACCAATAGTGACAGATTCAAGCACAGCACCTTCCAAAGGAAACGTAAGGTAACCACTCTGAAACCACTCTAAAACTAGTCTGGCCTGCGAGCTCCATGAAAAACTGAAGAAATGCTGCACTTAGTGGTCTAATCTTTTAAATATTAAAATAAAATTCTGTTTAAATATTCAGGAAAACATAACCTGATCTTTCAATACTTTTCAGTACTTGACAGAAGTAGTGAGATTTTCTGATGTCGAGCTGACAGGTATCCCTCAACAAGCTCTATTAAAATAAATTATTTTGTCATTCATATTGTCACTTATTTTAGACACAGATGCATAAAAATTGGCTGCAGCTTTTTTCTACAAAAGCAATGACTGCATTTCAAAAGAACAATTCACTTATCATGAAGTACTTTCGCCTACCCAGAGATCACGGTAAAAAGACTTAATGGTTTCTCCTTTTTTTAGAACATCCAAAAGTGGTTTCTTGTACAGAAGCACTTTTGAACATTCATAGAGCAGCGTCTGATTTAGAAACATAGAAAGATAGGTGCAGGAGTAGGCCATTCGGCCCTTCGATTCAATATCTTCATTCAATATGATCATGGCTAAAGTCTGTTTCCCGTTACTGCTTTTTCCCCACATCCCTTGATTCCTTTAGCCCTAGAGCTAAATCTAACTCTCTCTTGAAAACATCCAGTGAATTGGCCTCCACTGCCTTCTGTAGCAGATAATTCCACAGATTCACAACTCTCTGGGGAAGACGTTTTCCCCCATTTCAGTTCTAAATGGCTTACCCCTTATTCTTAAATTGTGACCCCTGGTTCTGGACTCCCAACATCGGGAACATTTTTCCTGAATCTAGCCTTCCAATCCTTTAAGAATGTTATGTTTCTATAAGATCCCCTCTCATCCATCTAAATTCCAGTGATTACAAGCCCAGTCTACCCATTCTTTCATTATCGTTAATATATATTGTAAATAACTGGGGTCCCAGCACCGAGTCTTGCGGTACCTCACTAGTCACTGCCAGCCATTCTGAATAGGAGCATTAATTCCCACTCTTTGCTTCCTGTCTGCCAACCAGTTTGCTATCCATGTCAATACCCTACCCCAATAACATGTGGTCTAATTTTGCACACTAATCTCATGGCTGATCAGCGACAACGATGAGTCAGCCTACAGGGAGGAGATCCAGCACCTGACAGCCTGGTGTGCCAACAATAACCTCGTCCTCAACTCCAAGAAGACGAAGGAGATTATTGTTGACTTCAGGCAGACCAGAGGAGGCAGTCATACCCCCATCCATATAAACGGGACTGAGGTGGAGCGCGTCTCCAGCTATAAATTCCTCGGAGTACATATCTCAGAGGATTTGTCCTGGTCCCTCAACACCTCCAAGCTGATCAAAAAGGCACAGCAGCGCCTTTACTTCCTGAGGAGGCTCAAGAAAGCCCACCTGTCCCCCCGGATCCTGACCAACTTTTACCGCTGTACCATAGAGAGTATCCTGACCACCTGCTTCACGGTATGGTACAGCAGCTGCACTGCTGCGGACAGGAAGGCACTACAACGGGTGGTGAAAACCGCGCAGCACATCATCGGTGCCCCGCTCCCTGCCATGGATGCCCTCCACCGAAAACGGTGTCTGAGACGGGCTGGGAAGATCATCAAAGACCCCTCACACCCCAACCATGGACTGTTTGCCCTCCTCCCATCAGGGAGGCGGTACAGGAGCCTCAGGTCACGTACTAGTAGGATGAGGAACAGCTTCTACAACAATACAATCACATTGCTGAACTCGGAGTCCCGCCGATAGATTTCTCCGGTCCCTCCGTCCCCATTGTTTAATTATTCTGTATTTTTTGATTATTCTGTATCTTCTCTCTTTCTATTTTTTTTATTTCTTTATGCACAACTACTACGGACTGACGCAAAACTGCATTTCGTTGTACTGATACTTGTATTTGTGCGATGACGTTAAAGTTGAATTGAATTGAATTGAATGTGTGGGACCTTGTCAAAGGCTTTTTGAAAGTCCAGATACACCACGTCCACTGGCTCTCCCTTATCAATTCTACTTGTTACATCTTCAAAAAATTCCAGAATATTAGTCAAGCATGTTTTCCCCTTCATAAATCCATGCTGATTTCCAGCTGTGAATCACATTTGTTAGCTAGAATGTGACATGTTAAAAGAGAGCACACATTAACAAAGTCTACTCTGTAAAGGATGATTGGGACCTAAAGCGTCAGGAACTTCATGGACTTTCTGAACTGTAACAAACCTTAAAGATGCTCTGCTCTCTTAGCTCAGAAATTTAGCCAGTTTGCCATCAACATCACCACACTGTGAGGTAAAAGAGGTGAGAGATGGCGGTTTAAAGAACAAGGCAATGGATGCACATTTTTTCTGGAGGGGCAAACTGGAGAAAACTAGTCTTATTGTCTCAGCTGCTCCCCCTACAAAATTAGTAAACACTGTATAAACCCATAAGCTTGCAATAATATTCAGAACCACTATTTTGAGTGCTGTCAAGGGATGAGATTACCATCCATACAGAGGGAAAGATACCAGAATGCATTCAAGACCTTCATGAAAAAAATACAATGCCTCGGCTGAGATGTAAAAATCTCTGGGCCTTAACTGTTCAAAATGCAGAAGGAGGTATCAAAAATGCTAAGACTAGAATGTATCAGATGTATATAGAATCCCTGGGTAAGGAGTGAACCATCTTTTAGCTTTAGGTGTTTTATTGACAGAGGTACAGTGAAAAGCTTTGTTTTACATGCTATCCAAACATTTGAAAATACTATCTGTAAATATAATCAGTTCAAACTCAAGTACAATAAATGCGGATGGGGGTGTAGAGTACTGAATAGATTACTCAGCATTGTAACGAATCAGTTTAAAAAACAAAGTCAAATGTTGTAATGGGGTTGAGGCGAATCCGACCATATGCTAGCTTATCGAAAGGAATGTTCAGAAGCCTAACAACAGAGGGAAAAGCTCACAACCACCCATTTGACTACCCCATCAGACACCACCTGTCTGGTCTATGGAAGAGTTGGTGCATTAAACTCTACAGCTACCTTAAAATCCATAGAAATGGAGTGGAAGCAAGTCATCCTTGGATTACCCAAGAAGACTTTTGTACCTTGGACACAATTATAATGTAGGAAATCTGATAGCCAATTTGCACACAGCAAGTTCCAACAATAACATAAATAATCTGCATTTAGAAATGCTGAGATATGAAAATGTGTCATAATTGGGAACAAGTTCACTTCTCATTATCAGTGCTATATCATCTCTGAAGTCCATTTCAAGGAGCAGACAAGGCCCAGTTTAATATCTCATCTAAAAGTTGGCAATTTCATCTGTGGAGAATTATTTCAGTACTGCACTTGTTTGTCAGGGTGGGTTCACAGTTTTGGTCTCAAGTCACTGGAGGGGGTCTTGAACCATGAACACACTAACAAATAAGTGCAAGATGACCCAATATGCAAAATAAATGATTATTTTTAAAAATAATGTAAAATAAGATGTACAGGTGCCAACCTTTGGAAAAAAAACTAGTCAAGAGTACTCAAGAAACGATTTCTCCCAAATGAATACTCAAATCTTGTCTCTGCATTCACGTTACATCATTTGATCAGCTTATCAGACGTCATGGATCACAGAGCCTGTTCATGTGTTGTTTTATGTTTCTAACCCTGTACAAGGCCTGTATGTAATACTCACCAGTGCTTGTAATCAATGTTCTGGCGGATAAGTGTGTGGGGCTGAACTGTTCCATAAGTATCCACCTCTGGCATATTCATGTCATCAATAAAATAAATTAATTTTTTATTTCCAGGGGGCCCATAATTACGACCAGCTTTTTTCTCAAGAGACTTCTCAAGAACACCTGATTTAAATTTAAATTGATAAAAAGATAAATCTGTAAGTAGCAAATCAGTGGAATTCAACAAATAATTAAATAAAAAGATGAAAGCTATGAATTTGGACTATTGTGAAAAATCACATGTAAAAAGATTCATTGAAAATATCAAGGCAATATCATGGCAATTTCATTGATTAATTTTAAAAAAGACAATTTGTACACTTTAATTACAGTTCATGTAAGCAATAAACCCTTGTTTAAAAAAACAATTCCCATATCAAGTTAAATGAAGTACAAATCAAATGCCGGAAATCCATAGTGATTGGTAAAAAAACAATTCCCATATCAATAAATGACATCAGGTGTTATAATTTGTGAGATTTGAGCATTAGTTAAATGAAATACAAATCAAATGCCGGAAATCCATAGTGATTGGTGAAGGTGAGTCGATTTCTTAAAATTAGCCAGGCAGGGTCTTGGGTTTGTTGGAGATACACACAATGCACAATTCACAGGAGCCACATGGGGTATTCATCACAAAAAACGAAAAAGCTTTTAACTTGCCAGTTGTAGAGTGGGTTGCCATCATCTTTTCCCTTCCATTGAAGGAACTCAGCCTGTCCTAAGTTAGCTCTTTTCACCCAGGACTACATATCAATAATTGTGAGAAGAAAATGTCTTCGACATGACCCCCAAAAAGCAGCTACGTGTGCAAACACTTTAACTTCTGTGATGTTGCATAGGGTTTATATGGAATGCAACTAGAGGTTGCTCATCTAGTTTTGCAAAGGATGGACAGAAGATCTATTGTTTACTGGACTGCAGAGAAATACCATCAACAAAGCTGAACCCAAATCATCAGGGAAATCAATCTGAGAATCAAATAGATTTTTTTTTTAACATAGGCTTTGTATTGAACTGATGTCATGAGGCCGAAGCAAGCATCTGCCCAAGTTTGGTAAGTAGTTCCAGAATCATCTTAACTTACGTTGTAACATCACTGAAGAGGTATAATAGTTGAAAGGAACTTTGGCGACCATATAATCTTCTGATAGATTGGCAAGTCTGTCTTCTACTAATATTGTTTTGCCGATGCCAGCATTTCCCACGAGCATAATTGGCTTCCCTTTTTCCAATAACAAATTTACAAAGTATTGCAGTCGGGTTGTCTCAGCTGTAGGAACAAGAACTGCCTGCAATGAACAAAGAACACATTGGATAATCTGATAATACACAGGATTAGTAAAAAATCTAATTTATTCTAATCATACAATTTAATATTATGGTTCAATATACAGTAAACCCTCATTATTCCAGACCTTGGATTTTGGTTATAGCGGACAGAATGTCCCCACAGTTATCAGACACCGCAATCTCTTTAAGAACACAGGCTGCCAGTTCCCCTGCAGAGGTCATTGAAATTGATAAGCCATTGCTTGTGCAATGATGGACACAAAAAGCTGGGATAACTCAGCAGGTCAGGCAGTGTCTCTGGAGAGCATGGATAGGTGGCGTTTCGGTCAGGACCTACCTCTGGATGGTGCCGCACACCCGACCGCCATGAGGCCAAGGCCTGCAACGACACCAGGACATGCAGCACCAACATTCACCGCATCCCCGGCCTCTCTGAAGCCAGGACCACCAAACCTGCTGCCAACCCGCACTATCGCCCCAGCCACTTTCAGACCAGTCCTACTGACCTTCACCACCAGGCCTGGCTGCCAACGCCAGCCAGCTTCCAGTCAAACATAAAGCTGCCACTGCCACGTCTGCCACCGCCATCACTAACCCTTACCTGCACTCTGGCCACCTGTGGACTGCAACCAACGACTCCACCAATCCTCAACACTCCCGCAGACACCACCCGGCCCGTCAACTCACCTCTATTCCAAGCCCAATTCAAGTCTTAGTCTGAAGAGGTGTCTCGAACCGAAACGTCACCTATCCATGTTCGTGAATCGCACCATGGGATTGACTTTTAAATTTTGTTGTACCATGTGCAATGACAATAAAGAGATTCATTCATTCATTCATTCATTCACCAGAGATGCTGCTAACTCCAGCACATTGTGTCCTTTTGTGTATTAACCAGCATCTGCAGTTGTTTGTCTCTATTACTTGTACAATGATAATAGTAATTCCTCCCCCTTTACATGAGCAGAACATCGGGTCAACAGGCTGGGCAGGTCCTCCACTCCCAGGTGAAAAATAATACAAACTGAGCCAACATCACAGATGGATCACTCATCGAGGCAGATAAATCATGTTACCTGAAATTGTAGAATACAATATTGAGCTTAGACGGCTGCAAGGTGCTCATTTTGTTTGGCTTTCTCTACTCCCTTTTTTTCTTTTCTCCTCCATTTGTAGTGGAGGACATGGCCAGCCTGACCTGACAGGCATGTCTTTCTGCTCTGCATTTTGCAACTCCCATATTCTTTTGTCTCTACTCGCAATTTCCAATTGCTCCCATTGGCTCATTGACGGATATCCTTGTTTACAGTGTACCATAATATCATGTGATAGGAGTAGAATTAGGCCATTCAGCCTATCGAGTCTACTCTGCCATGGCTGATCTATCTCTCCCTCTTAACCCCATTCTCCTCATAGCCTCTGACACCCATATCATTGTGACCATCGCAGTTTTACCCCACCTGCATCTTCCCTGAAACTTAAGCCAGTCCCACTTACGTGTCCTTGGCACGCTAATTACGCGACCTCGTTGTTGCGTTGAGGCGCGACGGTCCCACGCAACTTCATGCGCCCGCACAGCCGTCTGGAGCGTGTGATGTCATTTGAAGATGGACGCAAATGCAGGAGTAACTCAGCGGGACGGCAGCATCTCTGGAGAAAAGGAATGGGTGACATTCTGTTTCGAGACTCATCTTCAGTCTGAAAAGGGTCTTGACCTGAAACGTCACCCATTGCTTCTCTCCAGAGATGCTGCTGGTCCCGCTGAGTTACTCCAGCATTTTGTGTCTATCTTCAATTTTCTTGTCCCCGCTCTGGGAATAGAAGAGGGGGCGGATCCGGACCGCAACGGCCGTGAGCCCCAGGCCGAGTTCGGCGATCGTTTGCCTGCTTCTGCTGTTGGAGGCGAGACGTTGCGTCGCGCCAGGGTCTTGGACCTGTCCCACTTTGGCCGTCAGTTACATGACAGGCCATTGGCGCGCGAAGATTTTGTTCGCTACAAACATTTCGGAGCCCCGGGTGATGTCGCGCACAATTACATACCCCTCCGCGCTTCTCAGTGGGACCAGCCCCGTGCGGCCATACGATGCCCGTGCGCCTCAACACGACCACGAGGTCACGTAATTTGCGTGCCAAGGACACATGAGTGGGGCAGGCCCTTAAATAAGTTTCCTTTGCCTCCACAGTTGTAGCTGTTTCTCTTCCCACAGGTGCAGTTTTTTCCATCATTTGTTTACATTTTGTTTTCCCAAAATCTACAATTTTAAAAAATTTTCATTTTAATTTACAGTAATTCCTGTTTTATTTCTGCCAATGGCAAACGGCCTACAAATTAGTATGTTTGGTCAGGAACTGATTTTTTCAACCTTTACACAATATTCTTTTGAAGCATTTGAAGGCAAAGCCTTAGAAAATGCAAGTATAGATGTTTAATACAGGTGCACAACCTTTTATCCGGAGTTCCGGAAATCGAAAAGCTCCGAAAACCGGACATTTTTTCCAGGATGTCGTCTGCACACCAAAGCTCGCGTTTGGCGCCAAACTTGACCCGAAAAGACCCACGGTCTGTACTACTGTAGCGGCTGCCTCCTCCCCGTAGACCGGGGAGACACTTAAACATCTGTAAATCATTGCTTAAATGTTAGTCAGTTAGTTTGGAGGGCTTTTATGTGAAGGGGGAGGAGGGGGTGAAGGGGGAAACTTTAATTCTTAGTCCCCTACCTGGTGGGAGAGGCGGGGAGCGGGCAATGCCTTACCGGGTCGCCGTGCTGTAAGCTCCGGAGCGCTGTGGCCGTCGACTCCCAACATCGCGGAGCTGGGGGCTGCGGGCATCGGCCGCGGGCGGCGCCGATTGTAGCTCTGACCCCGGCAACTCTACCCCGGGCTGCGCGGCACTCCAAATCCAGCGCGGCCCGCGGCCGGACGCCCGCAGCCTGCGATGTTGTGTGTCCGCGGCCGCAGCGCTCCGGAGCTTACCGCACGGCGACCCGGTAAGGCATTGCCCGCTCCCCGCTGGTATCCCAGCGCTGCGACGCCGCCGATTCCCAACATCGCGGAGCTGGGGCTGCGGGCGTCCGGCCGTGGGCAGCGCTGGAATTGGAGCGCCACGCAGCCAGGGGTAGAGTTGCCGGGGTCGGAGCTCCAACCAGCGCCGCCCGCGGCCGGACACCCGCAGCCCCCAGCTCCGCGATGTTGGGAGTCGGCAGCCACAGCGCTCCAGAGCTTACTGCATGGCGACCCAGTAAGGCATTGCCCGCTCCCCGCCTCTCCGACCAGGTAAGGGACTAAGAATTAAAGTTTCCCCCTTTACCCTCCCCACCACATAAAATCCCTCCAAACTAACTGACTAACATTTAAGCAATGATTTACAATGATTCCCCGGTCTCCGGGGAGGAGGCAGCCACTCCAGACTTTTCAAGCCGCCCGCGCTACCTACCTAATCTACGCTAAAAATCTTCCATTCGGAAATCCGAAGAATTCCGAAATCCGAGAAGTGTCTGGTCCCAAAGCTTTCGGATAAAAGGTTGTGCACCTGTAATGTAATTTTTGACCTTATAATGTATTGAATACACTATCTGAACCTGTAATTTTAAACTTGTTCTTTCTTTTCAGTTCCAGTATTTCAATTCTGAGATTTTTAGCATATGCACTTTCCTCCTATCTGAATATATTTCGGTTCACTTACTTGTAATGGATTATCTGCTTCCATTTCAAATGCTGCGAGGTTTTCAGACCAAGGACTAAATTTTTTTGTTTCTGGATCAAGATAATAATCAAAGACAGTCCCTTGCGATGGAAGTTTAACAGCTTTCATCTCTTTGTACCACCATTGACTGAATTTAACTCGATAATCAACCAACTGAAAAAAACCCAAAATAAATAAATACATTTAAGTTAAGTTATTGGTATTTCTATCTGTGGGCTGAAGCCTTTAAATGATTGATACTACTAATCTTCTGAAGACAAGAAACGTAACCAGCATCATGTAAGATTCATTGCAATACTATAAAAAGGCCAGATTGAAATTTCTACAAGGCACAATAATCTAATGCAATTAGATATGATGAACAAGAAGACTGATGAGAGCACTGTGGTAGATGTTGCTGACATGGACTTTAGCATGACCTTTGATAAGGTACCACATGGAATGCTGGACAGGAAGGTTAGATCACAAGGAATCAAAATGCACATTCGATAGCACATTGGCAGACAATATATTGGATAGAAAAGGTTTGGAGGGATATAGGGCAAATCCAGGCAAATTAATAAAACCAGGTCGGCATGAATGAGTTATTTATCCATGCTGTATGCTCTAGAGACAAATTTGGGTAGCTGGATTAGAGAAGGTAAATCCAAAAGCAAGGGAATTATATTAGTAATTCATTTTTTCCCCGCCTTAGCAGTACACAGGCTGGAAGTAAAGACCTGCGTTTCCAGTCAGTTGAAGCATATGTTGGGATAAAGTAGGGCAGGTGAACCTCTTCAAAGAGAGAAGCGAGTCAGTTAAATAGTTTGGACTTCCACAAAACTGGTTAGCTATGGGGAAAAAGAAAATAACTTCCTAATCCAAGACTTCAAAATTGCAGATAAAAAAAAATTATCGGTGAGGAATCAATGATAATCATCTTTCTGGGAGCTGCAGAGTGAAGTTTGTGGCCTCACTGGCGTGTCAGATGGACCAGTACAGTGGGGGTTTCTACAGAACCTTTTCCAACCCACTGGAGGGCACTATTGCATATGTTTCCGAGCAACTGCTGGGATTATCAATTGTGGAAATTTAAGATCAGTAACACAGTCAGCGTGATTCAATTTTACATTGTAAAACCAACATCAATTTTCAGCAAAACAATATAGTGCTGCATACAAAATGCCAAATAGTCTAGTAGTCACTTCTACTATTAACAATCTTATGCTTGCTTTGGAAATTGTCTATAGTCGGTACCAATGCAGGGATAGGCGTAAATGTTATTTTATTTCTCGTTATGTTGGCAAAGGCATAAAATGATATTAAGTACTAATGTTCAGTCATTTTTCTATGCATTCAAATCCATTACATGAAGGCAATGTCTGAAATAGGAAGAATCAACCTGATCTTGATATACTGCTCCACCAAAGGCCCAAATGCAGGCAAAGACAAAATAAAGCTCGTATAGTTCTCTTGGAGAATCAGGAGGTACATTCTTTGGTGTCAGTAGACAGTCCAAAAGGGAGCAAAGAGTCTAAAAAGGAATAATATAAATATAAAAACAGAAAAGTTATTTAAATTAGCATAAATTCTCACAACCCACAACAGTTCATCAGAAGAGTACATAATGCAATGCGGCACACAGCTTCATGGATCAGTCTAATCCGAGCCGCAAGGTTTTGATCGGTCAGAGTAAATTCGTATTTTCTATGATAGTGCAACATGAGTGCTAATAAACTGGCAGCCAATTTTAGGATTCTCCCAGTATTGTAACACTGCCTATTTCACACTTTCACTGAAAATTTGCCCTTCTAACACTTGCCAGAAACACTGGATTGAACCTCGATGAGATTTGGACAAAAATGTATTTCTGCCTATATACAACATTTAGTTCCAAACCCAAGTGTACGGTGTTTAATGACCTTGGCATATTAACAATATTGTTTAATTGAGAGTTCTCACCATCAATGATGATTATTCTGTTGATAACTTATTTTGTTTATTCAAAGATCCTTCGGACACCACAATGCATTAATACCACCCATGTGGTTAGGGGAACAAGAGACCAGGGCACAATAAAACGCAAGCTTCTGTATTCAGCAAAAGTGTTGACATATTTAGCCATCATAAAGTTTTCCTGAATACCGACCATGCTTCCACACATCATTTCATGGACTTCAGAGAACCTTCTTGCAAAGTTATTCTTTTAACATCTAATGTTTCGATGTCTATAACTTTAGACATTTTGCCCTGAGAAAAATCAGTATCCAAGGGAAATTAAAGCTGCAGACACAGGATGCTGTATTCTCCATCTTTATCATGACACTTTCTCGTTTTGCAACAGCATGGGATTTTCCATCCAACCGCAAAAACAGGAAGGCAGATTACTATCTAAATGGAGTCAAGTTGGGAAAAGGGGAAGTACAACGGGATCTGGGGGTCCTTGTACATCAGTCTATGAAAGTAAACATGCAGGTACAGCAGGCAGTGAAGAAAGCGAATGGCATGTTGGCCTTTATAACAAGAGGAATCGAATACAGCAACAAAGAGGTCCTTCTGCAGTTGTACAGAGCCCTAGTGAGACCACAACTGGAGTATTGTGTGCAGTTTTGGTCCCCTAATTTGAGGAAGGACATTCTTGCTATTGAGGGAGTGCAGCGTAGGTATACAAGGTTAATTCCCGGGATGGCGGGACTGTCATATGCTGAGAGAATGGAGCAGCTGGGCTTGTACACTCTGGGGTTTGGAAGGATGAGAGGGGATCTTATTGAAACATATAAGATTGTTAAAGGTTTGGACACGCTAAAGGCAGGAAACATGTTCCCGATGTTGGGGGAGTCCAGAACCAGGGGCCACAAATCAGGTAGTACATAGCAGGTGATGGACATGACCATTTAAAACAGTCGATGGGTCTGCAAAGTGGCAGGCTGGATATGTCACCAGAAAAGGACGCGTACCAGTGAGCAGGTGATTCATGTCTGTTAATCACACTATGTTAATCTAAATGTCTTATCAATGTTGTGATTGTATCCAATTTCACCATCTCCTCACTCAGTGAGTTCCAGACATCAATTGCTGCAAACCATATTTCCAGCCATAATTTTAAATAATGCAATGCTGCATCCAAATTTGTGCAGTGCACGCCAAGCAGCCGACTCTCCTTATGCCTAAACTCAAAGTGCTGGAGTAATTCAGCGGGTCAGGCAGCAACTCCAAAGATGCTGCCTGACCCGCTGAATTACTCCAACACTGTGTTTAGCTCAAGAGTCCAGCGTCTGCAGATCCTTGTTATTTCCCATGCCTACACTGATAGGCACCCTTCCCAGAGTAAAAGCACTGAAAGAAATATTATAGTGAATATATTTTAAATACTATAATTTCCAGTTATCAGCTGCAGTTATGTATAGGTATACAGTTATGAAAACTTCAAATGTAGAGAGACAGATAATGGAAGAGGGTAGATGATTACCTGAACCATGCTGTTTTCTGGTATGGGTGTGATGGTTTTTATGGAGGATCGCAGTTGTTCTAGGCATAAAGGAACATACTTATCAAAGAGAATCGTTAAGTTGATTTTTTCTGACTGGTATATTCTTGCGTCAATCCAGCTGGTCACATACCTATGTATCAAAGATAACACATTTATGGTTGCCATTTAGTCCAGAAAGACAGATGTTACAATATCTTTTAAAAGTGTACATTTCTAGAAAGGCATTCCACCTCAAAGATAGTATTTTCAACAGCAACATTTCTAATATTTCAAATTAATTTTTTTTAATCTCAGCTTCAGGTTGGGTATCACATTTGAATAAATAATGGACACAATATTTACCCCTCCCCTCCAATCAAAAGTACGGTAAAAGAACTGCCCACTGATGAAAAGGGGACCATCTGTCCTCTGAGATAAGAACACAGAATCATATCTATCTATCTATCTATCTATCTATCTATCTATCTATCTATCTATCTATCTAGCTATCTATCTATCTATCTAACTAAAAGTCTGTTCTTGACCGGTTTTAGCCATCTGTGCTGCGATTTCCGAGAGAACGCCGCCACCTACGGCCGTCATTTTTAGCCACCTTGCTCAGAGCCCCCCTCCGCCGCATGTGTGCCGAGGATTTTTCCCGTCGATTAAAAATGACAGAGATATTAATGTTTTTACAAAATTCCCCATTCTCTCTGCTGCCCCCCTGGCGGAAGGGGGGAGGGACTATAAAACCAGGAAGTGGTGTGCCACAGTCTCTTCAAGATGGAGGAAGGCAGAGGGTCACGTTTCTCTGAGCTGTGAATAACACTGAACACATGTAAGTTTACTCAAATGTAAGTGCACTTAGTGGTTCTAAAATGCTTGCAGAATGTGTCTATTGGTTCTAAAGCTTGTGTCTATTGGTTCTAAAAATGTCTATTGGTTCTAAAGCTTGCAAAAAAATGTCTATTGGTTCTAAAGCTTGCAAAAAAATGTCTATTGCTTCTAAAGCTTGCATAAAAATGTTTATTGATTCCTAAGCTTGCAAACAAATGTCTATTGGTTCTAAAGCTTGCATAAAAATGTCTATTGGTCTAAAGCTTGCAAAATAATGTCTATTGGTTCTCAAGCTTGAAAAAAAATGTCTCAATTGCTTCTAAAGCTTGCAAAAAATGGCTTGGGAGCTATTGCTAAAGGCACTACTTACTGAAAATGGTGGCTCTATTGGTTCTGCAAAAAGCTTGAAAGACAAAAAATGTGGCATATTGAAAGGTTCTCAAAAGCTTTGGCTTGGAGTTGAAAAAATTGTCTATGGCGGCTTGGTTGCTTTCTTGAAAAAGGCACTACTTTGCAGTACTAGCGTTCCATAAAGCACCCTCCCTGCCCCCCCCCCTGGGAGCTCCTTGAAGTTGAAAGGCCCCTGGTTGGCTGGTGGCTTGGATGCAATGGCTTGTGTCTTACTGAAATTGAAAGTGCACTAGTTTACTTACTGCAAATGGTGGCATGAAGTTGTACGGCACTACTTACTGCAAATGGTGGCTTGGGTGTGGCTTGAAGTTAAAAAAAATGTACCACTCCTGTTTGCAAATGATGGCAATACCACTTGGGTGTGGCTTGTCCCCAAGTTGAAAGACACCACTCACTGAAAAATGGTGGCATGTTGAAGTTGAAAGGCACTACTTTTACTGCAAAATGGGTGTGGTCTTTATGGAGGGAGGGGGTACTGTGGTGGCTTTGAAACTTTTTTTTACAAATCTCTTGCCCTGCGGATATGCGATTTTTTCCCCCTATCGTATCTCCGTCCACACTGCAGCCTAACATCGAGGAGCTGGATGCCTCTGCTGGAGACCGACTTTGGGGAGCTCCAACCGCGGGCGCCTACGGGACTTTACCACATCCGTGAGCTGGGACCCCGACTTCCCTAGTTTGTTATATTTGCCAGGGTTCGAGCAATGGCTGCCTCGCCAACTGTCTGTCTCTTCCTTCTGAATTTGTTAAATGTTTCCAACCGAGCCTGCGGACTTTTTTTTAACAATCTCTTGCTGCGGATATGCGAGCTCGCATTCCCTGGTAACATAGAGACCGACTTCGGGGCTCCAACCGCGGGCGCGGGATCATGAGCTGCCGATCCCTTTGCCAGGGTTCGACCTCTGAACTCCAACCGAGCCTGCGGACTTTAACAATGCGGAGCTCGCATTCCCTGGTTAGAGACCGACTTCGGGAGCTCCAAGCCGCGGGAACTTTGACCGCCCCGACGCGGGGGCTTCGACCGCCAGCTGTGGGGCTTCGATCGCCCCGACGGGTGGTTCGACTGCCCCGACCGCGGGAGAGAAATGAGGGAAGAAGATTAGAATTTATTGCCTTCCATCACAGTGAGGAATGTGGAATCCACTGTGGTGGATTCTATGTTAAGTTTTATGTACAGTAGTTGTGTGTCTTGTTGCTTTATTTAGTATGGCTGTATGGTAATACGAATAGCACTGTACCTTAATTGGTACACGTGAGAATAAAAGACCTTTGAAATAACTAACTTACTTCAACCTTAATGCCCCATTATAAACTTTTATTAAATTCTAACCTTTTATTCACTTTGTAGATGCCTTCACTGGTCTACATTTTGATTTGCCTTCAGGTACATAGACCCCCGATTCCGAAAACCTCTCCCTTAAACCTTTGCTTCCGCAACTCCATCATTAAAACCCAAATTGTTGATAAATGATCTTTCCTCTAAACTACTTATTTGGCACAGCATTCAATTATTGCCTTTTTGCCTTGCAAAATAATTTTGTAACATTTAAAAAATAATATGCATTGGTTAATTACTGCACTTATTCCCCTAGAATGTCTGAGAACCTCCTCTAATTTTCTTTTACTTTTTAGGTTATTCCACTGTTAAAGTCAGCCATGCCGAAATGGAGATAGCCGAGAGCTTTAGATACCCAGGCATAAATATTACCAACAATTTGTCCTGGACCAATCAATTTGTAGCTATGGAAATGAAAGCATATCAATGCCGATACAAGACTAAGGGAGTTCGACATGTCTCCAACGATTCTTACCAACTTCTACTGATGCATCATAGAAAGCATCTTATAAGGATGAGTCACCGCTTGGTTTGTCAACTGCTCCAACTAAGACCACAAGAAATTGCAGAGTTGTGGATGTAGCCCAGTCCATCACACAAACCAGACTCCTTTTGCGAAAGCAGCCAGCATAACCAAGGACCGTTTATACCCCAGGCACTCTCTCTTCGTCTCTCTCCCATCGGGCAGAAGATATAAAAGCTTGGAAAGCATGTACCAACAGATAAAGGAACAGCTTATTCCCTGCATATATCTGACCATAGAACAGCACCACCTTAAGTTAAGGGCAAAGTCCTGCTCATCCAACTTACATAGCAAAGTCTCACAGACAGCACTATTAAAGTTACAAGATAATTTTAGTGAAATTGGGGGGCATGAGTAAAATATTTTTACTATGAAGGTACAAGACAAAACATTATTTGTTACTAAAATCAGCAACTCACGGATTCCAGCCCAAATCCTGTGGATTGACGTATAAAATGCCTGCTCTTGAAACAGTAGCTGGTGTTGCAGTTTTTAAATGGCTTATTTCAAACAAAAGACGCATGGATGGATTTAGTGGAATACGTTCATTGCTGGCAAGTGTCAGGACCTGCATGCAAATATCAAAAAGGGAGCTTAGAGTTATCAATACATAGAAATCAAGCATCAGAGTGTTTAGTTGTCATATGCACTGACAATAGATCAATGAAATGCTAACTTGCAGCAGCATTACAAGTCACAATAGAATCAATTTGCAGTAATAGTTAAAAGTTTGCATTTAATGTTTTAAAATACTTTTTTTTAAAGAATATTTCCATCATATGTGGCTGGATCAAAGAGTGTAAAGGTTATGTAAATCCAAGGAAACTGGGAAATATTGATAAACCGTGGTAACTGCCGCACAGCCTTATGAGGGATGAAGCATATGTCTGAAGAACAAAGAAACTTCGCATTTGTATACCCAATGGGCAGGACTCAAATTAAAATGTGATGAACGAGAATTTTTTTGAATTATTGTGTACTGCAAACACGTAATCTAAATAAAATATAGAGATAAACGTATTGTTGATTTTGGGGTATTTGAGAAAAAAATGAGCAAGATGCACAGAAACAGATACACAGATGCAGTTTGCGCAGAAACAAATGTTCAGAATAGAATGCTGATTGATTACTATAAAAGTTGACACAGAGCTGGAGGCATGAATCTAAGTATCAATGGGAGATCTAATTGAAATCCCGGGGAAGAACAAATATAATGGAACAGATGAGAGATAAATTTGTTATTCAAATCAATCATCCGAACATGGTGAGACTCTTCATTTGGATCGTAAAGGTAAAAGGATAATTAAAAAAAGCTGTTAAAGCCATCTTTAACTTTAGGAATGGTGATAAATGGACATTTGGGACATTGCTTGGTGCAAAAACAATATTCCCAATTTTGACAAAGACGGTGCAACTATATCCATGTTTTGTTGGCACCATTAAGAGTTGATTCTGTTTGGGTTTTTTTAATAATGCCTAGATGGAATGATTCTGAAGACTTGAGATGTCAGTGTGTTTCAGGTACCTTTTGCAGGAGAACAGACAACATGAATACGTATTTGTGAAACAATTTAAAGAATATATTCAGGTGAGTACCAAGTTGAAGGATGTTGATAATTTCCGTGCACCCAATGCTCTTAATTACCTTATTATCATCCATAACTGTGTTTAATGATTCAATCCACATGGGATCTATATCGCCATCCAGGACAATCCATTTTGGACCATCGTGTGTAATGCTGGCTTGCTCTCTCATGATAGAGGAAAAAAGACCTAGGAACAGCAACAAAAACCTGTCAATTAATGAAAATAGCTTAAAAATTGATATAAATGTTAAAAGACATGCATTTATTTGTGTTGTGTTAGATGTTGGTGCTCGAGTCCCTGCAGTGGAACCACACAATATTCGGCCATAAGAACTTCCAACAAAATTATGATTGATACCTTTATACTCTATGTAACAAGGGCAAATATTAGAATTAAAAAACAAATGGCAAGACCGGATGTCAAATGCGACCTGTACATGCTTTACATTGGCATTGAAGTCTCAAAGTGTAAAGTGCTTCAGTCCATTCTACTGATATCTCTCAACTTGATAAGCATAATATTAAAAGCCAAAAGATTGAAAATATTAGTCTGCAGTGAGGGACTGTAGGCCTTAATATTTCAACATTAACATATTGATACTGATACATAATATAGTGGTATATTGAACATACAGTTCCACAATCATCTTATAAAACATTCCCAACTGCAGAGGTGGGAACAGCGATTGTTGTGCTTTGCATTACTAAATATTCAATACTACTTTGACGTAAATGCTAACATACCAACAACGATATTAAGACAACATCTCTACTGTTAATTTTTGATATTGGGGAACTCCAAGAAGATTGGAAAACCACAACTCAAGAAAGGAGAGTGATGGTAAATGGAAAAACATAGCCCAACTTGCCTATTATCCGTCACTGGGAAATGTCATGATTAAGGAGATAGTAATAGGATATTTAGAAACTTTTAGACAATCAAACATGTTTCAACAGGTTTTATTAAATGAAAATCACGCTTTATCACATTTTGTAGATTTCTTTACAGATGAAACAAAGTGGATAAACAAGAATGAGTAGATGTAGTACATTTGGATTTCCAGAGGGATTCAATAAGGAATCATATACGATATTTCTGCGCAAATGAAGAGTGTTTAGGGTTGGGAGTAAAATAATGGCATGGATCTGGAAACAAGTAACAAACTTAAAGCAGGACAAATGTGTCATTTTTGGATCAAGTAATGGGCCGCACCATGATATTTACGGAGGTCTCAAATATTTATAATATACTAGACCAAGTGCAGACCCGTTGGGTCTGTTCCCCCAATGCGCATTTTGGGGGGGGGGGGGGGGGGGCATGGCATGCGGCATCACACACACTAACCACCCCCCCCCACACACACTAAGGGTAGGGGGAAGGGGGTAGGGGAGGGGTGGAGGAAATGGTGTGGAGTGGGGAAGGGGGTTTAGGGGAGGGAGGGTGGGGGAGGGCATGGGGGTTGGAGGAGAGGAAGGGAGAGAGAGGGGGGGGGAGAGAGAGGGGGGGGGGAGAGAGAATGAGAGGGGAAAGAGAGAGGAAGGAGAGAGAGGAGAAGGAGAGAGAGAGAGAGTGAGAGAGGGGGAGAGGGAGAGAGAGAGAGGGAGAGAGAGAGGAGAGGAGAGAGAGAGAGGGAGAGAGAGAGAGGGAGAGAGAGAGGAGAGGGAGAGAGAGAGAGAGGGGAGAGAGAGGAAAGAGAGAGAGAGAGGGGGGAGGAGAGAGCCGTAGAGAGGGGGGGAGAGAGAGGGAGGGGGGAGAGACGAAAGACAATAGGTGCAGGAGTAGGCCATTTGGCCCTTTGAGCCAGCACCGCCATTCAATGTGATCATTGTTGATCATCCCCAATCAGTACCCCGTTCCTGCCTTCTCCCCATATCCCCTGACTCCGCAATTTTTAAGAGCCCTATCTCGCTCTCTCTTGAAAGCATCCAGAGAACCTGCCTCCACCGCCCTCCGAGGCAGAGAATTCTACAGACTCACCACTCTGTGAGAAAAAGTATTTCCTTGTCTCCATTCTAAATGGCTTACTCCTTATTCTCAAACTGTGGCCCCTGGTTCTGGACTCCCCCAACATCGGGAACATGTTTCCTGCCTCTAGTGTGTACAAACCCTTAACAATCTTACATGTTTCAATGAGATATCCTCCCATCCTTCTAAACTCCAGAGTGTACAAGCCCAGCTGCTACATTCTCTCAGTATATGACAGTCCCGCCATCCCGGGAATTAACCTTGTAAACCTACGTTGCACTCCCTCAATAGCACGAATGTCCTTCCTCAAATTAGGGGACCAAAACTGCACACAATACTCCAGGTGTGGTCTCACTAGGGCTCTGTACAACTGCGGAAGGACCTCTTTGCTCCTATATTCTATTTCTCTTGTTATAAAGGCCAACATGCCATTTGTTTTCTTCACTGCCTGCTGTACCTGCATGCTTACTTTCATACGTAGACAAAAGTGTTGGAGAAACTCAGCGGGTGCAGCAGCATCTATGGAGCGAAGGAAATAGGCAACGTTTTGGGCCGAAACCCTTCTCATTTATTCAAAATCTGGGAAAATAATCAACCAAATTTAGAGAGGTTGATTTATAAAATCATAAGTTAATTCCCTACCAAAATTGTAAAAATCTCTGCGTTTTTACATCTAGTTTTCGAGGAGATATGTTTCAAAAGACAAAATGACACACACACACACACACACACACACACACACACACACGTATATAGATGGGTTAGATAATTGGACCAACTGCGTTGCAGCAAAATTTGCTGATGACACAGAAATTGTTGGATTAATAAAATACCTGGGGAACACAAATACAATACAAAGAGGTACAGAGAGGTTAAATGAATTTGCAAGAAGCTGGCATAATCTGGGAAAACATAACTTTATCCAGTTTGGAAGGAAGAAAAAAAAAACTATTTGTACAGTGTGAAACTACAAATTGTTGCAGTAGGAATTGGAGGTCTAGGTATGAGAATCACAAAAGGTTACCGCCTAAGCAGAGAAAAAAAATTAAGTCGACTAATTGGAATGCTGACCATTATTGCAAGTAGTATGAAATATAAAACTGTGGAGGTTTTGATGGCATTTTACATGGTGCTGGTGAGATTACACCTGCAAGCCTGCATACAGTTTCGGTTCCCCGATTTAAGGAGGAAAGGATCACAATGGTGAATATTGCTTCTAAAAAAGTGCTAAGTATTTCAGCTTTATTCCCCAGAATTTTAGTATCATCAAACATAACCTCAACGGTGGTATTATATTTAGTATACTCGCCATCTTTCCACTCCCTGGTTGCAGGGTGGATGAAGCCAAACATCTCGTCTGTTGTGATCGCCTTCGGGTTAAGATCATTCCACACAGGTTTTTGTTTCATATTTACATACGTCCTGTATAATGTCTTCAATATCTATACATAAAAAGAAATTAGCTTTAAAAAATCCTCGCCATTAAAGTCAATCACTATACACAAATACACATTTTACAAATATATATTTATGTTTTCTGAAACTAATGTTTAAAAGTATATTCAAGATGGTTCCAGTTTCACGACACGACTCATCTGTTGATTTCCCTTATGTTGTCATCAACGTTACATTAATTGTAGTCAGGGTTCAGAAAAGATTTACGAGGATGTTGCCAGGACTAGAGGGTGTGAGCTATAGGGAGAGGTTGCGTAGGCTGGGTCTCAATTCCATGGAGCGCAGGATGATAAGGGGTGATCTTATAGAGATGTATAAGATCACGAGAGGAAAAGATCAGGTAGATGCACAATCTTTTGCCCAGAGTAGGGGAATCGAGGACCTGAGGACATAGGTTCAAGGTAAAGGGGAAAAGATTTAATAGGAATCCGAGGGGTAACTTTTTCACACAAAGGGTGGTGGGTGTATGGAACAAGCTGCCAGAGGAGGTAATTGAGGCTGGGACTATCCCATTGTTTAATAAACAGTTAGCCAAGTACATGGTTAGGACAGGTTTGGAGGGATATGGACCAAGCGCAGGCAAATGGGAGTAGTGTAGGTGGGGCATTGTTGGCCGGTGTGGGCGAGTTGAGCCGAAGGGCCTGTTTTCACACTGTATCACTCTATGACTCTCACATTCTTATTCCACAAGGAGCTTTTTTCCTTTTGAAAACTCACATTTTGTCTCCTCCTGCAGCAGTGTTGTGATGTTCTCATAAAGTCAGAGTAATACAGCATGGAAACAGGTTCTTCAGTCCCCTGTTCCATGGGAAACTTTATTTGGAAGATATATAGTTTCCCTGCATAAACTAGCCCCATTTGGCTTTATTAGGGCCATATTCCTCCAAATCTTTCCCATCCATGTACATGTCCAACTGACTTTAAAATATTGTTATTGACTTTCTCTGCCCAGCTCAATTCTCAATGACTTTCTCTGCCAGCTCGTTCCACATACACACCACTATGGTGAAAAAGTTGCCCCTCAGGTTTCTTAATTTGTTCTACTCTCACCTTAACCCTATGTCATCTGCTTTTTGATTCCCCTTTCCTGGGAAAAAGTCTGTGTGAATTTACCTTATACATCTCTGTAAGGTCATGATACTGTTGGGTTCATAACACAAATATACTGAAGGATAAAGCCTTGAACATATCAGTAGCACTTAAAAGTATAATATAATCTATAATTTTTGTAAGGAGAAAGAAGGTGATGAGAAGAGTGATGATCAGGAGCCCAGAGATCCCAGTTAAGCCTGCGATTGTAATAAAATTAAATATGCCAAACACACTAAGTACCTATACTGTAAAAACATAACTTTGAGTTACATTCTGCTACCAGACATCCCGTGGTAACTAACATTAAATCACAGATGGGACAATTCAAAATTAACATTAAAGGATTAAAGTTATGAAAAAAATTACAAAAGATATTCCATACCGAACCACAGATATCTCACACAGTGTGCTTCATTGAAGCGTACTTCAATGCCCTGGAGAGCAGATCTGATTACCTTTGCCGATTACCTTTCCCACCCTGCTGTTCCTTCTCATGCCAGCTGTTCCTCCTCCAACCAGCAGCTTGTCCAGCTCTGCTCATTGCTTTAGTAATAATGTATTTCAATGAGAATGCTTTCTCATGGATCAGTATCTGGGAGAAACTGCTGTGTACAAAAGTATTGACCAGCAAAACTTCATTCACATCTACTTCTGCAACTTACAAAAATTACATTTGGAACAATTTCAACTACCATTAGGAATTAGCCAGCAGCCAGCCTCAAAGCGGTAGAAGGTTCCTTTATGTAACATCAGTAAAAATAAACAAGAACATGAACAGAAGCAGGTGTTGGCTAATTGATCCCTTATGTTTATTCTCCTTGCTTTACATCATATACATCATAGAAAAGGAGTTTGGTGGGAATCCATCTAGCTATGGAATGCATTACCAACTGGGCAAATTTATTTCAAATACTGAGTAGACCACCTAACTTTAAAATAACCACACTTGAATCAAATTAGTACTGCCTGCTGATTGATCGATCAGCTTACATCACCGTCAACAATGGCAGCCTCACCAACGATGGCAGTCTCACCAACAAGGTACACATACAAGGCATTTGCTTTGGTGCTCCGCTCGCAAGTAACAACACGGCATGCAGTAAACCATTAAGAATAAAACATAAAAATATTAAGAATATAACATTATAGTTTAAACATTTGAATGGTATAAAATACCAGAGCAAAAGGAGGCTACAGGCTTTTGTTTTTTGAGTGGGGGGGTGGGGGGGGGTGTGGAAGGTTGCAGCCAACAACCTTCTCAGCTGATCGAACGATTCGCTGCAGCCTCCGGATGTCGTGCTTGGTGGCTGAGCCAAACCAGACCATGATGGAGAAGGTGAGGACAGACTCTACGATGGCCGTATAGAATTGGACCATCATTGCCTGTGGCAGATAGCGTTTCCTCAGCTGCCACAGGAAGTACATCCTCTTTTGGGCCTATTTGACTGTGGAGTCGATGGTGGCCCCCCATTTAAGGTCCTTGGATCTCTTACCTTGCCGGAGATGCGATTGTTTTCCGGATCATACCTCCAGTTACTCTGCAGCCTAACATCATAGAGCTGGCGGCATTGCTCAAGACTGAGTTTGAGACCCACATCGGGGCCGTGGACTTACCATCGGAGTCAGCGATCCCTCGCCTGGGATCGACGTTCCAACCGCAGCCTGCGGATTTCAACATTGAGGAGCTTGCAGTCTCGGGTAGAGACTGATGTCGGGAAGCTCCAAGCCACACGAGGTTCGATTAGCCCTGACCCAGGGTCAGATTGCCCGGCGCGGAGAACTGAGAGCCCCCCGATGCGGGAGCTTGATCTCCCCGATGCGGAGGGCTCAACTGCCAGCTGTGGTAGCCAAGATCGCTCCGACAACGGAAGGTTCAAGTGCCACGTCCACGGGAAAACAAAGAAGGGAAGAAGATTGTCTTCCATCACAGTGAGGAATGTGGGGGAGTCGCTGTGGTGGATGTTCATGTTAAAAAACATATTTGGGCGTCTTGTTGCTCTTTGTTGGTATGACTATTTCAAATCAAATTCCTCATATATTGCAAAACATACTTGGCTAATAAAGTACTAATATGATTATGATGCATTTTTGCATATATGTTAACAACCTTACTGATGTGATATCTGGAGCAATTTTGGAGCTCAAATGCTAATTTTAAGGCCGTCTTCACCTCATAGTCTTCACCTAACTGGCTAACTCAGGATTTCCTGCAAACAATATTCTCCAAGTTCCTGTCATGCTCCGATAAGCTTTTTGCCCTTTCTTTAGTGCTTTCTTTTAATCATTTGCAGACAAACATTAGCCATAGTACTTAAGAATGAGTTGGACAAGTTTCTAAATAAGTTGTACTTAAGCTGTACTTAGGAAATCTATTGTGCGACAAATCCCAGGGCTTTGTTTTGTACTTCTGGTATTCACAAATTCCACTGGTACTTTTATTGATTTATGTACTTCTAAGTTTCTTACACTCTTCATTTGATTTTGGCTATTATACTCCTCTTAACAAAATATGCCATTTTGCATTCACCTTAATTTGCTATTTATCTGTTTACTTTGCAAATATATTAACTTTAAAGCTCCCTTCAGCAAAAATGTTGCATATGATCAAATACTCAGCAGGCCAGGCAGCATTTGACGAAGAGAAAAATAGAGTTAATATTTCTGACTAACCCTTCTTCAGAACAGCTTCTCTCTGCAGGGCTGCTACCTGAGTTGCTGAGCATTTCTAGATTTCTTTGTTCTGTTTTTATTTCTTTTTCTTTTACTTTAGCATAGACTTTCTTAGGATGAATCCGTTTCCAAATGACAGCGTCATCTTATTAAAGAAACCATATGAGTGGGTTTTTTTGTAAATCAAAATTTTCAAATATCGTTTGATCTGTATAAAATCTAGGCTTGAGCAAAGTTTATGTCAGGTAATGACTACATAAATAAGGTGAAATCCCAGTCATTCTGACACCAGCATTTGATGATATCACTATCAACAAATCCTGCACCCACAACATTACTAATGACTATGTTGAATAGTCAGTTAGAAAACATAGAAAAGTTACAGCAAGGAAAGTACCATTTGGGCTGACAAGTCTGTACCAGATCTATCAAGGAAGAGCCCAGCTGCTCTTATTCCACCATCTCCTCTTAGCCCTATAGATTCAGCATCGGTCTCTACAGCAACTGCTGGCAATGTATTCCAGGCCTAACAGCTTGCTGGGTGAGAATGCTTCTTTTCCACCACTTTTGTTTGTTTTGTCATTTGCTTTCATTCCCTTCTTGACCATTCCACTAATATAAATAGTTTAGCTCTATTTGTTCAGTCAATATCCTTCACTGATTCTAAACCCTGTCAGACCCCCTCCCATTTTTATTTATTCCAGTAAGAAAAGCCACTGCTTTTCCAGTCTGTCCAGTGCTCGTAAACATTGGAGATGCCACCTTTTAAATGAGGGACTAAAATGGGGTCGCTTTTGGCCTATCCTGAGACATAAAAGAACCTATGGCATTATTTCAAAGAGAGATGCTAACCCATGGATGCTGACCAATAAGTATCCCCAATCAAAATAACAAGAACAACAAACAGTTAGCAAGATTTTGAAAGCTGCAAATGGATGCATTGCTTTCTACAATTCAACAGTTACAAATTTACTTTAGTTTAGAGATAGAGCACAGAAACAGGCCCTTCAGCCCACCGAGTACATGACGACCAGCGATCCCTGCACATGAACATTATCCTACACACACTAGAGACGATTTACAATTATACCAAGCCAATTAACCTACAAACCTGTTTGTCTTTGGAGTGTGGGAGCAAACCAGAGATCCCGGAGAAAATCCGCACAGATCAGGGGGAGAATGTACAAACTCCACACAGACAAGCACCCATAGTCAGGATCAAACCAGGGTCTCTGGCACTTGCATTTCAAAAGTGCTTTGCAATTTCTTAAAAGGCACTCTACACATGAAATGCTTTATTTTTTCTAGATATAAAAGTTTCATTTGGTCTTTCTTTTTTTTTTTTTATGTTAACAATGGGAAAATCTATTACAGGCACTCCTCGACTTATGCAAGGCTTATGTACCGCGGGCCCATGCTCAAGTAAGATGTTATGCAAGCTGGAAACGGAAGTGCTACTGCACACACGTAAATCTACTATTGGCCGCCGAGACCATGGGATAGCTTTGAGGCGGTGAACCGTTTAAAGAATTGCTTACGCAATTGCAAGTTTACATAAGTAATATTACGCAAATTGTGAAGTGCCTATATTTTCAAGTAACCCTGCAACTTGAGACATGATATTTTGCCTACCTGACTCTTTCCTGTTCCAGCATTTCCAACTACAAAGACCGAATGACGAACAGTTAGCAATTCCTCCAGTTGAACCACCTGCAGGAGAGAAATATTGCAATAATTATTTAAAATAAGAGGACTGGTTAGAAGACAGTTTTTTTTAATTTCAGAAAATATTCACCACATCTGACTATATCACATTTGCGTTTCTGGGCCTATTTCAATTTATTCCTTGCTCCCATGTGTGATGTTTTATCCCATTTTCATTTGTAGTGATTATTCTTTGATCCATTTCTCTGTCAATTCTTGACATTAAATGGCCCTCAAAGTGGAAAGCTGTGAAATGAAATTTCAAAATCTGACTCAGTTGCTGCTGCACTTTGCACCTAGTCTTGTATGTGGCATTCTGAAAGCAAGTCCTCAATCCTACCAAGACAAGTTGACAGTTTAGGTAATTGAAAATTTTGGAGTAAAATTGGATGTGCACCTCTGAGGTTCAATTCAAGAATGGGGTCAACACAAATAAAAATAATGGAGGAGAAATTCTTCGCTGACGGGCACAGATCAGCCACCTAGTATTCTCACTTTTTATCTTGTGTATGACTTGCATACAGTTCACTATGGCACCCAATTGAAATTCAATTTCAGCCATGTATACATTGCACCTAATTGAGCTGCTTTTGATCCGAGTATACTCTGGATACAGGATATTGACTCTGGGTGAGACAAATTGTAACATTGTCACCTTTCTTAGTACGGTATATATGAATAAAGTCTGCACATAGTTACTTGAAGATGCATAAACTGGAAAACTTCATTGGTCTTTGCTTTTCTCAATTCTTTAATGTTGGAATGAGGAGCTATAATCTGGTTTTGTGTAGTGCGTTTAATTTTAAGATGACATACTGTTTGTATTAATATTCAAATAATAATAGGAAGCGACACAATTTACAAATCTCTATACATTTAAGCACCGCAATAAACAACTCGGATGACTTCCAGTGTGCAACCTCTGCACTTAATCCCTGCTTAACCCTCCCCTCCCACCCCCAAGTAAAAGAGAAACAGAGATTTTATGAAAATGTAGAAGTTCATACCTTTAGGATAAAGCTTTCTTCAGGCTGTAAGTTGAGTTCCAAAGTAGATTCCCTTACCATCTGTTCAAATTCCTGGTCTCGCATTCTGGGAACATCCAAGGCAGGGAACAGATCGCCAACAAGTCCCATAAAAATGGGGATATCATCCGTCACAATCTTTGGCAAATTAAAATCCCTTAAGGCACGCATTAATACCTTGGAAAATAATTGATATATTAAAAAGTAACAACGTCAAAAAGTAACTGTGATAACACTCATTTTATGCAGGTTCATAGCAATACTGTATAAACAAAAGCAAAACATATTCCTGCTGGTTGTGCTTGAGTCACATAAAGCAAGGTGGCATGGTGTCATCGCTGGGGGAGCTGTTGCCTCACAGCACCAGACATCTGGGTTCGATCCTGACCTTGAGTGCTGTCTGTGTGGAGTTTGCGTGTTCTCCCTGTGAGTGTGTGGAGTTCCCCCGTGTGTTGCAGTTTCTTCCCACATCCCAAAGATGTTCAGGTTTGTAGCTTAATTGGCTTCTGTAAATTGTCCCTGGTCTGTAGGATCGAACTAGTGTAGGGGTGATCGTTGGTCAGCAAGGACTTGGTGGGCTGAAGGGCCTGATACCATGCTCTGATCTAAACTAAACTGATCCTATATTTCCAATCCTCTTGCTGTGAAATCCAGCATATCATTTGCCTTCTTAATGGTCTGGTGCATTGGGACACACACTTTCTTTTTACGTTCGTCAAGGACAGAAGGCGTCCCGCCAGGCTGCGCGGCAAGAAGGCTTCCCGCTGGGCCGAGGTTGCGGACTAGGATCACGGCTGGATGCCTTTGTCGAGGCACCACGGTCTCAATGAATGGCCGCGGAGAAGCCTGGGTCAGAGCCTGGCCGGGGCCTCACGGGTTGGAGGAGGAGCCTCGCCTCGCGGGTTGGGGCCCTGGTCTTCGGAGCAGCCAACGGAGCTCGTGGCTAGGGCCTGGATCGACACCACGGAGGCCTCAGGAGAGGATTCAACAGCATTGCGGAGGTCGATGATGCACCAACCGACGGATAAGACGGACACGTCAAGTTGGGAGTCGGCAGTGGTGAGGTTTCGGCAGTGGTGAAGCCTCACGGCGGCAGCAATGCCTTGCAGGTCGTCCCGTGGTCGATGAGAGCATGCATACTGGGAGACTGCAGTGGGGGGGGGGGGGGGGGGAGATGGGATCAATGGATGGGGGGGGGGGGGGGGGGGGGGGGGGGAACAAAGGGTCAATGGGAAACCGGCGTGGGAGAACCGCTGTGGGGTGTGTGGGGAGAACAAAAGGAGGCGCCAGCGTGCTATGTAACTTTGTCAGCACCGTAGGTGGTCGCTATATGTATACATTGGATATGCAAGCAAAGAATGTCATTGTGTTTTGGCACATGTGACAATAAGGTATAGAGTATTCCATTCCACATGATCCATATCACTCCATTTTCTGCATTTTCTGCCTATCCATGTGCCATTCATAAATTCTCTTAAATGCTACTTTTGTTTGCCTCTACCATCCCCCTTGGCAGCGCATTCCATATACCCACCATCCTATGTCTAAAAAAACTTGTCATGCACATGTCCTTTAAACTTTGACCTTCTCACCTTAAAGCTATGCCCTCTCATCTTTTACATACTTCACCCTGGAAAATACTTTCTGTCTACCCTACCCATGGCTTTCATAATTTTACATACATCTATGAAGGTTTCCCTTCAGCCTCTGACTTTCCAGAGAAAGGGTCAAAACTAAAACAGACAGCTAGGCTACCCCTTTTTCCTTAATCATCCTGATATGAAAAGAAAAGACCAAGGCAAGTTTCTTACAGAATAATAAGTGTAAAAATAAATAGGTAATCAGAGAATGTAGATTTGAGCATCTTTGTTATGTTTACTTAATCGGCTAACTTCAGACACATTTATACGGCAAGCTGATTTAATAGCAGCATTTTAGGCACAGGGGGCAACCACATCAACCTTGTAATTGTAATATAATGTAATCAGGAAATAGCTTTTTAAACTTTCAGCTAATCAAACAGCATAATGAGACAAAGAGAATCAGTCATATTAAAAACATAATTAATTTCTGAATAAATACACAGACATAAATAGGTGATCAAACACGTAAAAATAGTTACTATGATTGTATTTCATGCAAATGATCATGTTTTGGAAAATGTATTTAACAGCCTGAATTAGAAATAAATATAAACTAAATAAGTTTACTTCAAAATTTTTTTTTAAGAATCATAGCTCTTAAATTAATAATACACATCACTTCAAAAAGACTGCAATTTCCATGAACAAAAAACAGTGTTGGAGGAACACGGCAGGTTATGTAGAATATGTGGAGGAAATGGACAGACAATATTTTGCAGTTGGTATCCTGTTTCAGGCTGCTGCCTGACCTGCTGAGTTCCTTCTGCACTTTGTTATTTGCTCAAACTTCCAACATCTGCAGATTTTTCTGTTTGCAGTTTCTGCAAAATTATGTTGACTATCTTAGAGCAAAAAAGAATCACGAGCAAAGGGGCACAGGATTTAGGACCTTTGATTACCTGATCTTCTGGCCTATTCTTGTCTCCTCTTTTAAGGGAACCAGCAACAACTAAAACCGATTTCACGGCACGAAGACCCCAGTCATAATGATCCTTAACAAAGGGAAAAAAAGGAAAAGTTCTGGGTTACAAACAATAACACATTATTTCACTGTTCACAGTCATCACATATCCACCATTTCTTGTGCAATAATGGAATAATTCTATGATTTTGCTTAAAGCAGAAGAGCTTGATGTGTGTTCAGCAAATAAACATTTTTTTCCCAGTACTTCCTTTCATAATAAGCTTGAGTGTATTTAACACAACCTCACACTAACCTTTTGGAGGGTAAAAACAATAGTTTACATGGTACAAATCACTAAATTGATGATATCAGTGGATGTTCCATGACCACTCAATTTTTGCTGCAAATTATAGCAAATTACAGCAATAATGGGTAAATTTGTTATACAATATAGATAATTCTTGGAATTTAAACCTCCTGGACATATAGTGAGGAGATATTGTAGATTCCAAAGAATTCAATTATTGACAAGCCCATCACAATAACTGTATTTTAACAAAAAAATTAACATGGACAATACACAAGCTTGATATCACTAATTTTCTAAAAATCTACTTATTTGAAAAATATCCAGAAAATATTTCTAGATCAATATTTTTTCACATCATTGCTATTTACTTTTTTCTACATTTAAAACAATACAAAACATGCAGGGGAATGGCAAACAACAATGGTAGACTAAGATCCTTTATTGTTTGAATTCTGACTTATTTTGCTTAATGACAAAGCTAACATTTAGGTTTAAAATAATTAACAGAGGAGGGCAATAAGGAATAATTGAAATCTTTTCCATTTTCGAATTTTTATCCTTCACTTAATTTCCCATTTATGTAACGTTGTGTCAAAAGTCCAGACAGCTTAATTGTGGACAATAATCGGTGTACATCATACAATATATTTTAATATATCTTATTAATATGGACAGCATTACAAGGGAAACATGGTCAAATATTAGTATGAAAAATATCAAGTGTTGCTGAATGATTTTAGCTTCTAAATACTTTGATTTAACACTCAAAAGCAACTGTGAGTCCAACTATTAATACAAGTGGACTGAGGCAAACTATTTCCTTAGAACTTCAGTCATCTATCCCCTGACAGTTTAACAGGTCTGGTGGAAACCACTTTCACTTGCAGAGATGGGTTTTGACAAGGTCTAGTTCCAAATCCCAAGGTGTACTATTTAACATTAAAATTTAGAATGATAAAGTTATTTTCTTAGGTTACTGTGCAGAAATGTACAAGATAATTTCCATTGTAATTTATACACAAGTTATTTGTGGCATTGCAAAATCATTGCGAAATCCGTTAATTATTTTTGTTAGAATGATTTTGAAAATCAGGAGCTCAGCCAAAGATAGCAAAAAAAATAATCAACCTGTTTTGAAAGCAGCTCTTTACAAAGAGTGTACAAGGTAATGAATTTCCTGGCCAACAATTTGGCATCTAAAAACCCTTCTGCAACTAGCATAATCTCACAAATCAGTTCGATATCTGGAACAACCATTGCACAGGGTCTAAAAAAAAAGCAAAATACATTAACAAAGCATGACTAATTCAACTACATACACAAGTTTCATAAATTTATTGCATCTATAAAATATTTTGTACAGAAGTAATTTAACTGCTTATCGACATAATGTCATTCAATATTTTGTCATCATAAGCATCAATTTCACAGCATGATTTTATTTACATGTATTTTAATTTAATTAATTAAGTGAACGTGTTTCCTCCAAGAATAAACAATAGGTATGCCCTGGAGAAAACCCACTTGTTAAAACATTAATATTACCAAAGATTACGGCTCAAAATCATTGAAAAAGGATTAAAAGAGCCCTCAGCTTTTTCAAGAGAAATCTGGCAAGTAATCTGATAGGGATCTTTTGAATTATGACCATGGAAAAACAATGTATTAGTTGCTAGACATTTATAGTTAAAAACAGAAAATGTTGGAAACATTCAGGTCAGGCTGCATCTGTGGAAAGAGAAACAGATAAATGTTCCAACGTGCAATGATAACGGTTTTTCTTTCCCCATATGCTGCCTGATTTTAGCACAGCCTGTTTTTAGTTTTCTATTTGCTATATTGCAGCAGTCAATAAAAGCCAGAAATGGTTGAGGTACAGTAACAATATTTAAAAGGCATTTGGACAGGTACATGAATAGGAAAGGTTTTGAGAGATATGGCCAAATTGGACTAGCTTAGACGGGGCATTTGAGTCAGCATGGATGCTTTGGGCTAAAGGGTCTATCATGTGTTGTATGACTTTATTTAAAAGTTGTTTTCAAAATATCCATTTCTGTATGCTCTAAAATACATGATTTGATTCAAGCTTCATTTACACGGTCGACACAACAAAGACACCAAGGCGCATTGTTTAATTAGTGGTTCCATCCACAATTTTTCTATCTTATCGTTTATTTCCACTGTTTAAGCATCCCAGTCATACCACTATTCACCTCAAATCCCTTTGATCAAGCTCACAAATTCAAGACGTGCATTACAAAATAACATTTACATTCTTGCTAATAAATAAAGTCTTGCATTTGCATCTAGCCAGCAAACTTTGGCAATGAGCAAGGAAAAGGAATGAAGCTTGCATGCTGTTAAAAAAACAGCTAATTGACCAGTCACTAAGCAGGGCCAAGGTGTCAGTTCAGAGGATTAGGAGCTGATGCAAGGAGCAGGCGCCAAGAGGAAATGGGCTCATACGTTTGTGGAAATGTCAATGATAATTGCCTTCCAGCAGGTGTACTCCTGGGGTTAAAAAAAAATAATTCTTGACATGTATTTCAAGTAATTTCAAGCAGCCTCCAGCAGTCCACCCAAGGATCAGTGATAAAGTCACCTAAACTTCAAGCTTGTGCTCACAAGCTGCAATTGTTTGTTACTCATTCATTTATGGAGCCTCATTATAATTGAATCAGTGTTCATTGAATGTCCAAGGGACAGCAAGACACTGTCAGGATTTACAAGTGTGTATAATCTACCTTCCCAGTCAGAAATAAACATCAAAAATGGATAGATTTATTTCATGTGAGGGCTTTGTAGTCAAAACATAGAGAAAACTTTTCTTCCAAAAGTCTAAATCATACTCTTCCTGTAATTGTCAGTAATGTTGTTGAATGTGTGAACATTGGTTTTGATGAAATAAAAATATGGAGAAATGGCCTTTGCAATATCACTGAAAGTTAAAATGACCAGCAAGATTTAAAAAAAAATCAATTTTATCTTCAATTTTATCTTCACTTTGTTAATATGCTTATTATTGCTAATTTATTTTTAGTATGTTTTATTTAATAATTTTTGGTGAGCAGTATTTTACATTGGTATTGGTTTATTGCACGCTAGAATTTATAAGATTGAGGGGGGATCTTATAGAAACTTACAAAATTCTTAAGGGGTCGGACAGGCTAGATGCATGAAGATTACTCCCGATGTTGGGGAAGTCTAGAATAAGGGGTCACAGTTTAAGGATAAGAGGGAAGTCCTTTAGGACCGAGATGAGAAAATCATTTTTTACACAGAGAGTGGTGAATCTGTGGAATTCTCTGCCACAGAAGGTAGTTGAGGCCAGTTCATTGGTTATATTTAAGAGGGAGTTAGATGTGGCCCTTGTGGCTAAAGGGATCAGGGGGTATGGCGAGAAGGCATGTATGGGATACTGAGTTGGATGATCAGCCATGATCATATTGAATGGCGGTGCAGGCTCGAAGGGCCGAATGGCCTACTCCTGCACTTATTTTCTATGTTTCTATGACTGTCATTTGCAATGAGATAGTGAAAAGCTTTGTTTGTGTACTATCCAGTTCAATCACACGATACACGAGCAAAATGAAGCCAGATACAAGTATATATTTTGCAAAGTGAAAAATAACCAGAGTGCAGAATATAGTGTTTCAGTGTTACAGCTGCAGAGAAAGTGCAGATATTACAATGTGCAAGAGTCATAGAGGTCAGATTGGGAGACAGGGACTATACCCTTGGGTTATGAGAGGTCCATTCATTTGCCTGCAAACAGAGGAAGAACATGTTCTTAAATCTTGTGGTATGTGCTTTCAAGTGTTTGTATCTAATAATAGATATAATTTCCTTTAATATTGTATGTAATATGTGTTGAAGCTGTAATATGTGTTGGCAGGAACTGCAGATGCTGGTTTACACCCAAGATGGACACAACATGCTGGAGTCGTAACTCAACGGGTCAGGCAGCATCGCAGGAGAAAAATAATAGATGACATGTCGGGTCGAGACCCAAAATGTCAGCTATTCCTTTTCTCCAGAGATGCATCCTGACCTGCTGAGTTACTCCCGCATTTTGTGTCTATCTACATCCTGTAATATTATAGGGCAAATTGTCTGAGATCTAGCTGAGGCTGCATTGGATTCACTGCTGTTCTAAACAAAATCTGACTAATGTAACTATAGCTCTTTGAAATCATGTCTATAATTAGAAGGAATGAACAATTCACTTACCTGAAAAGTGCTTTAAGATTTTCTGGCAATTCTGTTCGGCCAGCATAGCCTGGATTCATGGTTATAAATATTCCAACTGCAGGTTTAAGAGAAATTTCTTCACCAAGAAAGACAAACCTGAAAACAATAAAGATATGTACAGTTGCCCATATGGATAAATTAATAACATTGACACGGTTCATTTTTTTGCACTCACCTCTTTTTCTTGTTCTTAATGGCATCTTGTATTGTTTTGACTTGCACTGCAACAACCGACAAAACTTCAATTGAGATCCTATTGAACTCATCAAAGCAGCCCCAAGCACCAGTTTGTGCCAAACCTTTATAGATGTTTCCTATGGACTGTATAATGCAGAACTATCATTCATATATTCTGTTTTTTAAGGTACAAGCATCAAACACATCATCAGGAACCATACCTTATAATCCATTTGTTCAGAACAGTTGAAGACATACACCATCACGCCAAGGGCACGCCCAAGATCCTTGGTGGTTTCTGTTTTGCCCGTCCCAGCAGGACCTGCAGGTGCTCCACTCATGGTTAGGTGAAGAGACTGTGTGAGGGTTATATAGCACCTTCAAACAAAAGCAAACAGAAAACTTTGCTCATGATCATCATTTTCATACCAACGCAAAAGGCCAAAACGTACTTACTATTGGTTGGCAATTCCATTGAGAAGTGCCAGCAATGTCCTCCATGCAGCTCAATTATTCTGTGACTTTTGAGCCTGAACAATGCATTGCAAAAGTCAAAGATAAGATGGAGGTAAGAGGTGAGCACACCTGAATTCCTGCTTCATCACTCGACTTAGTACTGAAAGTCATGAGCGGGGCTGAAACATATCGAGTTGATGGGCAGTGATGGTTGGCATAACATGTGCAGCCCTATGAATGTGCTTGGGTTCACCCACGGAAATCCACTGGTCACTGACCTCCAGCCTGAATAACACCCTTCCACCACAAACCTGTCTTCTGTGAGTAAACTAGTTCTGAATCCAATCGACCAAGTCACCAGAATACTGTACATAATTATCCTCTGAATCAGCCTCTCATAGTTCTCATAATAAATTTGTTATTTCAATAGTTTTATTAAAAAATATATTTTGACAATTTTGTTAATATTCGTTAAATCTATCCTTTCCACCTGAGATTTCATAAATGAACATTCCAAAATAGAGTTTTGTTTTACAAGTACTGACTCTTTAATAGACTCCTTCACAAAAAAACAGTTGCTCAGTAAACAATAGATTAGACATATTCTGTTAATTTCAGAGAACTAAACTAGAGTTTGGCTATGTTTGATGTACATCACTAATATCATAATGTTTTCAGGTTAGTTACAAGGCAAGCATTGTGGGTCTTTATCAAAGAGCTGTGCAATAATTGTTCTCAAAGACACATTATCACGAACCACCTGGACATCTCCTACATAAATGAAAGATTGGAATTGGTACTGGTGTGTTTCACTGGTGTCACATCAGATTAATATATAATCATAAATCAGGAATGTCTTCTCTCATTAGTACGAATATCACTCATGGCTCACCCTTTGCATGAAACATTTTCTCACATCAATCTTATTACATCTACCTTTCATCAGTTTAAACCAAGGCACCCAAGTTGTATCTCATATTCTAATGAATTGAGCTCCAATTTAAATTAACTTTAAAATTAACTGTCTTATAACTTGTCTAACTATGATGGATCATTTAATAACTTTATTATAAACATCAGCAGATAAATGGTAGGTAAATAGATTTTGTACAATTTGGGCAAACTGACTCCAGTCAATGCCACATTGTAAAATTAACATGATGATTCTGAATTCATATTCTTCTAACCTCTGACACTGCCATCTGGTGTTACCATTTTACAATCCTATAGATTGAGAATGGCAAAAATAACATTCAAGAGTCCAGAGTGTTTATTTGTCAAATGCAATGGATATGGACCAGAACTATGAAACTCTTCCTTGCTGCAGCTGTGCATGAACATTAGACTACAACAGAGAATGGTTATTGTTTCAAAAAGAGTCAACAAGGGCAATCCTGCATTAAAGTCATTCAAGGTGTGGTAATTTACCATTACGTACTTCACAAATCACTATCCAAAATTCTGATTTACTGAATAAACATGAGTATCGGGGAACAACTTTTCTATTTTTTTCCAACTCGCATTTCTTAATACCTGTACAGATGACGTGTTTTTATTTTTAAGTACAATAGATTTCTTTTGTTGCTTAGCAGTTCTTTCCAGCACCCCAACTCCTACCCCCACCCAAGGGTTTTCCGTACAATGTACCTTCAATATGTCTGAAACAGAGCCAGCAAGTTTTAGTACAAGTTGTAAATAATCACTGTTATTTGCTGTGCATTAGATCATTAACCTATCTTACTTATATTTGATATTCATCTAAAAGTACTCGTCTCCATTCAAACTGAAGGCTATTAGCATCTGCAGTTGCTGGTCCCTCCAAATTCAGCTGCTGGCCACTTAAGAAATTTGCTTTGAAAACTGACATATTCTCTCAATTGGCTTCTGCTGTGAACCAGTAGCTGCCAGATTCATCATTAAAGTTGAGGGAAAACCAACCGGACAGAAAGCACCAAAACGCAGAACAACAGGGGAGTTAAAGGAAAAGGGGGTGGGATTTGTGTTATAGCAACTCATGATGCGGAATGTTTTCTAGGAGCACAGCCCATCTCTAATGCAGGAGTCACCTGTAAAGTTAATTGAAATAATTGAATGATATTTCTGTTCCTGAGGCATTAAAGGTTCTTTAGAAATATAAAAGCTAGTGCCCTTCCTGGTGAAATTATTGATTGTTCCTGGTCTCAGCCTTTCATCACATTGACATTTGTCAAAAATTGAAACTTTTGCCAATTATTACTTTTTACTGTTTCAAAACTATAAAATGGGTTTTAGATTTTAGAGAGACAGCGTGGAAACATGCTCTTCGGCCCACCGACAGGCCCTTCGGTACCGACCAACGATCACCCGTACTATCCTTGACACTACGGACAATTTCAGAAGCCAACTAACCTACAAATCTGAACACCTTTGGAATGTGGGAGGAAACCAGAGCACCCGGAGATAACCCACGCAGTCACATGGTGAATGTACAAATTCCATACAAACAGCACCCTCAGTCAGGATCGAACCCAGGTCTCTGTCGCTGTAAAGCAGCAAATCTACTGCTCCATCATTGCGCCGCCCTTGAGGGGTTAAGAGTTATTGAAATTAAGAATGAAATTGCCAAGCAAGAACTTCTCCTCTGCTTGGAGAAAAGTTTGCAGCTAAATAGTTAAAGTTCATGCACTATTTGCACCTGGCCAAATTTGGTAAAAACTATTAGAATATGTAAAAAGTGGTATCAAAATGGACCACAATATGGGGAAAATGACCATTAATGATTCATTATTAAAAGAAAGCAGCAGAATCTGATGAAAACATAAAATAACAAAATGCATGGCAGTAAACTATAAATCAATTGCATGTATTCTTTGGTCTGCAACTCTTTGTAAGACTATGCACCTCTTGTTCAGCCTGCCCACTGCTCAAGAAGGGCTCATGCATGGCCAAGGTCTTTCCAAGGCCAACATAAGCTTTGCTTTACAAATGTCAGTGGAAAGGTGCAAGGTGTAGTAGGAGGAGGTGGATAGATATAAGGAGAAGGCGGCCCAATTAAATTGATTTCCAATCCTGCTTCATCTGTCCATTAGTCTGACATTGGGGGCAATTTGAATTTCATCAGCTGGATGCATCGAACAAACAACGGTAGCTTCAAAATGACCGTGCTGCTGTCATTCTCAGAAGGTGATGAGGCAAGCAATTGGAACACATTTTGGCTTTTGGCAGTTGGTTACTTTATAACTGTAATTATTAATTAGCATTGAGCATGAAGGAATTGGTGGCCTTCCAATTTCAACAAATGGCCCAGAGAACTTCCTTTTCTTTTCAGTGGGATTAAGAGGAGCAGGACTGCCTCCTCTGTGTAGCAGCTTAGCTAGGAAGCTGACCAATTTCCCACCCTTTGTAGTGGTGTTGCGATAGGAAGTTTCTTGGTTTCAGCAAATTATAAATAAGCCCCTACACACAAGATAGCTGTCGCCTTGTGTTTACGACAAGATACAATCAGTCTCTGCACTCTTTCTTTATCCATCCAGAGTGGATGTAACCCTCTCATAGCAACCCACTCATTTATATTGCCAAGACATGGGCTAAAATTAATGCAAAGCAAAGTTTTACAGAAATCATAAAGTGAGCTAATATTAGTTAGCATAATTTACCTGTCAGTCAGAGGAGTGATCACAAGTCGAGAAGTGTTCCCCAGATATTCATAAGAGTATCGAAAATGAGCATCACAAATGTCAGCATAACAGTGGGTCTGGTGGGCATCCCAACGATGCCGCAATTGGGATAACCAAGCAAAGGCTTGGGAGCTTGTAACCTGAAGAGATGTTCATCACAACCAAAAACAGTATTAATATTTTTGCTAAAAAATACCAATCGGCCACTAAAAAAGTAAAAGTAAACAACAAAACAAACAATAAATCTACAAATAATTTTCGCTCAACACTCTTAACGTGCCTTCTGAGCAATAAGTTTTGCCACAACATCCCGGGCGTGAACATCGATCGTGCACATGGTCATGATCTTCTGCCTATCTCCTGCAGTTAACTCTCCCAGCAGCATGTTGATCAAAACATTCAATTGCACCACCTTTAAAAGTAATTAAAAAAAAAACTTTAGCCATAGAGATGAGAATGCATGGAAAACAAACTTACACAAAAACGAACAAAGCGCTGGAGTAACTCAGCGGGCCAGGCAGCATCTGTGAAGGGTATGGATAGGCAAAGGTTCAAGTCGGGATCCTTCTTCTGACTAAAAATAATTTGTAAAGTGAATAATGACAGAGAATGTTGGAAATGCACAGCAGGCCAAGCAGCATGCCCGATAAGAGAAGCAGAGTTAAATGTTTCAGTTTGGAGAGCCTCTGACAATGCTGCCTGGCCTGCTGAAGATCTCCAGCATTTTTTGTTTTAATTTCACAGTTTGAGCACATACAATTTCTGTTTCATTTTCATTTATAGCAAATATAATCGTTATGATAGCGGATTGTGTGTAATCGAACACAAAATAACATATTGAGAATAGACACAAAAGTATCTCAGCGGGATATGCAACATCTCTGGAGAGAAGGAATGGGTAATGTTTCGGATTGTGACCGTTCTTCAGATTGATGTCATGGGAGTGGGAGGCATATAGATAACGAAGTGCATAGATAAGGATGTGTTAGGTGTGAAAACAGGACAAAGGGAAAAGTGAACGGGGAAAATGTAGAATCGATCATTGTTTGCTTTGTTGTTATCTAACAGAGATAAAATGGAGACAGTAAGACTGGTCGGAGAACTGGGAAGGAAAGGGGATGGAGAGAGAGGGAAAGCAAGCGTTACTTGAAGTTAGAGAAGTCAATGTTCATACCACTAGGGTGTAAGCTGCCCAAGCAAAATATTGTGGATATTGGAAATCCAAATAGAGATACAAAAATAGTGGAAATAGTCAGCTGGTGAGGTGATTAAAAAACAATTCAATTTTGATGAACTTACAGCACAACTGGATAAAGTTAGCAATAGAAAACCAAATGTAAGCTCAATGAACATGCATCAGCATTTGGCTGTGTACATACAGTGCATTCAGAAAGTATTCAGACCCCTTCACTTTTTCCACATTTTGTTACATCACAGCATTCTAAAATGGATTTAATTCATTTTTATAATCATCAATCTACACACCATCCCATAATAAAAGAGCAAAGACAGGTGTTTAGAAATCTTTGCAAAGTAATTAAAAAGAAATAACTGAAATATCACATTTACAATTTTGTATTCAGATCCTTTACAGTACTTTGTTGAGGCACCTTTGGCAGGGATTACAGCCTCAAGTCTTCTTGGGTATGATGCTACAAGCTTGGCACACTTGCATTTGGGTAATTTCTCCCATTCTTCTCTGCAGATCCTCTCAAGCTCTGTCAGGTTGGATGGGGAGCGTCGATGCACAGCTATTTTCACGTCCCTCCAGAGATGTTCGATCGGGTTCAAGTCCGGGCTCTGGCTGAGCCTCTCAAGGACATTAACAGACTTGTCACAAAGCCACTCCTGCGTGGTCTTGGCTGTGTACTTAGGATCGTTGTCCTGATGAAAGTTTAACCTCTGCCCCAGCCTGAGGTCCAGAACGCTCTGGAGCAGACTTTCATCAAGAATCTCTGTACTTTGCTTCATTCATCTTTCCCAGTTCTCCCAGTTCCTGCTGCTGAAAAACATCCCCACAGCTTGATGCTGCCACCACCATGCTTCACCGTAGGTATGGTATTGGCCAGGTGATGAGCGGTGCCTGGTTTCCTCCAGACATGACGCTTGGCATTCAGGCCAAAAAGTTCAATCTTGGTTTCATTAGACCAGAGAATCGTGTTTCTCATGCCTTTTGGAAAACTCCAAGTGGGCTGTCATGTGCCTTTTACTAAGGAGTGGCTTCCGTCCGGCTACTCTACCAAAAATGCCTGATTGGTGGAGTGCTGCAGATATAGTTGTCCTTCCAGAAGGTTCTCCCATCTCCACAGAGGAACTCTGGAGCTCTATCAGAGTGAACATCAGGCTACTGGTCACCTCCCTGACCAAGGCCCTTCTCCCCCAATTGCTCAGTATGGCCGGGCGGCCAGCTCTATGAAGAGTCCTGGTGGTTCCAAAGTTCCTCCATTTAAGAATGACGGAGGCCACTGTGCTCTTCGGGACCTGCAATGCCGCTGAATTTGTTTTATACCCTTCCCCTGATCTGTGTCTCGACACAATCCTGTCTCGGAAGTCTACAGACGATTGCTTCATCTTCATGGCTTGGTTTTTGCTCTGACATACACTGTCAAGTGTGGGACCTTATATAGGCAGGTTTGTGCCTTTCCAAATCGTGTCCAATCAATTTAATTTACCACTGGTGGACCCCAATCAAGTTGTAGAAACATCTCAACATTCAGAAGGGGTCTGAATACTTTCTGAAAGCACTGCATTCACCTTTCAATGACTTTCTACACTCGTTTAATCTCCTCTCGACCTATTTGCAGGTGAATTTTGATTACTTGTCCACTGATTGTTTAGAAATCCCCATGGTTTGGATCCAACTCACTGGGTGCCAATTCTTTTCCTTCAAGTGACATACTAAGGCCCCAATCCCAGTATTCCCTTTATTACACTCAAGCAGCTGTTCTAACGTTCCTTTTAAACTTTCACGGTTATGTTTACAATACAATCTACAGCTGAGACCAAAGCTTGCACTTCATATATTAACAATAAATATTGTCATACGTTTTACATCTTTACTCTGTTGGTACACATTTAAGTACTCCACAACAGTTACTACACTTCAAAAGGTATTTCATCAAAAACTTCGGAACATTTTGAAGTACTAAAATGCATTATCTAAAAGACATTCCTTTAGTTAATGTATAATTTATGCATGTAACAAAGACAGTCAAAAATATTTAAATGGAAATGATAATGTGCTTGATCTTAAATGCATGATTTTCAGTCATGAAACGATATTTACATCATGAAACGATTCAGAGTTATTTCAGCACCAAAACTGTCAACTGAATGGAGGCTCAGTCATTTGTGAGTTCAAGGACACTGTCTGATTCATTTAGTATTCCAAACGAGTAGCATATTCAGCAAATTAGCATGTAAACCTGACATCTTTTGGAGAACTGAATATAACCAAAAAGATAATATGGCTTTCTTTTAGACTATAAACAAGCTCCTTATTTTCCTTGACAGTTCACATCTACTCTGACAATGCAAATGTTGGAAAGTACAAAGGCAGAATTTGTTTTAAGATGAACTTAAAAAAGTTATTTCCAAAAAAATTGTAAAGCTGGTACATTATTTAATCAAAGAGCTGAACTCACAGAAGCTGACATTTTCACATTTATTGAACTTTCATCATTCCTGATTAAAGTTTCCAAATAATGCTTTGAGAAGTTAATTAACTTAATCACCATTCTTTTTTTCATTTTCTAATGCCTTTACTAACCCTTGGTAATTTTATGGAACAGTGAAAAATGCGCTGTGAAGAAATTATAGAATCTTCATAGGTTCAGATGAGAAAATGGAGACTATGCCAAATTAAAACACCCAATTATATAACACAGTGAAGAATTATAAGACCATATATCACTAGACCCAGATGAAGTGTTTGGAGAGAGAGGGAGTGTCACATCGCACAGGTATTTTACCTGGTGAGATGCAGGAGAAACCTCATAGAGTTCGAAGCCTCCAAGTGGCGCAACTAGTCCCTCAGAACAGACCTCCGGAGAAGGTTCGAGTCAAATGGCCACAGGCCTGGAAGGCGGCAGTCTGGCATCAGTTCAACTGGTGACAAGGTGACAAGGTGCTAGAAGCAACTGCGAAGGGAGGTGTGGATCGAAGGCTGCAGACTATGATGGCAATCATCGTCAGCCTGACTGGAAAGGTTTGGAGCAGTGGAGAAGAAACCGGCCAGAACACCTTTCATCATGAACAACAAAGATCCACAAGATCCGGCAGGAGCTGATGTCCCTCAAAAAGCAGTACAAAGAGGCCAACGAAGAGCAACTTCACCCCTTGGCTGAGCTGCGAACCATCCTGAGGAAGAAGCTGATAACCCTCCGTAGAGCTGAGTGGCACCGAAGACGCCGGAAGGAAAGAGCCAGGAAGCGAGCATCCTTCATAGCCAACACCTTCGGCTTCACCAAACAACTACTCGGGCAGATGCGCAGTGGGAGTTTGGCTTGCACTAAGGAGGAGATCGACCGGCACATCCAGACCACCTACAGCGACCCCATCAGGCAGCAGGTGCTGGGCCAGTGCAACATCCTGATAAAACTACCTCCACCCATCAAAGAATTTGATAGGAAAGAGCCACTCCTGAAGGAGGTCCAGGACGTTGTGAAGAGAGCAAGAGCTGGCTCAGCCCCTGGCGCGAGCGGAGTCCCCTACAGGGTCTACAAGAACTGCCCCTTGTTACTGAAACGGCTGTGGAAGATCTTGAAAGTCATCTGGAGGAGAGGGAAAGTGGCGCAGCAGTGGCGATTCGCTGAAGGAGTCTGGATCCCAAAGGAGGAAGATTCTAAGAAGATCGATCAGTTCAGGATCACCTCCTTGCTAAGCGTTGAAGGCAAGATCTTCTTCAGCATAGTGGCGAGGCAGCTGACCAACTTCCTCTCCAACAATAGCTACATCGACAGCTCAGTGCAAAAGGGAGGCTTGTCTGAAGTACCAGGGTGTGTAGAGCACACGGAAGTGGTGACCCAGCTCATCTCTTCATCTGGGGCAATGCGGAATCTCCGGATTGCCCGCAATGCTCAAGCAAGGGGACATTGGAACACATCCTGAGCTGCTGCCCAAAGGCTCTTGGGCATGGCTGGTACACCTGGTGTCACGACTAGGTTCTTAAACCCATTGCAGAAGCCATCAGCATGGGAATCAGCAGCTGCAGACGAGCACGCCCCACCACCCATATGATCACCTTCGTGATGGCTGGAGTGCAGCTGCCAAGAACCACTGCAGCCAGGAATCCGTCAGGAATCCTGGCGACTGCGCAGGGCCGGCAGCTTTCTGTAGACCTGGTGAAACAGCTGAAGTTCCCACAGCACATTGCCACAACCACCCTAAGGCCAGACATCCTCCTGGTCTCAGAGGCGACGACAGGTCACCTGTGTGAGGGTGTCTGATATTGAAAGACTTGAAACACCCAATGACCCCAGGTTACATCACTGATGTATTTTTATCAATTTATTAACATTTAGGTCTGTTTATTTTCCTTTCTGTTCTAGTGATTCTTTTGACTTCACAAACATTAATAGGAAAATGAACCTGGGTACATGAAGAACGCAAACTTAAGCAGAATATTTTTAACCAGGATCATGTACAGAGCGAGATGCCTGTTTGTATTTCTGCCTCAAGATGAAAAGAGATTTGGATATTTCTCCCAAATTGCTGTCATTTCAGATTGATGTATAACAACCAAAATATTCAGAACTTCTGTGGAGAGAGAAAAAGTGAACACATTATTTTTAACCTGCCATCATGTTGTTGCAGATCAAACAAGTTTTAAAACAAATGTTGAGGGATGCAAATGGCAGGGATTGACAGAGGAAAAGAAAAAGAGTGTTTATGACCTAAACCAAAGATGGAAAAAAAAATGTACAATGACAAACAATAATGGGCCAAAACACAAAGTTCTGGAGGAACTCTAAAGACTGCATCTGTAGGGAAAATGGACGGACAATGGTTTGGGTCGGGACAAAATATAGTAAGGGGAAGAAACTGGAAAGAGAAGGAATTGAACAAAGATTGGTAGATGGATACAGTGAGGGAGTGTGATTGGTAGATGGATGGAGTAAGCGACAAGACTCAAAGTGAGGAGAGTGAAATGTAAAGCTGGAGGGAGAGATATGGGTGCAAGGGGATGGAGGGAAGGAAAAAGTGAGGATAAAAGGAACATAGGGAACTTGGGTATGGGAGATGTGTACAGAAGAGGGGGAAGGAGCAGGTGATTAGGGTGGTGGGAGATGGTGGAAGAAATGTGTGCACACCGGGGATGAGATGGAGCAGGGAGTTATTACCTGAAATCGGAATTGGAGACTTTTGAACTATCTTTAATTGGACTTTATCTTGCACTAAATTTTGAACTCTTTATCTGTATACTGTGGACAGCCTGATTGTAATTATGTATAGTCTTTCCTTTGACTGGAGAGCACGTAACAAAATCTCGGTGCACGTGACAATAAACTAAAACTAAACTAAAATTTAATGTTCATACAAGGGATTGCAGCTGTTGGTTTACAAAAGCAAACATACAGAGTGCTGGTGTAACTCAACAGGCCAAGCAGCATCGCTGCAGGACATCTCAGTCTGAAGAAGGGTCTCGACCCAAAATATCACCTATCCATGTCCTCCAGAGATGCTATCTGATCTGCTCTATTACCAGGATAATGGGCCAAGTGTGGAACCATTGTGCTTTTTGCCCTTTTAATTCACCATCATTTCTCTTCCAGGAATGCATAATCTACTGTGCTCAAAATATTTCCTTCTTTCCTTGTTCGCATTTAGATTCATCTTCTTATTCCCTATCCATTATTGCCCAAATCTCTTTACTCATCTATTTCAGGCCAAATTATGCTATGTGATTTATAAATATAGTTAAGAAAGAATTGCAGATGCTGGAAAAATCGAAGGTAGACGAAAATGTTGGAAAAACTCAGCGGGTGAGGCAGCATCTATGGAGCGAAGGAATAGGCGATGTTTCAGGTCTCGACGAAGAAGGGTCTCAACCCGAAATCTCGCCCATTCCTTCGCTCCATGGATGCTGCCTCTCCCGCTGAGTTTCTCCAGCGTTTTTGTCTACCTATAAATATAATTTATAACCTCAACAACTTTACTATATCAATATTCTCTCCAGATACTTTCGCTTCACTTACCTCCAATCACATTCCTCCTTTTCTAGGATTTTGGTTTCCCCATGGACCTTCATCTGTTCGGCTCTGAGCAAACAGAGTCCTCAACTTCACTTCCTCACATGGTGAATTACAAACTCAACACGTTGCTGCTTTGTATCACCCCCCAAAACACATAATTTCTACCCTTTTATTTACAGTCAAAATGATTTCCACCCCCCTCCTCCCCATTTAACGTGTTTGTGTGTTCTTTGTTTGGTCATGTTCCACCAATATCTAAGACCCTTCTCACACTGCTACAATTTTCTAGCATTCTCACCTTGGCCTTTACTTATAAATGGTAACTATTGCTGTATCAACACAGCCTGAAGCATCTACAATTTTTTTTTAAATAAACCTATCCTATCCATGACACACTACTCATGTTAAACTTGATCTTATGTTGACATCATTATTTCCGAATTAATAGATGCTTTTATGGGAATCCATATGGGTTTTAGCTCTGCCTTCATTTTCATTTATTGGACTGTGGTCCTGAGGTTAAAAGGATACGAAAGACCATGAAATATACAGTTCAATAAGTTTCAGATATTTATATAAACTTTAATGTGCTTCTAACAGACCAATTAAATGTTTCCAGTCCTGTCCAAAACTATTCCACTTGTAACCCTGCTAAATTAAGTGAAGGAAAGAAAACAGGCACATTAATCTACAACTCTAATAGATAGATAGAATAGATAGAATGCCTTTTATTGTCATTCAAACAACTTGGTTTGAACAAAATTTTGTTTCCTACAGTTTTTACATTACAAAAAAACCCAAGACTCACACTTAACACAGTTTACACAAACATCCATCACAGTGGATCTCCAACACCTCCTCACTGTGATGGAAGGCAAAGTCTTTATCTCTTCCCTTTGTTCTTCTCCCGTGGTCCAGCAGTCCAACTGCTGCGTCGAGGCAAACATGGGCTCCGATGTTAAAGCCCCCGGCAGGCGATGGTAAGTCCTGTGGCCGTTTAAGCCGCGCGGGCCAATGTTAGGCCCCGCTCCAAGTCCTTTAAACCCCACGATTCCAGCTGGAGAAGTTGCCATTCCGGAGCTCGGAAAAGCGGTCTCCCACCAGGGACCTGCGAGTTCCCGATGTTACTGTCCACCGGGCCTGCAGCCGGAGCCTCCAAAGCTCCAAAGTCGGGTCGCAGCCGCGCGCCACCACGGCTCTTCCCGCTCCGAAGTCGGCCAGCTCCGCGATGTCAGTTCCGCAGGCCCTGTGACTGGAGCCCACAGGTTGGTCCCGGCCGGAGGCTGCCACCGGCTCCACGATGTCAGGCCCAACGACATCGGAGACCCGACAGGGAAAAGTCGTGTCCCCGCTCAGGGATGAGATTAAACGGTTTCCCCCACGGCCCCCCTCCCCCCACATATACACAGCTAAAAAATAATAAAAACTAGCTCAAGACACATTTAACAAGACAAAGATAAACTGTAGTCGGGCCGCTAGGCACCACCATACCCAGAATTTAATAAGAATGAATCATCAGTTTAATAGTGATGTGCATAACCAGATATAGGATACTCAAAGTGAGGGTGATAAATAAACCTGCGCATTCTGCTAAGCTGTGCTTGGCTCCTGTTCTGGTGATAATCATACGTCTATCACCTGTAGAATTGCAGAGACATCGCTTATGAAAAGACCAAAATCAATCTTGTGGGTCGAGAAATTAACTTCCTGTAAACATGCCTCCCAATTTTCTTTTTTGATTAAACTCATCACTAATATGATTCTTGGGGACCTGCATACAAAGGATTTCTTGCTCTATTATAATTTTTGATAATCTTTTGATAATTATTTTCATTTTCTGAATATACCTTTTATATTTCTCATGGTATCCGGCTTATAAGTGTAAGTGTAAAATTCTATCATGCAGTTCTATTTTAGATTTCAGCTCAATTCTCTCCTACCTAACTACAAATTATACTTCTTCACGGCAAACTTTTATGGAGCGCTAGTATGGGTGTTGTGGGCTGAAGGATTCTTGGGCTGGCAGCTCAGTCACTCAAGCTTGGTGGCCTGGCCACTCACTCACTCATGGCAGTTGACATGGCTATTCCTTGAAATTCCATTTCAAGCAAGGTGCAAGGCCACCAAATTCAAGTGCAGTTTCCTACCACTTCAAGCAGGGTGCAAGGCCACCAAATTGAAGTGCAGTTTCCTGCCACATCAAGCTGGGTGCAAGGCCACCAAATTCAAGTGCAGTTTCATGTCATTTCAAGCAGGGTGGGCTGGTCTCCCAACGCAATATTCCACCTCTCCACCAATTCCAATATTGGTGGCAAGTGGGGGGCTTTCTGGAGCACTAGTATGAGTGTTGTGGGCTGAAGGGACTGGTTTCCAGAGGGCTAGTATGGACATTGTGGGTCAAATGGATTCTTGGGCTGGCAGCTCAGTCACTCAAGCCTGGTGTGCTGGCAGCTCACTCACTCACGGCTGGTGGGCTGGCAGTTGACTCACGGCTATTCCTTGAAATTCCATTTCAAGCTGGGTGCAAGGCCACCAAATTCAAGTGCAGTTTCCTAACACTTCAAGCAGGGTGCAAGGCCACCAAATTCAAGTGCAGTTTCATACCACTTCAAGCAGGGTGCAAGGCCACCAAATTCAAGTGCAGTTTCATACCACTTCTAGCATAGTGCAAGGCCACCAAATTCAAATGCAGTTTCATACCATTTCAAGCAGGGTGCAAGGCCACCAAATTCAAATGCAGTTTCATACCATTTCAAGCAGGGTGCAAGGCCGCCAAAGACAGAGAGTCGTGACCTCTCCCTCCCCCATCTTGCAGAGACTGAGCCATGCCCACACTTCCTGGTTTTATAGTCCCTCCCCCCTCCCACCGGACGGGACGTGACCTTCATGGCATGATTGACAGGAGAGAGAATCTGAATTTTTTTTTAAACACTAATAACTCTTTTATTTTCCATTGATGGGAAAAATCCTCGACACCTGATGAGCGGAGGGGGATTGAGTAAGATGGCCCAAAATCACAGCCGTAAGTGGTAGCGTTTTTTTCTAAAATCAATATACAGTGCAAACAGGAAGTGGCCAAGTTTAGACTTTTAATTATATAGATTACACATTTAAGATTTTTCCCCCTCATTGCAAATTGATCCATCTTTTTGCCAACATCTCCACAATTAATTTAAATCTGGATACCTTGTTTTCCTGTTTTTAGATCAGAGCTCTTTTCTTTGTCTCTTCATCATCATCATCTCAAATACTTATAGACTCTGAGCACTCAGTAATACCTATTTTTCAGTGCAGTAAAGTATGTTGAATAGTAACAAGGAATACACGGTTGCAAAAATAAGCATTAAATACTAGAGCTATCATTCAAGTAGTAACACTTTAAAATGAAGTACAGCATACATTATACTTGTAAATACACAAATCTTGTAACAAATGATTTGTGATATACAACATACCTGCTTTTTGTTATAATCCTTTAGTGCTGTTTCATAGCCCTCTTCAAGCCTTTCAAAAGCAATTCCTACATCTGTGGTCCAATATATTTGTGAGCTGGTGAGTGCCACCTGAGCAGAATAGTCAAAAATCCATTGATCTCTTGGTTTTTCCTCATAAGCCGCTACAGCCTCTGTAATCTGATGACGTATGGTTCCCTGCATGCTTTCCTCTACTCGATTTAACCAAGCTTCAACCTTGAAAAGACAGGATGGTCAGCTTTTATATAAACAAAACTCAAATTGCAGTAATAGAAACATATAAAATAGGTGCAGGAGGAGGCCATTCAGCCCTTCGAGCCAGCACCATTATTCATTGTGATCATGGCTGATCATCCACAATTAGTAACCCGTGCCCACCTTCTCCCCATACTCCTCGATTCCGCTAGCACCAAGAGCAAATTATATTCCTTTTATAAGTTTCTATAAGATTCCCTCTCATCCTAAATTCCACTGAATACAAGTCCAGTCTTTCCAATCTTTCCTCAAATGCCAGTCCTGCCATCCCAGGGATTAACCTCGTGAACCTACGCTGCACTCCCTCAATAGCAAGGATATCCTTCCTCAAATTAGGAAACCACAACTGCATACAATGCTCCAGATGTGGTCTCACTAGGGTCCTGTCCAGCTGCAAATGGATCTCTTTACTACTATACTCAAATCCTCTCGTTATGAAGGACAACATGCCATTTGCTTTCTTAATTACCTGCTGTACCTGCATGTTTCCTTTCAGCGACTGGTGTACAAGGACACCCGGGTCTTATTGCACTTCCCTTTTTCCTAATCTGACACCATTGAGATAGTAATCTGCCTCCTTGTTCTTGCCGCCAAAGTGGATAACCTCACATTTATCTACATTATATTGCATCTGCCATGCATCTGCCCACATACTCAACCTGTTCAAGTCACCCTTCAACCTCCAAGCATCCTCTTCGCAGTTCACACTGCCACCCAGCTTTGTTTCATCTGCAAATTTACTTATGTTACTTTAAATTCCATCATCTAAATCATTAATATATTGTAAATAGTTGCGGCCCCAACACTGAGCCTTGCGGCACTCCACTCGCCAATGCCTGCCATTCTGACAGGGACCCGTTTATTCCTACTCTTTATTTCCTGTCTGCCAACCAATTCTTTATCCATGTCAATACCCTATCCCCAGTAGCTACCCTCCAATCCACAGGAACTGACCCTGAATCTATAGAACATTGGAAAATGATCACCAATGCGTCCACAATTTCTAAAGCCACCTCCTTGAGTACCCTGGGATGCAAACCATCAGTCCTTGGGGATTTATCAGCCTTCAGCCCCATCAGTCTACCCAATACTATTTGTCACCTAATGCAAATTACTTTCAGTTCCTCTGTTTCCATAGATCATCTGCCCTCTAGTACATCTGGGAGACTGCTTGTGTCTTCCTTAGTGAAGACAGAACCAAAGTACCTGTTCAACTCTTCTGCCATTTCCTTGTTGCCCATAATAATTTCACCTGTTTCTGCCTTCAAGGGACCCACATTTGGCTTTACTAATCTTTTTCTCTCAACATACCTAACAAAGCTTTTACTATAGACAAAAGTGCTGGAGAAACGTTGCCTATTTCCTTCGCTCCATAAATGCTGCTGCACCCGTTGAGTTTCTCCAGCACTTTCGTCTACCTTCGATTTTCCAGCATCTGCAGTTCCTTCTTCAAAGCTTTTACTATCTTGCTTTATATTCTTGGCGAGCTTACCTTCATATTTCATCTTTTCACCCCGTATTGCCCTTTTTGTTACCTTCTGATAGAAACATAGAAATTAGGTGCAGGAGTAGGCCATTCGGCCCTTCGAGCCTGCACCACCATTCAATATGATCATGGCTGATCATCCAACTCAGTATCCCGTACCTGCCTTCTCTCCATACCCCGATCCCCTTAGCCACAAGGGCCACATCTAACTCCCTCTTAAATATAGCCAATGAACTGGCCTCAACTACCCTCTGTGGCAGAGAATTCCAGAGATTCACCACTCTCTGTGTGAAAAAAGTTCTTCTCATCTTGTTTTAAAGGATTTCCCCTTTATCCTTAAGCTGTGACCCCTTGTCCTGGACTTCCCCAACATCGGGAACAATCTTCCTGCATCTAGCCTGTCCAACCCCTTAAGAATTTTGTAAGTTTCTCTAAGATCCCCTCTCAATCTTCTAAATTCTAGATGTCCTTTGAAAGTTTCCCAATCCTCTGGCTTCCCACTATTTGCTATGTTATACACCTTTTCTATTAGTTTTATACTGTCCCTCACTTCCTTTGTCAGCCACAGTTGCCTCTTACTCCCCTTAGACTCTTTCTTCCTCTTTGGAATGAAATGATTCTGCATCTTCTGGATTATGCCCAGAAATTCCTGCCATTGCTGTTCCACCATCATTCCTGCCCAGATCCTTTTCCAGTCGACCTTGGCTAGTCGACCTTATGTGAAAGTTGCATCAATAGCATTGATGGCAAATAGCAAATTGAATTGATCTTACACAGATTACACTGGCCAAGGTGCTAGATTTACAAATTATGAGTCAAATGTCAGAATTCCTCAGCACCTGCAAAGATAATAAATGTCATGCAACTTAATAACTTAGCCAAAACACAGTACTATCTTCTGTATGAAAACCTGTACCAGTGGGGGTGGCATGAGGCACTGTAAATCTAGCCTCTGATTACAAACATATAAAAAAAACTTTGCGCTATTTTGAAAGTCCTGCAGCATAAAACCTTGTTATTGTGAGACTGAGCTGGACTGAAAAATCAAAAACTGCAGATGCTTGAAATTTAAATAAAAACAGATTATATAGGAAATACTCAGTAGGTCAGGCAACATCTATAGAAAGGGAACCAGCATTAACATTTCTGCATGAAGATTCTAAGAATGGGTAGTTCTGCTATGATACAGTAGGTGTGTTCCTAAGAAACCCCGTTATAGAAAATGGCAGGGGTTAACGGCAAGAGTTTAAGACTCAAAACACATTTTTTTTTTCTCTCAGGCAGGACTTTTAACATAGTTCAAAGTTTATTTATATGTAAAAAATACTGAGGTCTGTATGTTATATTGTTTAAAGTATTATTGCACAAGGGTCAATAGAAGCAATTGTATGTCATATAGTGGATGCATTAGTGATAATTTTTCAAAACTCTTTAGATTCTGGAGTAGTTTCTGAGGATTGGAGGGTAGCTAATGTAACCCCACTTTTTAAAAAGGGAGGGAGAGAGAAAACGGGGAATTACAGACAAGTTAGTCTAACATCGGTAGTGGGGAAACTGCTAGAGTCAGTTATTAAAGATGGAATAGCAGCACATTTGGAAAGAGGTGAAATCATTGGACAAAGTCAGCATGGATTTACGAAAAGGTAAATCATGTCTGACGAATCTTATAGAATTTTTCGAGAATGTAACTAGTAGAGTGGATAAGGGAGAACCACTCTACTAGTTACATCCTCAAAATGTTTGTAAGAGACTATGGTCTTTGATTATTGCAGGGATGGTACATGGAGGTCCCTAGATTATTATTTTTTTGCAAACAGCTTTTTTTCTGCATGTCAATTTCCAAAGTACCTTTTAAGTGGTTCTCCAGTTCCCGATCAAAATCGTATTATAACCGATTGGGCAAACATAATACGAATAGTGCTCCCTATTTCATCAATCACATTATATCCAAATCACAGTAAGGAAACAAGCATTATAGCAGAACTGCCTGTATGAGAATCAATATCAAATGCTGCATCGTTTTTCTTTATTCTCTTACATAATATTTGTATGTTATCACATTTCAGCAACTTAACATACTTCCTTAAAATAATTAAGTTTAAATCGTGTGTAGGATGGAACTGCATATGCTGGTTTACACTGAAGATAAACAAAATGCTTGAGTAACTCAGTGGGCCAGGCAGCATCTCTGGAGAGAAGGAATAGGTGACATTTCAGGTCGAGACTCTTCTTCAGACCTCAAATCATGTATTACTACAAATCATGTACAGGTGCACAACCTTTTATCCGAAAGCCTTGGGACCAGACACTTGTCGGATTTCGGACATTTTCGGATTTCCGAATGGAAGATTTTTAGCGTAGATTAGGTAGGTAGCTTGAAAAGTCTGGAGCGACTGCCTCCTCCCCGGAGACCGGGGAATCATTGTAAATCATTGCATACATGTTAGTCAGTTAGTTTCGAGGGATTTTATGTGGTGGTGGTGGGGTGGGTGGGTGAAGGGGGAAACTTTAATTCTTAGTCCCCTACCTGGTCGGCGACTCCCAACATCGCGGAGCTGGGGGCTCCGTCCGGCCGCGGGCGGTGCCGGTTGGAGCTCCGACCCCTGCAACTCTACCCCTGGCTGCGAGGCGCTCCAAATCCAGCGCCGCCCGCGGTCGGACACCCGCAGCCCCAGCTCCGTAAATGTTGGGAGAAGGCGGCCTCCGCGCCCTGGAGCTTACCGCACAGCGACCCGGTAAGGCATTGCCCGCTTCCCGCTGGTATCCCAGCGCTGCGACGCCGCCGACTCCCAACATTTGCGGAGCTGCGGTGGGGGGTGTCCGGCCGCGAGCGGCGCTGGATTTGGAGCGCCTCGCAGCCAGGGGTAGAGTTGCCGGGGTCGGAGCTACAACCGGCGCCGCCCGCAGCCCCAGCTGGGAGTTAGCGGCCACAGCGCTGCGGAGCTTACTGCACGGCGACCCGGTAAGGCATTGACCGCTCCCCGTCTCTCCGACCAGGTAGGGGACTAAGAATTAAAGTTTACCCCTTCAACCCCCCCTTCACATAAAAGCCCTCCAAACTAACTGACTGACATTTAAGCAATGATTTACAGATGTTTAAGTGTCTCCCCGGTCTCCGGGGAGCAGGCAGCCGCTACAGTAGTACAGACATGGGTTGACCGTGGGTCGTTTCGGGTCAAGTTTGGCGCCAAACGCGAGCTTTGGTGTGCAGACGACATCCTGGAAAAAATGGCCGGTTTTCGGAGTTTTTCGGTTTCCGGAACACCGGATAAAAGGTTGTGCACCTGTAATATTATAGAATGGATACATTTCTTGCTTTGAACAGGCTAATCCCACCTTAAAATAATAAAAGCTAGAAAGCAGCTTATCTCCATGGGGTGAGAGATAGTTTTGAATTTGCAGTCAATCCCGATGGGAAGCTGGCCAAGAAAATGCATCTCCACCACAAAGTTAGCAACAGGTCTGGATTTTACTTTCTGCACCAAACATCCAACCTCATCATCTGTGGGAAGGCAGGACATGACTGTCTACTGTGTTACTTATTTCAAGATGTTTTATTGTGAGTTGTGAAAAAGATGAACATTAATCTGAGAGATGACAAGGTGCCTGCATGATCAGGGCCCTTGATGAGCAGAAAGAGGTTGGGCATGGGATGATAGTTGGCAAGGACCTCGAGTAACCCAGTGATTCTTTTTTATGAAAAGTGAGATGATGATGGTGGTTTTTAAAAGGGCGTATTTGTTTGCTATCAGTTAATGACATTTGTTGAACATTTCTATTTAATATGGAACCTCCTTTGTAACATTATGACACCTAAACTCCAAATACCTTGGGGGGGGGGGGGGGGGAGGAAGAGATGTAAAATATTTTGGTAGCTAATTATTAGGGCAGGTGAACACCAGCTTTATGCATACATACATGGCAATGTACATGGCAAACCTTAGTGTCAAATACCCATTGTCGATTGACACTTTGCTTGTCTGTCTTTTGTCACCTGTTGTGATACTTCAGTCAAATCCTCCTCAGTTATTTTATTGTAGTATTTTACATCTAGCTCTTCAATGATTTAGATTAATAAGACCATTGATGAGCCTTGTCAGGCAAACTCCCCCCCCCCTCCTCCCCACAATGCTTTTAATTCTTGGGCATGCATGCACTTATACCAACTGCCAGATTTAATGTACATGCCTAACTGCACATATGTAGATGGTGGGCATGCCAACCACTCTGTTACTGAAGTCTTTGTGATGAAGTTATTCCCACATTGCAATTCTGTAACATTCTTTTGACACTAAGGTTTGCCATGTACAGTTGGTCTTACCGTACATTGATTTCCTTTGCTGAATATAAAAATGTACATATTCCACAGAAGGATAAGGCTTTAGTTTATTCCTTGCACATTTAAAACAGCTAGCCGTTTTGAAATACCCATTCAGCTTTATGTTTTATGTTCTGAGCCGTGGGCTTGTTTAACTTTGGTTACATTGCAACTGACCTGCATGAAAGCATGTCAGGTCATTGTTGTAGCATGTGGGTTAGAACAGTGGAAACTTGAATTAATAACCAGATAATGTGTGGACTATCACATTGCAGTGTATGAAAATAGGTTGTTCCATTTCCTACATTAAAACAGTAACAACTTCATTAGTTGTAAAATATGTAGAGAACGACATGGCATATAGTATAAATACATCAATTTCTCTTTCTTTCACTTACCTGCCCAATACATTTACACTTTACTTGGAATGGGACATATTCTTTTTCTCGACTGTACATTCCTATTGCAATCTTATTTATTCGTTTTTCTTGGTCTTCTTCAAATTTAAGATCAGCCATGTTATCAAAGAGTTTGGCAAGGTGACAGGTGACCTGAAATAAATATTGACTGAGATATTAAAAGGATACCTTTAAAATATATATTTTGTTATGCAGGTGGATTTCTGGTAACAGCTAAAAAAGTTGGTATAGCTATATTGCTTGGTTTAGCAATCATTTATGGCTATTTGGATGCTATATAAGAAAGAGTGTGTAACATTGATTTTGTTTTGTTTCGTCATGTCATGTGTAGAGCTACAGTGAAAAGTGTTCATGTCAAAGAAAAGATGATACATGAACACAATCAAGATGTCCACAGTGTACAAATGAAGGAAAGGATACAACATTTAGTGAAAATATAAATTTGAAATTTGATAAAGTCTGATTAATATATTTCAACGGTCTTCAAAGAGGTAGATGGGAGGGTAGACCCGACCTGATGAGAGGACAGTTCAGTGCCTGATAACAGCTGGGAAGAAACTGTCCCTGAATCTCAAGGTATGCATATTCAAACCTCTGTACGTCGTGCCAGATGGGAGAGGGGAGAAGAGGGAGTGACCGTGGTACTATGCTGGTAGCCTTGCAATGGCAGTGTGAAGTGTAGATGGAGTCAATGAGAGAGGGAGTGGTATTGGATCGAGTTTTGGGATTAACCTCGGTAAATGAAAGTGGGGGAGCATTATGTGGCAGTGATCAACATTCAGTGAGATTTAGAGCATTTACAAAAGAAGATAAATATATTTCAAAAGTGGATGCTTTAATTTGGCCCTTTTACTTGGATGAGGTAGGATTTAGCAAAAGTGAACTGGAAGCAGTTACTCGAAGGTAAATTGGCATCAGAATAGTTTCTCATCTGTCCACAATAACTTTTTCCAGAACTATTCAGGAAGGAAAAATACTGAGGCTTCAGAACAACATGAACAATTTAAAAGATAAGCAAGTGCAACTTATTCTAGATTTCCATGCCTGTTATGAAACATCCAAAGTAGGTTAAAGAGATTAATGGGAATTCTTCTGGCAGATACAAAGAGCTCAACAATATGGAAAGCCTGGAGGAGTATAAAAATTGCAGAGGTGAAATTAAATGTCAAGTACTACATTTAATGTTGGTCACATGAAAGGACTGTGTGATTGCAAAGAAGTATATGCTGATGCTCAGGAAACATGCGAGAGTGCTGGAGGCAGAAGCCCTCATTATATTCAACAAGTACTGGTGTACGCCCTTTAAGAGCTTTAGAATTCTAGGCTATGGATAGTACTGGGGTGTATGATTAAGCTGTTTAGTCTTTAACTAATGGACACAGTTGGTCAAATAATTACCATTCTGTGTCATAAATTCCCCATGATACTATAAAGGAAATTAGAATGCAAAAAGGCTGTCTGAAGGGATACTGGCTGATAAAAAACAAAGACCGCTAAAATGTTCTACAAATAAGTTAAGGGAATGAGCATTAGACTGGAAAGAGTAAGCTCTATTCAAAACCAAAATGGTAGCATGTGAGCGGAAGAAGAAACATACAAACGTCTGACTGAACACAAAATAGGAGCGATGATATTAGGATGGAAGGATAATGATATATCTATTTTACATCTACCCTATCAAACCCCTTCGGAATTAATTGAAGTCACAGCAGAAAAGATAAGCAAGAAATCACAGCAAAAATCACAGTGGGAAATCACAGTGTCCAAGCTATTTCAAGAACAAATTACGATAATAAATTTTATCGGTAGACAAAAATGCTGGTGAAACTCAGCATTATCTGTGGGGAGTATCTGTGGGGAGAAGTATCTGTGGGGAGAAGGAATACGCAGTATCTGTGGGGAGAAGGAATAGGCGACATTTCGGATTGAGACCATCCTTCAGAAGAAGTGTTTTGACCCAAAACGTCACCTATTCCTTCTCTCCATAGATGCTGCCTCACCTGCTGAGTTTCTCCAGCATTTTTGTCTACCATTGATTTTTCCAGCATCTGCAGTTCTTTCTTAAACATAATAAATTTGATGGTACCTTAGTAAAACTAAGTTCCCTATAGTTTTATTTCTGTACTCATTTCACAATTTATTAGCTGTCATCTGCTCTTCATAACTCCAACATTTGTTCAACCTCTCTACAAAACCATCCACATGGCAGAACCTTACCCATTTCCCCTGCTTATCATCTGCCAGTTCATTTTCTTTAATCCTCTCTAGAATGTCTCAATTTAGAAAAAAAATGAGCACAATTGTACAGGTCCACCACCAATTGTTTATATTTAAACCATTTCAAAGTAGTAGAAATTAATAATTACATACTACCATGAAAACAAAGAGAGATTACATAAATATAATCTCTGACGCCATACTTGGTGAAGGAGGCGCGCATTTGCAACTTTAGGACAGAAGACACATTTGATTTCCAACCGATCCTAATTCAGTTGGGTTCAAACATTAAAGCTCTACAGATGATCTCAATAGAGTTTTAATGCATTCAGAGATAGCAAAGGATCTATTGAGTGACTAAAGTGTAAACAGTGTTAAAAAACATGACACCTAAATTCAAGGGGAATGGACATGCTAGGATTTGTGCGAGTACCTTGTTTAAGAGATATAATTATTGAATATAAGGCAGGAGAATGGGGTTGAGCGAAAGATAGATCAGCCATAATTGAACGGTAGTGATGACTCAATGGGTTGAATGGCCTAATTCTGCTCTTATGACATGAATTTAGACCAATCACAATGGGCAATCATATAGACCTTTTAGCAGTGCTAGCATTTTTCTCCTGTACAATCCACAATGTTCTTTTTTAACACAACCAAATATGTACAGTGCCCTCCATAATTTTTGAGCCAAAGACCCATCATTTATTTATTTGCCTCTGTACTCCACAATTTGAGATTTGTAATAGAAAAAAATCACATGTGGTTAAAGTGCACATTGTCAGATTTTAATAAAAGACATTTTTATACATTTTGGTTTCACCATGTAGAAATTACAGCAGTGTTAATACACAATTCCTCAAACACAGCAATGTCATGTAAATGAAAATAGTCATGTTTAGTATTTTGTTGCATATCCTTTGCATGCAATGACTGTTTGAAGTCTGCCATTCATGGACATCACCAGTTGCTGGGTGTCTTCTCTGGTGATGCTCTGCCAGGCCTGTATTGCAGCTATCTTTAGCTTATGCTTGTTTTGGGGGCTAGTCCCTTTCAGTTTTCTCTTCAGCATATAAAAGTCATGCTCAATTGGGTTCAGATCAGGTTATTGACTTGGCCAATCAAGAATTTACCATTTTTTAGCTTTGAAAAACTCCTTTGTTGCTTTAGAAGTATGTTTGGGATCATTGTCTTGCTGTAGAAATAACAGCCGGCCAATGAGTTTTGAGGCATTTGTTTGAAGTTGAGCAGAGAGGATGTATCAGAATTCATTATGCTGCTACCATCAGCAGTTGTATCATCAATGAAGATAAGTGAGCCATTACCTTCAGCAGCCATACATGCCCAGGTCATAACACCCCCACAACCGTGTTTCACAGACGAGGTGATATGTTCATCTTTGTTAATCTTTGTCTCATCTGTCCACAATAACTTTTTCTAGAACTGTGGTTGCTCTTTTAAGTACTTCTTGGCAAACTGCAACCTGGCCATCCTATTTGTACAGCTAACCAGTGGTTTGCATCTAGCAGTGTAGCCTCTATTTCTGTTCATGAAGTTTTCTGCGGACAGTGGTCATTGACAAATCCACACCTGACTCCTGAGGAGTGTTTCTGATCTGTCGGAAAGGTGTTTGGGGATTTTTCTTTATTATAGAGAGAATTGGGATTAGTAAGCTCACCAGTGCTCTCTTTTTTTTTAAATGATGTTCCAAATAGTTGATTTTGGTAAGCCTAAGTTTTGGCTGATGTCTCTAACAATTTTATTTTTGTTTCTCAGTCTCATAATGGATTCTTTGACTTTCATTGGCACAACTTTGGTCCTCATGTTGATAAACAGCAATAAAAGTTTCCGAAGGTGATGGAAAGACTGGAGTTTTGAAGTGCTGAGACCTCTCTTATATCTGCATTAAAGAGGCATTTAAACACACCTGAACAATTACAAACACCTGTGAAGCCATGTGTCCCAAACATTATGGTGGCCTGAAATTGTGGGACAATGTATAAACATAGCAGTCATTTCTACATGGTGAAACTTAAAATGTATTAAAATACCCTTTAATAAAATCTGACAATGTGCACTTTAACCACTAGATTTTTTTCTATTACAAATCTCAAATTGTTCAGTACAGAGGCAAATAAATAAATGATGGGTCTTTGTCCCAAACAATATGCAGAGCACTGTATTTTTAATCGTTCTTCTATGAGTGTACTTGGTGAATTAGCTTTAGGATTTATCTAACATTAAATCTAGTTAGTTAATTAAACTCAAATTAAATGCCTGAATTCAGCACCACATTCGTGAGAGAAGTTTTGTCGAATAAAACATACAATAATAACAAAAATAATTTGAAACACACTCAAACCATGAGGAAAAAGTCTTCTATTTGAATAATAGATACTTTGATGATTAGTAATTCTCAATGGGCCAATATTCAAATGGAATAATGAACTGTTCAGTCATTACAACTTATTTTTGCTACTATTTAACGTAACGCTAAAAAAAAAAACCCCCAAACATTTCAATTTTGCTAAAATCTCCGGTTCACAGTTTCAACAATTCATTAATGCTTCTTAACCAGCTACTTTACAAACAATTGATTTTTTTTTAAACAGTCAATTTATGGATAGCTTTCATTCTGGCTAGCATATTTTTCAAAATGTCAATCATTTTCCAAATGATGCCACTGACTGGGGATCTTGCTCATTGTGAAGCAATGGCCCTCTGTCTACTCAGCAGATGAAATTTGATGTGTTCTATGAAAAGTATATACATGTGTGTGTGCGCGCATGTGTGTGGGTACATATCTATATTACTAAAAGTCTGTTCTTGACCGGTTTTGGCCATCTGTGCTGCGATTTCCGAGAGAACGCCGCAACCTATAGCCGTCATTTTTGGCCACCTCGCTCAGAGCCCCCCTCCGCCGTATGTGTGCCGAGGATTTTTCCCGTCGATGAAAAATGACAGGTATATTAATGTTTTTACAAAATTCCCCATTCTCTCTGCTGCTCCTGCTGGTGGGAGGGGGAGGGACTATAAAACCAGGAAGTGGTGTGCCTCAATTAATCTCTGCAAGCTGGAGCGCTGTCAATTAGTCTCTGTCACTGAGCTCTGAATGACACTGAACAAATGTCTACAGCACAGTGAGTACCCTTAATTTGATTTGAAAATCAAAATATAGATAGTTTGAAGTAAAATAGCACTGCCTGCAAATGGTTGTTTGGGTTTGGGTTGAGTAAAAAAGGCACTATCTCTCTCTCCACCTGTCTCTCCCTATCCCTCTCTCTTTCTCCCCCTCTCCCCCCCCCCTTCCCCTCTACCCCCCCTCTTCCCCCCTCTCCCCCCCTCTCTCTCTCCCCTCTTTTTCTCCCCCATCCCCTCCCCCACCGTCGCTCCCCTAAACCCCCCTCCCCTCCACACACCCCTACCCCGTTCCCTCAACCCTCCCTCCCCCCCACCTCTCCCCCCCCCCTCATCTCACCCCCCTCTCAGCACACCCTCTCTCTCCCCCTCTCCCTCCCCCTCCTATCTCTCTCCCTCTCTCTCCCCACTCTGCCTCCCACCCCTCTCTCCCCCGCTCTCTCTCCCCCTCTCCCTCCACCTCTCTCCCCGTCTCTCTCCCCCTCTCCCTCCATCTCTCTCCCCTTCTCTCTCCCCCTCTCTCTATCCTCCCCTCCTCCCCACCCTTTCCCCTCCTCACCCACCCTCCCTCTTCTCCTCATCTCCACCCCCTATCCCTCTTGCCCCTCTCTCTGTGTCTCTGTCTCTCTCTCCATCTCTGCCCCTTCTCTCTGCCTTCACTCTCTACCCCCACCCCCCCCTCCTATATGTGACTGCAAGTTGGGGGCTATACGTCAGTAGATTGGGTGGTTATGGGGTAAAAGGAGCAAATTAATAATATTAATGGAATATCAAGGGGGGGTAATTAGCGTGAGTGCGGGGGGGGGGGGGGATAGCGGGGGGGGGATAGTTAGTGTGTGACGCTGCATGCCGCTTCCCCCCTCACAACCGCACGTTGGGGGAACAGACCCAACGGGTCTGCACTTGGTCTAGTGTGTATATATTTGTATACGTGGGTCGGTATGTGCAGGCTTGTGTGTGTGCGCGTGTAAACTCTCGCGTGTACAAACTTGCCTATTACTTCATAAAATAATGTAATTACTAAAAATGAATAGTATACCTGTCCAGGCTGTGTTCCTTTTGACAGGATATCCAATAGGTCTGCCGAGGACACAAAATAAAACCTTGGGAAAGCTAAACGTTTGGTTTCAAGGTACTCAGCTAAAGTTTTTTCACACAGGCCTAGCCTACAAGAATAAAAATTTATAAAATATTTAAATTTCATACATTACAACATTTTGAATGTACATTACTCCTCAAAATGCAATAACACATCAGCAAGACTATTTCTTGAAATACTCATAAACTTCCAGAGTTCATGAAAAGTGAAACACAAAGCTTTATTTTTTTCTTATCAAGTTACAATTCAATGTTTTTGGGTGTCAATGTAATCGTAGTACTAGCCCAGCTTCCATAAAGCCTTTATTAGCATAAATGACAATGGAGTAGATATGTAATAGCTGGAGTTACTCCAGTTTTTTGTGTATATCTTAGGATCATTAACATGCCTGATGCAACTGTAGTGCAGGCCTGCCTCTGTAGTTTTAAAATGGGATGGGAAAGATATTACCAAGGTGTTGACTGACCCAAGGTCTTCTGCCTGCTATTCAAAACAAATGACCATTATCCAATCAAAAAAGGAAACAAATAGCACCACGGCATGTGGTGAAGGATTGATGGCTTGTGCTTGTTATTTCACAAGCATATCTGCTATATATTTTTTAAGATTAAGAGGCCCAAAAGTTAGGAACATACAGATGCCAACATACACATCTAAATGTATTAAATACCACTTACCTTTGCTGAAGAGCCTCAAGTGTTTCATATAATTTGGGTTTATTTGTTGCTTCGATTACGTTTTTTGTCTGTGCTGTTTTGAACATTAATTCCTTTTTGCAAAAACAAAACATCAAGAATAATGATCTGAATTTTAAATAATTATGATTTTTACAGGGTGAATCACAGCTCTAAAATATGTATCTTTAAGAAACATGAAAATTAAAGAGATTATGACATGGCAATGGGTGCAGAAGATGCTTTCCAAAGCATGATCATAAAGGGTATGTTTCAATGGAAGTAAAGGGATTATCAGTCAGTGCAATGAGATCCAACTCAACTAGCTGTGTCCTGAGGCATGGTAGCACAGCTATTATTAATGCCATCTCATTTCCAGATGCGAATATGGGCTTGGATGCTGCCTTTGATGAGTTTGCATGTAATCTCTGTAATCTTGTGGGTTTCCTTCTGGTGTTCTGGTTTCCTTGCACATAGCAAAAGCATGATGGTAAGTTAAATGGCTGTTGTAAACAGCTTGTAAACAGTGTATGTTAATGGCAAAACAATTAAATGGGTGCTGGTGGACTAGTAAGAGAGAAAGTTACTGTGCTACAGGGAAATAAGAAGAGAAGATAATGGATGAATGGGATTGCTAAATGGAGAGACAACATGGATCCTTGGGTCAAATGGCCTCTGTGTTGTTCTACTATTTAGTACGTTAATCTTCAAGAACAATATGGCACATCGTTTGATTTTTTGTTGTTGAGTGCCTCTGAATGTACTTAGAAATTGAATTAAACAAGCATGGTCTGTAAGAGGAATAAAAACTCCAAAAATTGTATCAGAACAGAAACTGCCTATCCAGGAGAGAAAGAAAGGAACCGACTCAATGTGGGAAAATGTGAAAGGATCGATTAGGACTTTGTTATCCGATCATTTGTTATAAAGATAATTTGGATTTTGTCCCTAGCAAAAACAGTAGTTCCAGATTAATTGAAAATGCCATTTTTATTTAATAAACTTTAGACTCATGCTACCAAAAAAAGGCAGATCATTCGAGCTGTGATTTTGCAACCAAGTTCAAAGAAGATCATGGCGATTTTGAATATCTTCCAATGTCACTGCTAATGTTACAACAGCTTAAATGAAATTATTGAGACATCAGGGCAAAATAATTTCAATTTGGAATCACAGTGGCAGTGTCACTTTCATCTTGCTCCCCAATGACAAGAGAATGATTTAGATTCCCTATACCTCAGACATTGCTCTCAACCATATATTTTAGGAAGATCAATTTAGAGATAACCCTTAGGTAGAAAATGGAAGTCAAGGGAGAATCGTTCATCAAGGTAAGAGCAGCTGAAAGAATAATAAGGTTAATATTTACTCTCCCTTGAACTAATTGGACAAATATAATTACATAGATCTTTTATTTAATTTGTCTGGTTTTAATGTGATGTAAGCAAAGTACTAAGTATGCATCTGCCTGCTTAGCTAACAATGAAACCCGATTAATAGCTAACCAAAAGGAAAGGAAATGAACTGAAGACAAAATGATTCAGAAGATGTAATTTCCATCCCATGTAGAACCATTCTCTTCACTCAATGTAGAGATACATGTTGATTTTATGGGGAAAGAGCAAGAGTTTTACTGATGGGAAAAAAAGATTGAGTGGAGAGATCAAACTCATTGCACCAGTCGTGGGCTTTGGTAACAGAGAGTGTTCCATGGTTGGAGGTGTTTCCAATCATCAGTCAGCCAGTTTGCATTTTCCCCCTCCAGGCTACCTATTCAGTTTCCATATGGCCAAGGAGTGGTCATTATTGGTGTAATTGGAGCTTTAACAATACTGAATGCTGCCATTGGAATATACCTGGTGTGCACCATCATCAGAGACAAGATATTTCTAGCATTCATAATTTAACCAGGAATGATAAATGGGCTAAAATACAAAGATAACAACAAATACATCATTGGAATTAGCACCTCATCACATCAGGAATCTTGTTTAGTGAAGCAGGCTACTGCATTAAACCAAAGATAACCTTGCTATAGACACTTACTGACTCCTGGTTGGGAGCCCTAAACAAAAGCAGAAACCAAAGGGAACCACTTGATATTTAAATATGCTAATATTTGATATATTTAAATACGCTAATATATGCTGATATTTAAATTAGAGGACAGTGGACTTAGGGAGAGATGAGTTAGTTATGGGCAGACGGCAAGGTTTTGTACATGGCTGGTCATGTCTTTCTAACGGTTGACTTTTTTTAAGGTGGTAACGATAGAGATCGATGACAATGGGAGATGTTACTGCATGCAGAAAAGTTTAATAAAAATAAAATAATTCAACCTTAAAGTCTGTATCTATTCCATCAAATCGTTTGGCATCTTCAGGAAGTTGGTTTCGTATATCCTCAGATCCAATGAAAATACTCTCCAGGTGGGACCACGTGCGTTGAACTTCCATCCAGATAAAAATAACGGAATCTGCCACAGTCAACTTTTTTTGCCAGGTTGAAACCTGCTCAATAAAATATTCCACATATTTGTTCTGGAGTATAAATTGCAATTGCACCTATGAAGCAAAAATAAATAACTTTTAAGACAAAGAGAAATTGGACATTTAAGAATGAATTAGATATCACTTTATTACTGAAAAAGTTCAAATAAATTATCAGTAGTTCCTCGAATGTGGTCGAAATTATAATCATAGATCTCATCTACAATGCCATTATATTCTATCATGTAGCAAAATGGCCCCATAGCAGAAGTGTCCACGTCGCGGGGCTGGAAACTGGAAGTATCCTGAGCTAATTCTGCTACCACCATCATCTATTGCGACAAGTGATGGATTCCATTGATTGTCGCCGGAAGCTTGCATCCTTTTCAGGACGGACAATGACAGCGAGGTCAACATTTGTAACAAGATGGACACGTTAAGAAGAAGATGTAGCAAAGCACTTATAAAGACAAATATTCTTCTCATTTATATAATTTTATTATTCTTCCATTAACACAAAGTTATAGAATCAAAATAAGCTAAATAACAGGTTATTTGACCCACTGACTCGATCAACTCTTTAGCTATCCATTCAGTCCAACTTCCCTCCTCCTCTGTCCTGTTACTCTCAAAATCCGATATATTCTTGCACCCAATGTTCTTGAAATTCTGTGATTTCCTCTCATTCTTTGATAAAATGTATCAACATTTCTGCATGCACAATAACCAGCTCATTATATCAGGAGCAGAAGATCACTACTGTATTCAATGCTAGATAAGATAGGTTCACAGAAAAAATGGACTTTCCTTGCAGCTGCTTTCAAAGTCCCTTTAAGGATAGATGATTAAGCCAGTGAAGAATGACAAAAAGGCTTGAATTAGAACCACTCAGTCCAACCAAATATCTAAGATGAGTCCTGAAGCAGGCATTAACTGCCTTCAAAAAGATATACAAGATGACCAATGCAAATTTTAGTTGACCACATGAAACACCTAAATATTGCCATTCTTGTATTACAAGAGGATATATTTCAGATACCTAAAGGAAACAACAGACAGCACAGGGAAAGCTATTTCATTCGACACCAACAGGACCAGTGTGGCTCATTTTCTCCAATGTGGTAGTCAGCTTTAACACATCTCACCCACCAAGAAACAGGTGTAAACTGATCAGCCATCTGTTAAACACACCACTCAGTTCTACTTTCCACTGATATTGAGTAGTTTCACATTACCCTCATATGACCTTGGATACATTTTTTGATAATATTGTCTTGTATAACAAAATGTAAAGGCACATAAAATTAAAGAATCATACTTGATTGTCATCTAAAATTTCAATGAGTTCTTCATCCAACTTCAGCAGAGGGGTACCCGTTCTATGATGTTCCTCATATGAAAATTCCATCGTGGTCCATGTATGGCTGATCTCTGTAAGGACCTTAAATTGGCAAATCATTGGTTATTTAGCCTGATCTATCCAAAGGTAGTATCCTATTTCCTGCAATCAGCTTTGAATAACACAATTTAACCACTTTTTTTTCTGATTTTACTTTTGGCATACATTATAGCTAGAGTAAAAACATTATGTTCCAAGCCTCATAGCGCTGTGGCCTCATAGCGCTGTGGCCGGTAGCACTATGTTTAAAGCCTCATGGCTTTCAACGGCTGATTTTTACATACATTACAGCTAGAAGAGAAGCATCTATTTCTTCATCAGAATACACATACAACGAGCAACTCAACAGAATCATTACTTTTCCATTCCCTCTGGACTGAATGCAGCATTATTGTTAATCCCACCAAGGATAACATTAAGTAGCAACCATTGGCAACATAGTTAGATCATTAAACACTTCCTCCATTAGGTTGCAAATCGTAAGCATATTTTAATCTACTATTGCCAGTAATTTTAAGTTAAGACATTGCCTTGAAGACAAAATTGATAAAAATTACATTGTGACACATTAAAATTGCATCTTTTAAAAAAAAAGTCACCACTTTGCTCTCAGCCTGAATAAAGTCTTAAGAATAGAAATGGATTTTTAAATTACCTCTTCAAAAAACACCACTGACAAACATGACACAAAATAATACCGAGAACAAATTTTAATTCTCTGTTCTTCAAATTTCAAGCTGGAAAGCTAAGCAATAAAAAAGTAAATGACCTTCTCTATTCCAAGTTCTTTCACAGCTTTATCTACGATATTCCGGACCTCATCTTCCACTCTGTGCAACTTGAGGGCTAACAGATCAGCCAGAATTGTATTCGTACTCATAATAAACTTAACCTGATAAACAAGTAAAATGTCATATAATTCATATATTTGAATACAAGGGTTAGGAATATTACAAAAATCATATTTTCTAGGATATATGCAATGAAGTATCTTTGGTGTTCAGTAATTATAACTGAGTGCTTATATTAGCTTTACATTGAAAAACTGAGATTAGTATAGATGCATACAAGTTTAAGATAACTATTATAATGTTTACTGCGATCTCTCAGAAGCATTATCATTAATCACTTCCAGATTTCATAATCCCCGAAATATAGAATCCAATGTTTATTAAGTCATAGTTGTGACTTGCGTGTGACAACAAATATAAAAATTATCGGACTTTTCAGCAAATAAACCATAAAGCAGTCGAATGAAATTATCAACATCATCAAATGTTATTGCATGGAACATATATGTAAATGAATCGAGTATACATATTTTTGTGATAGAAAATGCTCCTTCTCCCACAGAAGCACAATACTATCTGTGAGGTCTATTTGTTCATCTCGGTCCACAAGTGGGGTACACTGGAAAGAGAACCATTCATGCAAAAGCATAAAGTGTTATGGAATCAACACAATGCCACTGTGGAAACATACAAAATGAAAACCAGCAACTTCCCCTTTTTAATTCAATGATTTGTTTCTTGGGTTTACTTGATGTTGAGTGAGAGGTGATTGTTGTGGCACCAATACCAGATATTATCTCACACTGGAATGTTGATTCATCACCATCCATGATAATATCATATTGTCCTATTTTTGCAGACTGTGACTGCTGGTGTTTCTCAAAGATCTCCATTAAGACCAGTTCTTTTCACAATATCTATCAATTGTAATTGAAGGAAAAGAGAAAGAAAAGTGGGCAGCACGGTGGCGCAGCGGTAGAGTTGCTGCCTTACAGCGCCAGAGATCCAGGTTTGATCCTGACTACGGGTGCTGTCTGTATGGAGTTTGTAAGTTCTCCCTGTGAACTGTGTGAGTTTTTTTCTGGGATCACCAGTTTCCTCCCACACTCCAAAATCGTACGTGTTTCTAGCTTAATTGACTTGGTAAAATTGTAAATTTTCCCTAGTGTTGCAATAAGAGTTTTCCCCGAACAGTCCGTGGCTGATAGCGCTGTGGCCGCTGCCACTATGTTTAAAGTCTCATAGCGCTGTGGCTGTGATGGGAGAAAGGCGTGTTTGAGCGCTGTATCTCTAAACTAAATTAAACGAGCCATACAGGTTTGTCGGATGAACTAAGTTGTAGATTTGAAAATTATAAAAGGGCACTATTACAGTGAGCATGTGACCAAAACACATGGTGTTCCTTAAATTGTATAGTTATCCACTTTGGACGAAGCAAGATAGATCAGTGCCTGTCAACAGAAAATAAGCCAGAATGCAAAAAGCATTTAGAAATAAGCACAGATGTCACTAAAAGCTGATGTGACAAAATAAACCAAAATCTAAAAAAATGTTGGTCTTTACCTCAAGTGTATTGAATATTACATTACTGGGAAAGCTAGCCAATTGGATGCAAAAATCATCCTGAAGGCAAGAGATAGTGGTGGTAAAGATTTGTTTTTCAGACTGGATCCCAGTTTTATTCCTGGAGCATAGGAGGCTGAAGGAGGGCCTTATAGAGGTTAAGATTAAGGATAAGATGAATAGCCACAGTTTTCCCCCCAGGGCTCTAAAAGTACAGGTCATAGCTTTAAGCCGAGACAGGAAAGATCATCCACACATTTATCTCCCCCCGCCTAGATTATTGCAACTCCCTCTACACTGGCATCAGCCAATCTTCCCTGTCCCGCCTGCAACTGGTCCAAAACGCCGCAGCGAGACTACTGAATGGCACCTGAAAAAGGGACCACATCACCCCGATCCTGGCCTCTCTCCACTGGTTCCCTGTGCGGTTCCGAATAAATTTCAAGATCCTCCTTTATGTCTACAAAGCCCTTAACGGGCTTGCCCCCACCTACATCAAAAGTCTACTCCCTCCACACCACCTCCAGGTCCCTCAGATCGGCCGACTTGGAGTTGCTGAACATCCCCGCAGTCTAGGAATAAGTTCAGGGGAGACCGCGTCTTTGCGGTTGCAGCTCCTAGATTGTGGAACAGCATCCCTCTTCCCATCAGAACTGCCCCCTCCATCGACTCCTTTAAGTCGAGACTAAAAACTCATCTTTACTCTCAAGCCTTTCTTGACGTCCTCTGAGTGAGGGCTATAGGTATGCATTTATGTATGCAATTAATCTATGAACCACTGTTGTATAACGTTAGTACCTCCACCAATGTAAAGCACTTTGGCCAATGAGAGTTGTTTTGTAAATGTGCTATATAAATAAAAGTGACTTGACTTGACTGACGATTTAAAAGGGATCTGAGGGGCAACTTCTACCACAGTAGGTGGTGCTTATATGGGACAAGCTGCCAGACAAAGTGGTACAGGTAAGCTATAAGACACTTAGAGGTACATGGCTTGGAAAAATTGGGAAGAATATAGGCCAGGTACAGGCAAGTGGGACAAGCACGGCTAAGGCAAATTAGTCAGCAAGGATTAGTTGGGGGGGGGGGGGGGGGGGGGGGGGGGGGGGGGGGGAGGTGACTTTTTCCATACTTTATCTGCAGGAAGCCACCTTATGAAGTTCATTGAGTTTTTGTTTTTGAGGTAGTGAACAAGGTGATTGAAGACGGCAGGGGAATGGATGTTGTCTAAATGAATTTTAAAAAGGAATTTGATCAAATCCCTCATGATAGGTTGATTGAGAGATAGGGAGACCACCAGGGATGCCGGAGAGATGGCTGCCCTGCCTTGAAACTTTATTTTGCCTACCATCACAGTGAGGAATGTGTAGGAGTCACTGTGGTGGATGTTCATGTTAAAATGTGTTTTTGAGATCTATTACTTTTAATTGTATGACTGACCTGGCCAATGATATTCCTCGTATTTTGCAAAACTTACTTGGCGAATAAAGTGTGATTCTGATTCTGATTCAGAAGATTAAGATGCATGGAATCCATGGTGAATTGATCATTTGATATCAAAACTGGCCCACTCATGGAAGACTGAAAGTTGGGGTGATAGATGTTATTCTGACTGGTGGTCAATGACCAGTGGAGTTCCATTGGAATCTGTTCTGGGATCTCTGTTATTTATGAGATATTTAAACAAAAAAAGAGGTAAATGCTGATGCATTGGTTAGTAAGTTTATGGATGACAGCAAAAGTGGAGGAGTTGCAGACAGCGAGGTGTGCTGTCAAAGTATTCAGCGGGATATAGATCAGCTAAAGAAATGGGCAGACACGGAATTTAATCTGAGCAAGTTTGACGTGCTACACTTTGGAAAACAAATGATAGGAGAAAGTGTACATATATTGGCAAGTGCCTTAGTAGCATTGTTCTATGTCAGGATTGTGGGGTCCAAGCACATACCTCCCCAGAAGTGGCACTGAACACAAGAATCAGAAGGTCTAGCTGAAGCTTTATGGGACTTTGGTTTGGCCGCATTAGGAGTATAACGTGCTGTTCTGATCCGCCCATTAAAGAAAGGTGGGGAGGCTTTTGAGGATGCAGAAGAGGTTTACCAGAATGCTGATTCATTTGAGGGCGTTTCCAACAAGACGATATGGATCAGATGCAGGCACATGTGATTAGTTTAACGGGATCGTGCTCACCAAAGACACTGTGGGCCAAAGTGGGGTGTTCCTGTGCTGTACTGTTCTATGTTCAGTTTGATTTTAATGGGAGTAGGTGAGAAATACTGCTGTCCAACATGCAGTCCAGACTGCTAAGTGGTGTACAGCTGTTTAATAAGCATTATTTGTAAATAACATCAGCCCACACCCCAGTGGAGCAAAACGTGGCCAGATCCACAAGGTAAATGCTGTGGACTAGACTGATGAGCACATATTCTCCAACACAATCAACATCAGACTTTATCACTGACAAATCACTATGCATCTTGTCCCACCAAAAATCTCTCTCAAATTTCCCTTATCACCATGACATCTGCCCTCTCCAGGCCAACCTTTGCCATCTACACTGTTTTCTGTGATCACACCCAAATTCCTCAATCTTCATTCCATCTCCATATTCCCTTCTAAATGAAGTCCCTACTGTTGATCTTTAATAATGCTTCCTTTCCCACTCCTCTTTGTTTCCATATCCATCCTGCTTTTGGTTTTCAACATCGGAAAATCCCATCTCCAAGACACAACAGAAAATGTTCATTTCATGATTAAATACAAAAATCATTGTAAGTACCACTGAGATGTAATCCTGCAGAATTTTAATCTGGCCTTGCAGCAACGTTTAACTAAAGTCCCTTTCAAGCTAATATGTACAATTTCCAAAATATTACAGTAAATTTAAGACTAACCCCGGTGGAATTCATCAACTGGTACCAGTGCCTGTCTCTGATGGCTGGGTTTTGCAATTCTGTCACTGCTCGCAGAGATGTGAGCAAGTTCTTCACAGTGGAGTCCAGACTGGTATATGCATCCCAAGCACGAACTTCTTTGTCCATCAATCTAATTTCCTGCATAGGGTGCAAAACAAAATGCATTGAGAATATTGAGTGAGCATTGCTGCACCAGGACATTTTAAAAACAGTTATCTTGAAAAATTAGGTCTTTCAGTCTAATTTATGCAACATTAATTGGTGATGTTACTATATTTACATTCACAAGAAGGAAGTGGTTTACCCCAATAAATATATGAAATAAATTTAATGATCATGCGCACATAGATAAAAGCCTGAAGAGGAATTCATTGACTGTCGTCCTTTAAGCACAATTCTCCTTTTTCAAAGCATATAAAGTAATACAGCACTGAAACAGGCCCTTTGGCCAAACTCATACATGGCAACCAAGATACTCTTGCTACTTTTGTCTACATCTTTATAAACCTTTCCTTTCCATGTACATGTCCAAATGTCTTTTCACTATTGTAATTTTAACTGCCTCAACTTCCTCTGGCAGATTGTTCCATATACTCCACCATGCTCTGAGTGGTAGTAGCCGCTCATCAACTTCCTATTAAAGCTTCCGCTCCCACCTTAAAGCTATACCCTCTTGTTCTTGATTCTTCTATCATGTGAAAAAGACTGCACATTCACACTATCTATTCCCCTCATGATTTTATACACCACTATAAGATCAAAACTCAGGCTCCTGTGCTCCAAGGAATAAAGTCCAACCAAGAGCTCAGGCCATTGAAACCTGGCAATATTCTCATTAAATAGTTGGTTAAACATATTTTGCTGTCCTTTCTTACTCACACAGAAATAACTTTGCTCATAGTCTACTCTGGCAAGGCCATTGAAATTATGAAGTCACCATAAAAATGAAAGGGATTGGAACATTGGGCAGCTCAATTCCTCTTCATCTCTGCCCTCATTGAGTAATTCTAGATGTATATTCTAGTAAAGTAAAGTATCCTTTATTGTCATTCAGACATTCCAGTCTGAACAAAATTGTTTAACCTTGCAGTCATAACATAGAATAAACTAACAAAACACACACTTAACACAGTTTTACATCCACCACAGTGAGTCCACCAGGCACCTCCTCACTGTGATGGAAGGCAAAAGTCTTAAAGTCCTTGTTTCTTCCCTCCTCATCTCCCTCTGCATTGAGGCGATCTAGCTTTCGATGTAGGGACCCCGCCGGGTGATGGTAAGTCCAGCGGCCGCATCCAAGCTCCGCGAATGGGCTGGTTTTAAATCCGTGGCCCGGGGCGGTCGAAGCTGCCACCCTCCAGTCCAGCGGACGAAGCTGTCGTTGCTCCAGAAAACCGGTCACCAACCTGGGACCTGCGAGCTCCCGACGTTGTCGTCCACTGGGCCCACGGCCGAGTCCACTGGGCCTACGGCCGAGCCTCCGAGGCTCCGAAGTCGGGTCGCCACCATTGCAACGCCACCACAGCCCCGAAGTCGGCCAGGCTCCGATTTATCACGGAGCCTCGTGGTCAGTCCCAGTTGGAGGCTGCTGGCTCTGCGATAGGCCTCAGCACAGACGGAGACAGGGGATACGACAAGAAAAAGTCGAATCCCCTCGAAGGAAGAGACTAAAAAGAGTTTCTCTCTCCCGCCCCCTGCCCCCCCACACATACAAAACTAAGATAAACGCAATAAACTAAACAACAGGACAAAAGAAGACAAAAAAAGAAAAAACAGACGGACTGCAGGTGAGCCGCAGCAGCTTGGGCAGCGCCGCCACTTCCGGAATGTGAACATGAACATGATAATAGAAGATGAACTCAAGAAAAATTCAAGGATTCTTTTAATCCTCAACCAAAGTTACCTTGGAAGATTGGTACTCTCCCAAGGGGTAATTATCTAATTTACACTGCATTGCATTGGATCTGATGGTCTCTCACTGAATATAAGGGAGGCATGACTACCATGCTTTCCAAAGTAGAGATATCCAAGTTTGGATATAAATGAAGCACAGGGCCAACCAAGGACAAATTAGCTCTAAGCAAGTAGGGTGCTGAAAATTAGCAATTATTAATAACAACATCCGAATACTTTAATCAGTTATAGAAAACATGCTAATTACTTAAAGTGAACAGCGATCATCGTAGTTTCACAAGATTCTGCCTTAGAAGCAACATGTCAAAATATATGGTCAAACCAGTATATTTTGACTTACAAAAATCATAAAATTCTGAACTTAAAAAAAACTACCAGTTAAGATTAAAGATAAGCAATCAGTGTATTGCTGAGGAAGAAGACCCAACTATTCAATAATAATATGCAGAAAATTATTTGAACACTTCAATGGGATTCCTTTTTGCTTGTATCAGCATCAATAATGAATATTTAGAAACCTTGCAAATGGTTGAAATTTCCCAGATATACTAAATGAATAGTGGTGGCTCATTCTGTAGCAAACTGCAAAACGAGTTGGATAAAGAGAGCAGTAGATGACAAAAATATCTAGCAACATTCAAATATAGTGTTATTCATTTAAAAAAATGGTTAGATATGCACCCCACAGCTAACAACTTGAACATTGAGCCGATAGCCAGTCTGGGAAATTAATAATGGAAAACAAGGAAATTACAGATTAATTAAGCAAGTATATTGCATTAGTCTTTGCTGTGAAGATGCAAGTAACACCTCAAAAATATCTCTATGTTGGGAACTAGAAGGCAGTGGGGCGGGGAGTTGTTGCAACTGTGGACTGACACATCTTTGGGTTTTCATCATAGACTCTTAAAAGTAGTGACTGGTAAGATACCAAGACAGATGATTACTTCCATTATTATAACAATTATCTCTAACTGGCAATTGTAACATTAGCCATTTCATTTTTCCTTCTTCTTTGAATCACTCTCATTTACAAAAGTTTATTAAATCATTGATTTTAAATTTCTAAAATTTCCTAGTTTTGGGGAAGGTTCCATTCAACTGGAAACCTTAAATGCAACTCCTTTATTCAAAATGGGAGTGAAGCAGAAAGGAAAAATACTACAGGCCAGGAAACATAACATCTATCGTAGCACCATGTCATTAACTAGTAGCGTACTTAGAAACTTTCTAGGCAAAATGTACAAGATTTGGTGATAAAGAAATCATGTTTGTTTATTTTATTGGAGCTTTTTTGCGACTCTAGACATGGAAACTAATTTGATATTGGAAAGTACCATGCTATTAAGCGACACAAGCTTAGTCCACCGTTACCAGTATTAAAACAAGTTCTTGCTATTCAAGATTCTAGTAGATGATGATGCAAGATTTAATCTGTTGAATAAAATGGCTGAAACTGGTTCTGAACAAAGCTTACCTTTAAAAATCTCCTGAGTTCAACATCCATTTGTTCTACATTGATTTGTCTCCACTCTGTCTTGGTCCAGTCATATATACTAGTCTGCGAAAAGGGAAACGGACAGGAAAATGGAAATGTTTCATGTTTTTGAAATGTTTGCTGACAATCAAGAAATCAGATGTACTTTTGCAAAAATATACTGACAAAAATATGGTAATTTACAAGGATTCAATAGAAACGATTCCCCTTTAGGTAAATGTTATCATGATAACCATAAGTTTAGAAACACTGGGAGGATCCATATGTTCTAAGAAAAAAAACCTTAAATGTTCCTTTGTGACTTCATTTGGAAGATTGTTAGTGCAAAACAGGTGTCATAAATCATATATTTTCAACCTGCAAAGACATCAAATGTTATATTTTTTTGTAAACCAACATCTGTAGTCCTTGGTTCTGTAGTTCTCTCAGATTTTATTACGAAAATGTTGCCTATCCATTTTCTCCAAAAATGCTGCCTGGCCTGCTGAGTCACTCCAGCATTTTGTGTCTATCTTTGGGTATGTCAGTCTGTTATGTTTCCATGTCACTAATTTCCACATTGAGAGGGGAGATTCATTTTTGAGGAATCCCCACATTGTATTTCAAAAGTTAGGACTGAAATTCTGAACTTACATGCATTACATTTCCATCGCTCTCAAAAGGACATTTGAAATCTGTACCTCATGTAAAACAGCAAGGCAGCCTTACAACATAGAAACTCCGGAATAGTTTACACGACCCTTTAACCTTACAGGCTAATCCACATATTAGAATCTTCCACTCATTTTGTACACCGTTCCGTTCATACTTTTCCTGACTTTTTTCCTCTTGAAGACCTTGACAATGATTTTGAAAGCTCTAGAATGGAATATTTTATGCTCTCCTCGAAAGTTCATCAGAGATTTTGCTGTCAGTCACTTCCACAAATCAAGTCTCCAGTTACCCACAAGTAGGCTACTACTTTCTACTCCCTTGAATATTTTGCTACTCCCTGGAATATTCATTGTTTTGGGATCCCCAGCGCCTTCTGTGGTAGAGGGTTGCATAAATCCACCATCTTCTGAATGATATCCAAGTTCGAACCTAACCTTGAGTTTTGTCTGAGTGGAGTTTGCACTTGCACTGTAAAGGGGCTGTCCCACTGTACGAGCTAATTCAAGAGCTCTACCAAGTAAAAAAAAAAAATCAAACTCGTGGTCAAGCACGTAGAATTTACATAGCGGGTACGTCGAAGCTCGGGACGTCTCTTAGCGGCTCGTAAGGCTAACGGCAGGTACTTGTGAAATGCGGTAAGCTTGTGACGACTTTTCAACATGTTAAAAAATGTCCACGAGAGCCCCGAGTACCTACGAGCGGCTATTACCGTAATTCTCCGAGTTCGAATCAGGGGAAACTCGGAAGAACTCTTGAATTAGCTTGTTCAGTGGGACAGCCCCTTAACTGTGTGGATTTTCTCTGGGTGCTTCAGTTTCCTTCCACATCCCAAAGTCATGTGGGTTTGTAGGTTGATTGGCCTCTGTAAATTGCCCTTGCTGTGTAGGGAGTGGATGAGAAAGTAGGATAACATAGAACTAGTGTAAACGGGAGATTGATAGTCTGCATAGACTAAGTGAGCCGTAGGGCCCATTTCCATGCTGTATCTATAAACTAAAAGTATCCTGAGACTATAACCCTTTGTCTCGAACTACACCAACCAAATACAACCTGTACAAAGTTCTTCCCTGTAGCCAGCCTATCAAACCCAGTCTAAAGTTCGTTTATGTGTGTTTCCGTAAATACTCAGTAGTGAAACTGAAGGTCTCCAAACTTCCAGGTTATTTTCCTGTTTTTTATGTAATATTACCATTGTTTCATATCCTGTATTTTAAGTAGTATAGATCATGGTGTATAGCCAAAATAATGATATGAAGTAAAACTAAATCTGTTTTTACAAAGAAAAATTTCAGATATGTCCCTGTGTTTTCTTGCCTTTTTGGTGACATTTTTCAAGCAGCATTTCATCAAATCCATAGGCTGATTTATACCAGAAGGATTACATTAATGTTGCCATTAAATAACCCTATATAAGCCAAATTCTGATTATGATTTTTATTTTAATTTTAATTTTATTTTTTTATTTCAAAATAGACTTTATTCAATTGATAAATATATACAATTCCTGAACCATTCAAACAAACAAAATTCATCCGACATTTTCAGAGACTATACAAGTTTTTCCAGTACAATCTTTTTACGATTTTTATCATTTATCACCTGATTAGATGGTTTTCTGATTTTCATGGTTTTCTCATGTTTTTGCAGCAGATCATGAGTAGCGGTTCCCCTTTGGTCACATGTGAACCGTTTTATATTTATTGTTTCGTTTTTTATTGTTTATATTTTCTGTTTATGCTTTCCATTGAAATACTTAATAATAAATGGAACTTAAAATCATAAAATAAAAATCTAGTTTGCTAACCTATTTTAGCGAGGTCTCACTGTGGTCCCTCCCATTGTCAATGCTATTTATAGCGCTATAATGGCGATTTTTTGCACTCGTTTTTTTTAATTCAAACAACGCGATTATAATGACCGTGACGTGATCTATGGGCCACGTGGTGGTTTATGTGCCTGACATTTTTAAGGGAGCTTCAAAATCAGTAAGTATCCCATCTGTCTTAAAAGCTTTATTTAAAAAAAATCTTGTCTTATTTTCAAAAGTTGAAAGAATTAAATTTTGGTCGATTTTGATCACAAATTAGCTTGAAAGGATCATAGGTAGGCCCACATAATCCTGTGGTATTTCATTATGATTTAATAACTTTCAAATTTGGCCTCCCATGTCACAGGTTAGTACCCTTATTTCCGGAAACAGCCATATCTCAATGAGATCACCACTTATTCTTCCAAACTTGAGCAAAAACAGGTGTAGCTGAGCCAATCTTACATAATTCTTCAGTTCTATCAGTCGACAAATCAGTCTGATGAACCATTACTGCATACTCTTTATGACAAGTGAATCTGTCCTTAGGCCAAACTGAACGACCTGGAAGGAACTCCTTAATCCTTATCTCCTTTAATCATCCTCTTTAGTTTGGCACTTTTTGTCCCATCAGGTCTCCGTGAAGCACCATAAAACCTTTCAGAAATTATATTATTGATGCTATAAAAACATGGGGATAGGATTAGGCTAATGGGTCATTCAGTTTCTGTTGTCTCTTCTGTCAGTCTGAGATCATTGTTAATCTGTATCTAAACCTGGACAGTTTAATGTCTTTGCCAAACAGAAATTCAACAATCTGAATTAAAGCAGTAATGTAGGAACAATGTTTTCATCTTACCTTCACATACACAATAAAATCCCAGAGTTGCTTAAGTAGAATAATGTCTCGCCGGCACTGCATTAGCTGTTTATATTCTGGAACAGTCACTTCAAACAGGTTGGCCAATTCTTGCATTTGTACCGTCACTCCCTCGAGCGCACTGAGCTCCTTGTAAGCCTAAATGACAGAATTGGAAAGGGTCCATTTTATTCTTTAGTGTAACCTGCAATTATAATTACCCATTGGGTTATCTTGCCCTGCGAGGATCAGATAGAAAAGTCAGTCATAATCTGTATTAATGGTGGTGATGCACCAGTTACCCACCCTCTTTACAGAATGCTTAGCAATTAGCAGAGACTGCAACATCTACATGCTCTTGGCCAAAGAGTAAAAAAGTGATCTTAAAGAGTTGATAGGTTTTATCTCACTGAAATCTAAACTGGTAACACAAACCCCAAAGGAATATGTATAGGAAGGAACTGCAGATGCTGGTTTACACTGAAGATATAGACACAAAATGCTGGAGTAACTCAGTGGGACAAGCAGCATCTCTGGAGAGAAGGAATGGGTGACATTGAGACCCTTCTTCAGATGGAGAATCAGGGGAGAGTGAGTCTAGATATTTGGAAGGTGTGAAAACGACAGATCAAAGCAGACGATGATAAGGAAATTAATGGTTCATTGTTCGCTGAGGGGAAGGCGACAGAGACATTCGTTAAAATGCTAAAGTTATCATGGTGGTGAAGGCCTAGATGGGGGAGGGACAAAGTCTGGCAAGTAATGGTGGAATCAGGTGAGGGGACAGATTAGCAGGTGGGTGGAGGCTAGAGGAGAAATGAAGCCAAGAAAGGTGTCAGATAAGAAGTAGAGTGAAATGTAAAGCCAGAGGAAGGGATATAGGTGGAAGGGAAGAGGGAGGTAGGAAAAGTGGTGCAATGGTGGGAGGATTGGGTGCACACTGCATGGGGAAAGGAGGCAGAGGAAAGCTGTATTATTTAAAATTGGAGAATTCCATGTTCATACCATTGGGTTGTAAGCTTCCCGAGCCAGTATATGAGGTCATACCATTAGGTTGCACGCACTCATTTTCAAACACTATCCAGCCCTTCTTCCCCCCCGCCCGCAGTCCAATTTCACCTGCATGCCTCTTTCTGGCTTTGCATTTCATTCCTCTTCTGACCTTACTCGACACCCTTTTGTCAAGCCTCCACCCATCTTCCTATCGGTCCCCTCACCTGTTTCCACTTGCCAGACTTTGTCCCTCCCCTATCTAGCTTTCTCCCTCCTACTACAATCAATCTGAAGTAGAGTCCTGACTTGAAATGTTGGTTATCCATTCCCTTCATAGGTGACGCCTGACCCATTGAGCTACTCCAGCATTATGTGTTTGCTTAAGATTCCAGTATCTGCTGTTCCTTGTGTCAGCTATTCTACGGATATGTAGCTTTATATCCAAACATTTAGGACAATGCGCCTACCTTATCGAGTAATATGTATGGAGTCTTAGAATTATATGAGAAAGGTGCTTCCATTTGGAACTTTTCTCTGAACTCCATCTGCTTGACCTGTAAGAAGTAAACATTAAAAATACCATTAACGGTCATTTTAAACTATAATATTCTTAAGGTTTTCCAACCACAAGGCATGATGGATCAAGACCATTAGCACTTACATCAAATGCCACACATCTTTTCCTAATGAGTGACACCTCTGCAGTTTGGAGGGCTGCAACTTCATGTTTCATGGAAGCAGCAATCTTCTTTGTGTTATTCCACTTTTCTGGAAGTTCCTATTAATTAAAGAACAACTTATTCCTTAAAAGTCCAAATTTTCTTTAATGTTAACTCGAATACTGAAGAAAAAACTCTCATTGAGATGACTGGATCTCCCAATGATGGTGGCTTGATAAGGGCATTTTTAACTTATTTGTCCGAGTGATATAAGCGAGTTCGGTATTCCGAATGTGCATGCCCAGATCAAAGGTCACTATGCATAAACAGCCCTAGAAATCAGTGGAGCAGTGGACCTTCATTTCTTCTGTATTTTCCAGATGTGATTCGTCTAGGTAAGAAAATACTGCTTTTTAACAATGACATAGTTGCATTTATTGTTACTTTGTTAAAAGCTAAGATTATTTTGTCGTTTTCATTGGTTTATTATGCTTTGGTGAGTGAGCGAGATCGTGCTCGTCCGTGGTCGGTCGGGCCCGGGTCTGTTGAGTCGCTGTTGGACCGTCCCCGTCCCCTCCAGGGTGTCTCGTCCCTGCCCGGGGGTGGCCAGAGGTATTGGGCCTGGCTGGGTTTGCAGCGGGCGCGGTGAGGAGACTCAGTTGCTGCAGCGCTTTGTGTGTATCTCCGTTGATGGCTGGTGCTCGGCTTTCGCTGACGCCGGGCGGGGGCGAGTTGGCTGGCGGGTTGGCTGGCAGTCCCCGACCCGTCGGGGAGCAGGGTTGGGCTGGAGTTGGCCTGGGGCTGCTGGTCACAGCCAGCGTGGGGAAGAAGCAGCAACCCCAGCTCAATTCCCGTTGGGCCAACAGACAGGCCCGTACTGACGGCACCAGAGACCCCAGGCCCACAGCTAGCGTGGAGAAGAAGCACCAACTGCAATCCAACCCCACTCACGACAGGCCGGGGACTGCAAGCGACCCCCCCCCCCCCCCCCCCCCCCCCCCCCCCCCCCCCCCGGCGCCAGCGAAAGCCGAGCACCAGCCAGCAACGGAGATGCACACAAAGTGCTGCAGCAACTTTTCCTCCTCCCCCATCGGCTGCAAGCCCAACCCGGCCCAGCCCAACACCTCCGGCTGCACCCGGACAGGGACGAGACACCCTGGAGGGGGCGGTGACTCAACAGACCCGGGCCAGACTGACCACAGACAATCATTCATCAAAGCATAATAAAGCAATAAAATGACAAAATAATCTTAGCTTTTAACAATAAATACAACGATTTCATAGTTTGAATGCAATATTTTCTTACTGAGAAGAATTCAAGCTGGAAAAAACAGAAGAAATGAAGATCCACTGCTTCACTGCCTTCCAGGGCTGTTTATGCATAGTAACCTTTGACCTGGGCATGCACAGTCGGAATACCAATCTCACTTATTTTAACAGCATGGATTTATCCACCTTTTACAATTTTAACTTGATTTACATTTCAATGATTTGAATTGAATTGAATTGACGCGAATACATTTTATTAGCCAAGTATGTATACATACAAGGAATTTGCCTTAGTGCTTTGCTCGCAAGTAACAACATGAATAAAACATTATAATTTAAGCATGTGAAGAATGAAATAAAATACCAGAGCAAAAAGAGGCTACAGACTTTTGGTTGTTGAGTACAGCTACTGCTCGTGAAAAAAAAGCTGTTTGGCTCTGGCTGCTTTGACAGTCCAGTCGTCTTGCAGAGGGAAGTGATTCAAAGAGTTTGTATCCAAGGTGAGAGGGGTCAAAGATGATCTTACCTGCTCGCTTCCTGGCCCTAGTATAAACTGAGTTTGGGTTTGAGGACTAATAAATGATTTGCCTGGGTACTATGTAAGCAATTAATTTGACAACTGAAGATAGATATCCATACCTCTCATTGTGAGGCAGAGAAAATTGTAATACCCAAGTCCTTTAGCAAACTGAACATCTTATGTGGATGCAAAATAATCAGATCGTATACAATCTGTCTGTGAAAAGGAGATTCAAGGAACTGCAAATGCTGATTCACTAAAAACTAAAAAATAATTCAGTGCTGGACTAATTCAGCAGGTCAGGCTGCATCTCTGGAGAAGATGGATGGGTGACATTTCTGTCAGTGAAGATGGGATGGTTACAAAGCCCTCAGGTGAATCACTGGGTTAGGTGAGAGCCTGGTAGGAGATGGTCAGCAAGTTTTCATTACTATAGGGAAGGCAACCTGGAGCAGTTCTATTCTTCCTAGTGCGGTAGAGAGGAACTCAATCACTTTGCCAGCAATCAGAATACATTAATGAGATGTACATCAAACAAAATGCGTGCTTCATCCACTTCATACTAAAATTAAGCCACAAAAATCTTTTCCACATCATAAATGTTCACATTCTTTCACATTCTCTCACAATTTTTCAAAATCAATCCTCCAATTTTGTCAATAGAAACTTGTCAAAATTACATCTCACAAAGATAGAAATCTACCTCAAGCTGTGTACAAACTTGGTCTGGCATACTTTGACCATAACTCTCCAGAAGAATAATTGTCTCCTTTAAGGGTTCGAAGAGCTCATCAGTGATGGTGCGTCTGTCCCTTACAGCCATTAAATGTCCCATGATATCCTCAAGACCATTGTAATCTCCTTCTTTCACCTTTTTGCTAAGTCCTTTATCTGTCATCTTTATGAATTCTTCAAGTTCGTTTAGGCTACACAAAAGAAAAAGGCAATTGTATTCACTTATTTACATTATTAAAATTCAAAATTACTAACCACTATCTTGTTGGTTATAAAAACAGTTGATAGCGATTGAAGTTGCTATATTAAAATTAGAAATCCCAAACCACAATGTACAATAAGTACAAGGTGACGGTTTACTACAGTGACATTTGTACCCAAAAACCCTACAATAATGTGATGTGCACGTTGCTGCTTTCCAAATCAGAAAACGATCAGTTACCTACCTGTCAGTGACATAATGAATGAGATGTTCTTTAAACATCCAGCTCCATTTTTTAATTGTATTTAGCAATGTTATTTTAAATGGCTTAATGTCAATTTTAAACCAATTCTCAAAGATTTTTCCATCCTCAAATTTGTTGATCTGGATATAAAGATTTTCATAGATGCCAATCTGTAAAACAAAATAACAATTTATGATCCTTAACATTGTGGGGTTATTCTTCATTCAAACCTGCTGACTCTGGTATGAACAGTTCAAACCATAAATTGTATAAATGTTGGGCAATAAATTGTCCTATATTCAATGGTGTTAAATAGTTTGCAGCCATTAGATATTTCCCAAATCTCTGCTGCTCTTCCTCTCTGCTGCCTCTAAACTATCCTCCTCTCTGCTGCCTCTAAACTATCCTCCTCTCTGCTGCTCCTCTAAACTGCTCTTTCTCACCTTCCCTTTTGTTCCTTCACTTTGACCTCTTTATGTGGTTTGTTGTCAGTTTACCAAGAGAAATCACTGTTCTTGAATGCAACATAGTTCCCCAAATTATTACACATTTTTCCTGGCATTTTTTTGATTCTCCTCACTCGGGTTTCTGTGCCTGCTACAATGCACACACAGATTAAAAGGCATGAATTACACATTTTATGATTGTAATGATAATGATATATCCCTAAGATAGACACAAAAAGCTGAAGTAGCTCAGCGGGACAGGCAGCATCTCTGGAGAGAAGGAATGTGTGATGTTTTTGGGTCGAGACCCTTCTTCAGAAGAAGTTAGTCCAGGTTTTGTGTCTACCTTTGGTTTAAACTAGCATCTGCAGTTCCTTCTTACACAGTGATATATCCCTCTTTACTTTCCACATTATCTTTCATCTCTGCTTCTCCATTGCTACCCAGATAGTTGGAACCACATCTGGCTGATGACATTCTCATTTAGGTCATTAACTTATAATAGTAATTCTGATTTGTTTTCCCTCTCTGTAGATTCTACCTGATCTGATGGGTATTTCCAGTATTCACATTTATTTCACAATGTCTGCAACAGAAGTCTCACAGCTTCCAGCACTCCTTTCTCTCCCACCCGCTCACAGCCAACATGACCATCATTTACATAATTCAGTCTCGCTGTTTCATTCGGAGTGGCGGCGTGGCTCTGGCTGCAGCGGCTTACCGGCGGTCCCGTTGTCTTTGTGTTTTTTATGTTGTTTATTTTTGTTTGGTTAGTTTAGTTTTTTGGTTTTAGCTTGTGTTTTTGGGGGGGGGGGGGGGGGGGCTGAAACGGGGTTTGCAGTCTCTCCCTGCAGGGGAATACGACCTTTTTTGTCATATTCCCCTTCTCTGCCTCCGTCTGCGCTGAGGCCTAATGGAGCTGACGACCTCGAGGCTCCGGAGGCAGAGCACCGTCAGGACTCGCTCTGAGCTCGCTCCCGTGAGGGTGGTCCGGCTCAGGGCTGGAAGAGGCTGGGACGCTCCCGTGAGGACGGCTAGCCCGAGGGTGGAACGAGGCTCCCGTCGGAGCGGCCGAGCTCGGGGAGGTGCGGCGCTGGCAGCCCGAGGGAGGTTCGGTGCCCAAGTCGGGGCGGCCCGGTCTGGGGGGAGAAGCAACGCCCAAGTCGGGGCGGCCCGGTCCGGGGGGAGAAGTGACGCCCAAGTCGGGGCGGCCCGGTCCTGGGGGAGAAGCGACGCCCAAGTCGGGGCGGCCCGGTCCGGGGGAGGTTCGGCGCCCATGTCGGGGCGGCCCATTCCGAGGCTGAAGACGGTACGGTACTCACGTGAGGGTGGCTGGGACGGTGTTCTGGCGGCGGTGGCCTGAGTCCGGGGTTCGGCCGCGGGCCAGCAGCTGCTTCTGCAGGACTGGTGGGCGGCAGCTTCAACCACCCCGGGCCGCGGTGTTTGAGCCGCGGGACTGTTCTTAACATCGCCCGGGGGGGTATCGCCCCAGCGCAGAGGGAGAAGAGGAGGGAAGAGACTGCGACCTAAGACTTTTGCCTCCATCACAGTGAGGAGATGCTGGGTGGACTCACTGTGGTGGATGTTAATGTGTGTTTATTGTTGTTTTATTGTATGGTATTATATGTATGACTGCTGCAATTTCGTTCAGACTTCGGTCTGAATGACAATAAAAGGCTATCTATCTATCAGAAAATCTCTCCAGCCTCCCCCATTCCCTGCAACTTTCAATATGCTTGACTTCTTATATTTCCAGATTCTGGTGGAAAGTCATTAACCTGAAACATTAACTCTGTTTTGCTCTCCACAGACATTGCCTGCCCTACTGAGTACTTCAAGTACTTCCTGTATTACTTCTTATTTCCAGCATAGAACATAGAAAAGTACAGCACAGGAACAGGCCCTTCGGCCACAATGTCTGTGACAAACATAATGCCTAGATAAATTAATCACCTGCCTACACATGATCCATATCCCACCAGTCCCTAAAAGTCTTAAACGCCACAAAGACATCTGCTTCCACCACTACCACCCCTAGTAATGTGTTCCACCCACCCACCATCCTTTATATAAAAAAACTTGTCCCGCACATCTCTCTTAAATTTTGCACCACTTGTCTTAAAGCTGAGCCTATTAGTCTTTGACGTTTGCATTCTGGGAAAAGGGTTCTACCCTATCTATGCCTCTCATAATTTTATACATCTTTATCAGGTTAGCCCTTAACCTCTGGCATTCCAGAAATAACAATCCAAGTTTATCCAACTTCTCCTTATACAGTAGCTAATACCCTCTAAGGCAGGCAGCATTCTGGTGAAGCTCTTCTGTATCCTTACCAATACATCCCCAAAGCCTCCTCTGCAATGGGGCGACATATCCCCTTCGGCACTGCTGCTACTCTTGATTCTGTGCTCTCGTGGAGGTGTATTAGTGAGTGATATCCTCTGTCTGAGTGATGCTCCTACTATGGTTGATGCTGTGAGATGTAGAAAAGTATGTGGCTTGAAGTAGTTATGTGAACAACGCCATGGAATAACTTCCATTATCACAAGGATTCCCACTCCATCCCACACTGAAAGGTGACATGTAATTTTGGTCAGCTGAAGCATGGTTTAACTAGTTACCCACTGGTTGTATTAAGTCCATCACCCCAAAGCTCACCTTATTCCATCTACCAGCCTCCATCACACCCTTCCTTCTCCCTTCTCGGTGCAGGCTCTCTCCACTCTACATCCTGATGCAGGGTCTCAACTCAAAATGTCAACCATTCATTTACTTCCACAAATGCTGCTTGACCGCTGAGTTCTTGCAATGTTTTTTTTTTCTCTAGCTGACTCCTTTGTGGAAGATCCAGGCAGATGAAGAGTTACCAAAATTGTGCAAGCACTGACTGATTCATGGTGGGTTAAGATGACTTAGGTTGAATTGCTCTTTTCCCTTCCTTAGAGTTCCACGTATATGTTCTGTAATTTCTTCTGTCATATCCAGAATTTGAATGTTTGTGCTCATGTTATAGAGGCATAAGGCATGGTGTAACACGTAGCAACAGCAGTCACAGCTTGTTGAACACACATTCTCGCTGCTGATTCCCCAGCTCCTCTTTCTGCTTCAGTGAGGTACATTGTCATGAAGGAGTCTGTAGAGAAATTACAACTAGAATGCCCGGACCAAGAAAATAAGCAGTGTAGTAAAGCAGGAATAAAGAGCATATGACAGATGCTAGCTTTTAACAAGATTTTGCCTATTATAGCAACCCTGAACTTCTTGTTTCCTGTCTCCTTAATTCACCATCTCATCCATCTGTCTGTAATAAATGTTTGAAAGATGGTATGGAAGAGTTTAATTAAAATGCCTCCCAAGTTTAGGGACATCATTTATGGGGTAACCCAGATAACCTATGGTGGTGTTCTCAGAACAAAGAATGTTGCAACGAGTACCATTATAACCATAAAGGATGTGGAGAGAGGTGGCAGAGGGAACCCATTCCTATTGGTGGAGGGGCAAGAATTAAAGGGACATAGAAGGTAACTAGCAAATCAAGTAAAACTGTGAGATGTAGACAAGCCACAACAAATGGTTTGAAGTAGTTAAGTCAAGAAGGCAATGGAATAACTTCCACTGCCACAAAGATTGTTAAGGGCTTGGACACACTAAAGGCAGGAAACATGTTTCTGATGTTGGGGGAGTCCAGAACCAGGGGCCACAGTTTAAGAATAAGGAGTAAGCCATTTAGAATGGAGACGAGGAAACACTTTTTCTCACAGATAGTGGTGAGTCTGTGGAATTCTCTGCCTCAGAGGGCGATGGAGGCAGGTTCTCTGGATGCTTTAAAGAGAGAGCTAGATAGGGCTCTTAAAAATAGTGGAGTCAGGGGATATGGGGAGAAGGCAGGAACGGGGTACTGATTGGGGATGATCAACCATGATCACATTGAATGGCTCGAAGGGCCAAATGGCCTGCTCCTGCACCTATTGTCTATTGAGTCCAACTCCATCACGCAGACACACATACACAGATGCACAGTCAGACACACAAGCACACAGGCACACACGCACAAAGACAGGTGCCTGGAACACACAGCCTAGGGTGGTAGTGGAAGCAGATACAATAATGATGATCAAAAGGCTTTTAGAGAGGCACATTGATTTCTGCTCTGGAGGATGAGACAGATGTTCGGCAGCTGTGGCGGGGCCTGGAGGATGAGGAGCTCGAATGTCGGTGAAACATCACTCCCTGACAAGCTCAATGCGTTTTACGCACGCTTTGATAGGCAGAACACCGATGCGTCTTCCCGAGCCCCCATTCGCCGTGATGATATTTCAGTCTCAGTCACAGAGGCCGACGTTAGGAAATCCTTCAGAGGGATGAACCCTCGAAAAGCGCCTGGACCTGATGGTATACCTGGTTGTGTTCTAAAAACCTGTGCGGACCAACTGGCTGGAGTTTTTACGGACATCTTCAACCTCTCATTTCTGAGGTCTGAGGTTCCCACCTGCTTTAAAAGGGCATCAATTATACCAGTGCCCAAGAAGAGCAAGGTGATGTGCCTCAATGACTATCGACCAGTGGCACTAACACCTGTGGTGATGAAGTGCTTTGAGAGGTTGATCATGGCGCAAATAAATATCCTACCTCAACAAAAACCTGGACCCACTGCAGTTAGCTTACCGCCACAACAGATCAAAGGTGGATGCGATCTCATTGGCCCTCCACTCTGCTCTGGACCACTCGGACAATAATAAACTCATATGTCAGGCTGTTATTCATTGATTACAGCTCAGCATTTAATACAATTATCCCCTCCAAGCTGGTTACCAAACTCGCAGAACTGGGTCTCTGCGCAGGTTACACAAAAAAGCTGGAGAAACTCAGCGGGTGCAGCAGCATCTATGGAGCGAAGGAAATAGGCAACGTTTCGGGCCGAAACCCTTCTTCAGACCGCATCTCTCTGCAATTGGATTGTCGACTTCCTCATTCACAGACCACAGTCTGTCCGTATTGGTGGAAATGTGTCAGCCTCGATAACAATCAGCACGGGAGCACCTCAAGGCTGCATGCTCATCCCACTGATATACTCACTCTATACTCATGACTGCGTAGCTGGTCACAGTGCGAACTCCATCATCAAGTTCGCTGACGACACCACTGTTGTGGGACGTATCACTGATGGGGATGAGTCAGGGTATAGAAGAGAGATCGAGTGACTGTCCATCTGGTGCCAGCACAATAATCTGGCCCCCAACACCAGCAAAACCAAGGAACTGATTGTGGACTTTGGAAGGAGTAGGATGGGGACCCACAGTCCTGTTCATATCAACGGGTCGATGGTTGAAAGGGTCAAGAGATTCAAATTCCTGGGCGTGCACATCTCTGAAGATCTTTCCTGGTCCGAGAACCTTGATATAATTATTAAGAAAGTACATCAGCGCCTCTACTTCCTGAGAAGATTACGGAGCGTCGGTTTGTCAAGAAGGGCACTCTCTAACTTCTACAGGTGCACAGTAGAGAGCATGCTGACCGGTTGCATCGTGGCTTGGTTCGGCAACTTGAGCGCCTTGGAGAGGAAAAGACTACAAAAAGTAGTAAACACTGCCCAGTCCATCATCGGCTCTGACCTCCCTTCCATCGAGGGGATCTATCACAGTCGCTGCCTCAAAAAGGCTAACAGTATCATCAAGGACCCACATCATCCTGGCCACACACTCATCTCCCTGCTACCTTCAGCCTGAAGACTACAACGACCAGGTTCAGTCAGGCTATTAAACTTGGCTCGGACAAAACTCTGAACATTAATAGTCCATTATCTGTAATTTGCACTTCATCAGTTTATTTATTCATGTGTGTATATATTTATATAATGGTATATGGACACACTGATCTGTTTTGTAGTCAATGCCTACTATGTTCTGTTGTGCTGAAGCAAAACAAGAATGTCATTGCCCTATCAGGGACACATGACAATAAACTCTCTTGAATCTTGGTATGCAGGCAATGGAGTGATCACATAGCAAGCAGAGAAGATTATTTTAACTTGCCATCATATTCGGTTAGATATTGTGGACCAAAGGGCCTGTTCCTGAGCTGTACTGCCTCTTCTTCTCTGGTGTAACAGCATTGACTGGGGCTACATATTATCAGACTAGACAATGTTGAATGGTGACCAGTAGCAGTGTAGAGAATAATGAAGAGATTCACCTGCCCGTCTCATTCCTTCATTCTCATAACTCTTTCCTTCTCATATCCCCCTGCCTCCTTACCCTTTAATTTAAATATATGACTACAATTTGCTCCTCGAACCTCAACCTAATCCAGAAAGTAAGTTCAGTAGTCCAATGGAGATCAAATGTTCATTGAGATGATAGCAAGAGGGAATGATAAGATGGGAATGGCAGTGGAATGAGAATTTTTCCCTTGTATTCCTATTGACATTAAGGATTCCAATTTTGCTCGCAATACCAGCATTTACCGATAAATCCAAATGTCGCAGTGAGGGATTGATCCAAATGGTGGTAAGAATCTACTTTCCTGAGTTGCTGCAATACTCATGCTAAAAGGTTTTGTGCAATACTGTTAGATTTGGAGCTAACCAAGTGAGAATACAAGATGAATGTTACAATACTGAAGTGGAGCTCCACCTAATGCAACAGAATTTTCCTATTACTTCTGAAATAACTTCATCCAACAATGAAAGTCAAACAAATACAGCAACTGGACTCCAATCAATCACCAATAAACCTAAGCCATTGAGGATTCCACAATGCGAGTAGATTTCCTTGTGTTACTAAACATTGGGTGAACATAGGATTGTTCTGGTTTAATATGACCGCATTGATGTCATATCAGTGTTGCATGAGTACTGGTATAACAACATGATTACACTGTACAATGCATACACTACCACTCCATCCAATTCATCAGGTGGAACTTGTCACCCCAAAAATCATGCAAGAAAAATCATTATCTGTTAGTTCCTAGCTCAAAGAGGTTTCTGAGCAAAAATAAAATCATAATTTCATGTTTGTGCATGCATATTAAGAATTATTTCAAATAATGAAAAGTGATGTAACATGGTTTCATTATTTCAATCTATTTTTGTTTTACAATTAATTAACAAATGTTGTTTTTAGCAAGCACTAGTCTTACCTGTTCTTTGAACTGTTCTGTTGTAGGAGGACACTCTGGGACACCTTCATCAGCATGAGTTCCAATCTCCTCTGCAGTTAACACATGGCTGTACTGCAGGAAATGTTTCATGAACTCTGCCCTATCATCTACCCAAAGATAGGAGAATACTTCAAATGAATTCCTGTATTCCATTGCTTTGTTAATGATCTCCAACACCCTATCCATGATCTCCTGCCGAATATCCAAAAGGTCAGGTATATCTTCCATGTCAATCTGTGAAGAGATGAGCCATTTTTTGTGTTCTGTTTATGGTTACAATGAGTAATATTGCCTTCCTAGACCAGCATGGTTGTTAGGATATTAGATCAGCAATTCCATAACCTCAACAGCCCTACTATTTGCAGCTGAATTTAATAACCTTAATTATTCGATTCCCTCCGCAGGGAGATAATGTAGATTGTGTCATAAAGTGACAATCTCACTAAGGGAAACTACTTGGCCAAGATATACCAGAGGTGGGGAATCTAATATATTAAACATCTTTTTTTGTGTATTTTTCTTCATTACATATTTAATTGAAATTGGCATGTCACCAAAATGTTCAAATCCCCCTGGTTGCTGTGTCCAAAGTATTTGAGTAAATGACAATATTCTAGAAATATTTCTCCCATGTTGCATGAACCATCTCCACTGATTTGTTAGTGTTATCTGCAGTTCATTAATAAATTAATTTGTCCCATTCAGGGAATCCAATTTTATTAGTTTTTCTTTCAATTTACATTAATAAATCTGTTCAATGATGTTCCTTTTGAATTTTAAACATCTTAAAATGAGAAAGATGTCCCCTACTGTTAGGTGCAGGATAGGGATGAAAATACACTCACCCTGATTGAGGGCTAGGCCTCATAACTATAAAATAAACCCTGCTAATAAGGTTTCAGCAAAGGTACACTGCGAAAAGCATATTTTCAAATAAAAGATATGCAGCTGGATCTCAAGATGAAAAAGTCAAAGAATCATTTCCAATTTTTGCAGTCATCCGAACTGATAATAAATTATAGGAGCATAAGGTCTCATTTTCAACTTTAAGTGTAGTGAGAATTAGGATGTGAGCAGATATAGAATTACCTGGTAGTTATCCATGTGAAGATGATCAGCAACTCGCTTAATTTGTGCAGACATTTTGTAAATATCACTTACTAAGCCTTCAACTAAATCATAGAATCCATCAGCAGCATCCTTATCCAGTGAAGGTTTGAATACAATCTCAGGAGTATTTAGAATCATTTGTGACAGAAACAGAGGAGAAGGCTTTAAAACAGCTTCAGTGCTCTCAAAGAAGAACTCCAGAGAACACAAAATAGCATTGAAGAAGCCATCCAAAACCATGTCATCAATATACTCCAGATAGGCCATCCATGAATCAGTAACTACATCGGCCTTTAGCAGTCTGCGATTCTCCTGTTAATCAGAAAATATAACAAAGTGCATGCTCACATCTGGGATTTAAAATGAAATAATTCTTTCAATATACAAAATAAAGAGTGACTTTTTCATTTTAGGAAGGCTGAACATATAATTGAAAATACACAGAACAAGTACTCCTCTCAAATGTGGTAAAGCTGATATGTGTTGGAACCCAGACATCACACATACCCAAGATGTAGCACTTTTTAAAACATTATGGTTATTGTGGTGAGAAGCTAGTGCCATAAGGAATGAGAGTCAATGAACAGGTCAGGATTGTACATGGAAGTATAATTGCTGCCTCTACTTTTCATTCACCTACAGTAACTGAAATGATATAGATACTGTAGACTTATAGCATTTGCAGGTTTTGTTTTATTTTCACTGTTTATCATTTCCATCAGCCACATTGCACCTGGAACAGGAGATTTTTCCAAGCACTGCAGCAAAATCACTTCAAATTAGGCACTTGGCAGATTCTCAGACAGACAGCTTGTGTACAATGCCAAAGGGAAAATCATCTTCGTTGAGGTTGAACCCAAAAGATTTGGGCTCTATAGTTTTCGTAGAATTATACTCTTCACTCTTAGGGAAATAACGCCTGCAAAAAGGGAAACATGGACAAGAGGTATTCTCTAAAATTGTTAATTGGAACCAAAGATTATATATGTGAAATGTCTTTGGTTTCTACTTACAAAGAAGTGTTGAAATCTTCTCACTAAAGGTGACATGGTTTCTCACCTTAGGGTATTGGTTATTATTGTCTGTTAAGGTTAGAGCTGATGTGACCTCAGAAATGTACTGAAAGGTTAGCTTTCGTATTTTGTCAGCAGCAGAGTCTAAAAGCTAATAATTTCAATAACCTACACAGTAACTATTTGCTTAGAGTATAAATTGTGGATTTAGCCTTAGTTAACTTAATAACTTTAAAAGCAGTACCGATTCCAGAAATTATGTATCCTCATACTTATCAAAGCACATTTATTTTCATGCATACCTCAATTAAGATGTGTATCGTAGCTCCAGCCTCCTTTATCAACTTGTACCGCTTGGCCACTCTATCTTCTCTGTCATCCAGGTACATCAGATAATCTTTTTTATTATCTTTCCTTGTAAACATAGGACACTCACTCCATGTTTTCATAAGTAATTGTATAGTTCCAACATTCTCTTTTGTTTTCTGAACACGGCTCGTCAGGTCATGAACCATATCTTTCACTCGGATTATGTAACTCCAACAATTTTTGCTCTGCCAGGTCATGGTCTCTTCTCCAGCCTTCAGCTGTGTATCGATGGCTTCCAGCTCACTGCAAATTAGTGGAAGCTCCACTTCCAAGATGGTCTGCTTCAGCTTATTGTACCACTTCACCATTAATTCCAAAGTTCCTACATACTGAAGCATTTACAAACAGTAAACAATAATTAGCAGGATTCTTTAGCAACAGCGACTTTCCACCAGAGTTGCCTGAAGGACATTCTGAATCAAGAATGAATATAATCAGTGACAAGTCAGTATTTTATTTCTCTTATCAGCTTCTTTACTTTGACAAGTTAAAAGGTATTACCTTCTGTGAATTAATATTAACAATATTTTCAGGTTGGGGTAGGGGAGGAAATAATCACATGCTTCTTTAATCATAATGATGTCATGTGGAAATGACAAGTTGATAATTTTGACTAGGTTTTCACATTCTAGCATATTTATAGCAAAAGTTGTCAAACACTTCCAAGAGATTGACACCTCTTTACAGGATAGCATACTCAAGTTACTTAAAGATCACTTAACTCTGACATATTTGGATCACAAACTCATTTTTCCAAGGAACTGAAAGTGCCCCAAATGACAAATCATTCAGCTGTGGATTTCTTGATTAAAAGGATATATTAAAGCAACTGCAACAAATAGCAATGGTTATTAACCAGACTTTATAATCCTGGATTTTTACACGGCGATCTTTAAATATATTCCTTATAAGAAAATTAAACAAATAACATTAAAATCCAGCAAAATACAATTCAAAGTTATGCTAAAGTCTGACTTTAGTTTAAAATTGGTGCTATCTTTGTTCTAACTAATTAAGACCAGCAGAAATGGGATGTACACAGAAATGTAAACATTTCGAGCAGAAATTAGATTGCCAATTGGTCTTCTAAAGTCATCCATCTTTGTATTGTATTGTATTGTATTGTATTGTATATCTTTATTGTCATTTCCTGAGTATTCGCATACCCAGAGGAAACAAAAAAACGTTGCTCAACCAGTGTCCATTCAGTGTGCATGAAAAATAAATAGAAATAAAAAATACATGTATCATGAACAAATTTAACACTCTACTAAACATTCAACAGGCATTCCGACCGGCAGCGGCACAACAGTGGCTCTGCTGCAGTGTGTCCAGGTTGGGGGTTTGTGCGCGATACTTGGCAGGGGGCAAAGTCCATTTAGCAGTCTTATAGCCTGTGGGAAGAAGCTGAGGAGCATCCTGCTGGTTTTGCAGCTAATGCTCCTGTACCTCTTCCCTGATGGCAGGATGGAGAAAATGTCATGCGATGGGTGGTAAGGGTCTTTGATGATGTAGATGGCTCTGCTGATACATCTCTTCCTGTATATGTCCAGCAGGAAGGGGAGTGCACCAATAATCCTGCTGGCGGTCTTCACTATCCTGTCTAGTTGGTGCCGTTCGTACGCCTTGCAGCTCCCGAACCAGGAAGTGATGCCGTAGGTCAATGTGCTCTCGACAGTCCCCCTATAAAAAGTCCGTAGGTGTGTAGTGGGGAGGCCTGCTTTACGTAGTCTTCGGAGAGGGTGTAGTCGCTGCTGGGCTCTCTTGACCAGAGCTGTGGTGTTGGCCGTGGACGTCAGGTCATCAGACAGATGTAGTCCTAGGAACTTCATGCTGCTGACCCTTTCCACATCAGCTCCATCGATGTGCAGAGGTGTATGGTGTTGTTTCCCCGCCCTCCTGAAGTCAACCACCATCTCCTTAGTTTTTCCCACGTTAAGAATGAGGTTGTGGGATTTGCACCAACCTGTGAGCAGCTCCACCTCCATCCTGTACGCCGATTCATCATTGTCACTGATGAGACCCACCACTGTTGTGTCATCAGCGAACTTGTTGATGAAGTTGTTATTGAGTCTGGCAGTACAGTCGTGTGTCAGCAGACTAAACAGCAGGGGGCTTAGGACATAGCCTTGGGGTGAGCCAGTGCTCACGGCTATGGTTTTTGATGTCCTACTGCCCACCCTGACTGTCTGCTGCGGTTGCGACAGAAAGTTCAGGACCCAGTTGCATGTGCCAGCATCAACCCCCAATAGCTCCAACTTCTCCACCAGCTGCACTTGAAAGATGATCTGGATTTTGGGAGTTCTATCCAATGACCAGGCCAGAAGCATCCATGATAATGGGCTTTTGGACTCGTTATTAGGGAGCCTGTGCAGTGCTGTAGCCCACTGCTGAAGGTGAGTGAAGACATTCAAGCTATTGCTTCCCCCAAGTAAGATGTGCCACAAGAATCAGATAATGGGCAAAAATAACTGTGCCTCAGTCAGGAAATGTAGATATAGCTTCAGAGCCTGAAGCCTGCAATTGTGGGTCTATTCTGAACCTGAAATCCATGACTAAGACTCAATCAGAGAGATGGCAGTTGGAGGCTTGGATAATTGGAGGAAATAAATGGGTAGTGGTTTGGGGTTAGAGGCAAGCGCAGTGACAGGGTTTTTAAAGTATCCTGCTCCTCCTGGCTCCACAACCAAGTATTTACTAACTTTCTAATTCAGCAGGTGAACAGTAGGCCTGAATCGTCGGAGTGCAGAACTCAATATCTGTTAGAGCAGGGACCAGCTTCATGAATGGATAACTTATGTTCTTCACTAATATAACAAATAAATGCACAAGGCGTGCATGTCACTGATCATCCTTTTGGATTTTAGCAATTCTCATATAGCACATGTAAAACCAGTGCTATACAGTTCCTTTTCTAAACCACAGTCTTCTCAACATTATGAAAGTGCCACTTGAATCCAACTCTTTTTCCACAATGATAGCTGGTAGCTCATTTCATGTATTAACCAGCTTAAATTTACCTTCACTCATACTGTGATAATAAAAACTGGTTTCCTAAAACCACACAGAAGGAAAACTGCATTTAAACTCTCTAAGCAAAAGATGAAATTAATTCTTCAATATATTCAGATCCGTAAATGACTAGGCCCTAATGTTTCCTAAAGCAAATAATTAGCTTTTTTTTAAAATGGTGGAAATCGTTCCAGATGTAATTAACGTGACAATGTGACAAATCGAAGGACAATGAAATAGGAGAAATATCAAAGTAAAATAAAACGCAACTCAAAATTATTGTTATTATACATTATTATAATTCTATTAATGTCAATAAAATCCAAATAGTTAGATTCTTAATAGTCATTCATGTAGTTGCTTTCACACTAAACAAGTTTGACTTGCAAAATAAATAGCTTCAAGAGCAAAAGCCTGAGAAATAAATAGAAACATAGAAACAAGGTGCAGGAGGAGGCCATTCATTGTGATCATGGTTGAATCGCATATAACTTTTAGAACTAGCCACCCAAAAGTGAACACGTGCATAAATTAAGATCAACAGGAAATGGCAAAGGTTTGGAGGTGGAGAATCAAGGGTTACCATAGTTACATACATGATACTCACTTACTTCTACTACACATAGGCTAAAAAATTACTAATTTGTGGGAAACCGCAGTGGAATTATTCCAATACCAATCGTGTGCTTGCATGGTTCTAAACTTTCCTAAAACCTGTACTAGGATGGATTAAGTTAATTTTTTTTTTAAATGAGAAAAAAGCACCTGCAGATTTTCAGAAGACACTAATGTTAGGAGACAGGGATCAAACAAAAACATTAACAGCTATTCCACAAAGTCATAAGAATATAGTACAGCATTAAGGGCATTTGGAGTAAAGTAACTTTTCTCCAGAAATGGATTACTGTATTAATTCTACAGAGTACATACTAATTGTAAATTAATATTAAATTACAATGTCTGACTGGAAGATAACACTTTTTCAGAAAAGACAAACCTTAGTCAAAGTTTCCCGTTTTTCAAAGAAGGCTGCAGCTGTGTCTGGAATGTCAGATTGGTTCAACATTTGAAGGTATTTCACCTCTCGCAGAACACCAACAAGCTGCAATGTAAAATTCAGAGAGTGCAAAATAGACATGAAATAAGCTACTGAAAAGGAATTTGAACTTGAAACTTCAAGTTTAGATTTTGTAAAAGCATATTTGGAAAAGGAACTTGAATCCGACATGAGTAGATCTCCAGAAAACCTAAATGCCAGAGTTCTCCTATGTTCACCTATGGTCCTGAGTTTCCATGGTCCAATTCAGGTCTCACAGCTCCTAGTCCAGCCACAACACTCTTCTATGGTGGAAAATTCTGTCAAAATGTAAGAAACTCTTGCATTGATTATCAGACATGTTGATAAAAGTTGACATCTAGGCTGAATCTAAACTTAAAACAGAGTAACATTCTGTTGTGCTGAAGCTAAGCAAGAATTTCATTGTCCTATCTGGGACACATGACAATAAACTCTCTTGAATCTTGAATCTTCTTTCAACTAATTTAACTTGAAATAAATTACCCAAAAGGAATCTAAGCTGTAAAACCTAACATCAGTGGTCACCTCCAGAATCATTGAAAGTGTAGAATATGATATGAGATCAACGTACAACACCGTGCATATGCTCTTTAAAGGAAAATAAATTATTGATCCACAGCTCCTTAGAGAGGCTGTCAGAAGCTATGTGGCTTGATGAAGGATCATAATCGATGGGCGTAAAAACAGGCCCTTCAGCTCAATTTGCCCACACCGACCAACATGCCCAATATACACTAATCACACCTGCCAGTGTTTGCACATATCCCTCTAAACCTATCCTATCCATGAATATCCCTCTAAACCTATCCTATCCATGAATATCCCTCTAAACCTATCCTATCCATGAATATCCCTCTAAACATATCCTATCCATGAATATCCCTCTAAACCTATCCTATCCATGAATATCCCTCTAAACCTATCCTATCCTACCCATCCTAAATGATTCTTTAAATTTGTGACAGCAGAATTATCTTTAATCATATCCATACAATTCTGTGCTGAATTTATAAATTAATTCACCCAGAAAGTACTGGTCAGACACAATCACAAATTATTCTAGGGTACAATTTACGTGAGCTTCATCCTTTATAATGTTGTCAGAAGATGACTGGATTGAGAGAAACATATGTAAATGCCCAACCTAGTTTCAAAATGAAAGAGGACAATTGAAAAATCTGGTGCTACAATATATACGTATTTCTTTTAAAAAAAAATTAATCCCAAGGTAAATATACCTGATGGTCAAAGTTCACATTGAGAAAACCAGTTTCACTATTACGCTTGATGAGTGGCTGATCCAGGTTGAACTGGCAGATCATATGGACATTGCTTGCCCACGACAAGTAAATTTGTTCCTCGTACTCATCCAGCAAAGTCAGCATCTCCATATATTTTTGATATACAATCCCAGCTTCTGGGCCTTCAAGGTTTCTAAAGAAGAAATTATTCAACATTCATTACAATTTATTTATAAAACCATAGAAACCAAAACATTTTGATTAACACGTTCTGATTTAAAAAATGTTTTAAAGTATATTGATTGTATTATCATTTACATTATAGACGTTTATTCAATGTGCACAGTCAATTGTATCATAGAATAACAAGAATAAAATCAGTCATAGTCATAATGTCACGCAGCACAGAAACAGGCCCTTCAGTCCATCATGCCTCGGTCAACCATCATGGCTATCTAAACTAATCCCACTTGATTGCGTTAATTCCATATCCCTGCTTTATTTCCTCAATATCTGTTCAATTGTCACTTAAATGTTGTTAATGACTCTGCATCCACCACTTTTTCTGGCAACTCATTCCAGATATCATCTACTTTATCTATGAAAAAATTACCCTCAGGTCCATTTTAAACCGCCTCACTTTTATTTTTAACCTTCTCCCTCTAATTTTAGACTAGACATGGGAAACAGACACTGACTTTCTACCGTATATGCCTCTCATTTTATTTACTTCCATCATTTCACTGTTCAAGACCTCTGGATTAGACAACATCCTTGTGAATCTTCTCTAAAGCATCTCTAGCTTAACCACTTGCTCAGAGCTCCATGATTTACGCCTGTACACCGTGCAAAGAACAGAGGATCACTTGAAAGCTGACCCAAAACATTCCCTCCTCAATTGCTTCTTAACTGCAACGCATGACTGCACCCCCGCCCACCACAGCAACACCATTGTCAAATTTGCGGATGACACTACAGTGGTGGGACTCATCTCCGCGGGGGACGAGTACGCCTACCGGGATGAGGTGGAGCAGCTGACAGTGTGGTGCGAAGAAAATAACCTGCTCCTCAACACCTCAAAGACGAAGGAGGTAATAATAGACTTCAGGAAAAACAAAACGGACATGGTACCACTGACCATCAGAGGGGACTGTGTAGAGAGGGTGGCGGATTTCCGCTTCCTGGGAATCCACATTGAGGAGGACCTGACGTGGAGCGTGAACACCACTGCGCTGCTGAAAAAGGTCCAGCAGAGACTGCACTTCCTGAGGGTGCTCAGGAAGAACAACATCACTCAGAGGCTGCTGCTGTCCAAGTTTTATCGGTGCTCCATTGAGAGCATACTAACATACTGTGTATGTTTGTGTGGTAACACCAGCTGCACAGCGGCTCAGAGGAAAGCGCTCCAGAGGGCCATTGACAACGCCCAGAGGATTGTCGGCTGCCCTCTCCTTACCTTGGAGGACCTACACAGTTCCTGCTGCAATAAAAAAACGCAGAATATAATAAAGGACATCTCCCACCCCGGACACTCCCTGTTTGAACTGTTGCCGTCAGGCAGACGGTACAGATCCACAAGGACAAGGACAAATAGACTAAAAAACAGTTTTTATCCCACTGCTATAAAAGTACTAAATGTGGCCGCCAAGGAACGCAGGGGCGATACAGACTAAGGGACTGTGGTAACGGTGAAATCGACAGAAGGATGGAGGGTTGGGTGTGTATGCGTGCTTTGTCTGTGATTTTTATTTATTTGCTTATCTTTATTATTTTACCGTGGATGTTTCGTTAGCTTTAGAAATGTTTGAATGCTGCACTGACTGGCTGACATTTTAAATTTCGTTGTACATGGTCCATGTTACAATGACAATAAAGAAACTATTCTATTCTATTCTATTCTAACTAGCTCAGTTCCGCCTGCACTTTGTGTTTTGTTCAAGATATCAGCATCTACAATTCCTTGCGACTCCAACCAGTTGCTCAACTAAATTCATGAATGCAAAGTCCAGCATTGCCCCTTCTCTAGCACTGGCTGAAGACGCTCTCCAGGACACATTTAAAAATTTCAAGCTCCTTATGCTTTTCACACCGAGACAATATCTCTTCAAAACTCGCAAATTAGGTCCCCTCAGTGGGACAGGCCCTTTAGTCTCATTTCTATATTGAACTGCACTTCACTGCTCCTCCTCTCCACCCCAACTGTACATCTAGCATGTAAAGGCTGGTTCTCACGTTGCGAGTTGAGACAAGAGGTACCCCGAGTGAAAGACTCGTGGTTGTGTACGAGATTGCAAGTGTATGATCAAGAGTTTAACCGAGTTCCCACGGGTATGACAAGTTTGCCGTTTACTTGTCATTTCTGCGATGTTCCAAGTTCGTCTCCCGAGTTACTCTTGAGCCAATCCTGATTGAAGGTTTGTTTTAATAAGCAACAGTGTTATGTTTTAATAAGCAACTGTGTTAAAGAAGACCTCTCCATCCTGTGGCTTTGTTTTAAAGATAGAATTCAGCGCGACCGTATCTATTGATGTGACCTACAAAGGGAAAATGCGCACCTTCCAGTGCCAGAGCAGTTATACTTATGATTTGTTTGAAACACAGGTTTGATATGTTTTAATTGAATTTACTGCCATGTCTACACATTGTGGGGAGACGGGAGATTAAATCTTTGAATGTGGACGGATGTGCACATCAGATTGTTGTGAGACGGAGCTCAGGGTTCGCCTGCGGGGTGATCTTATTGCGGGAGACAAGTGTAGGAGAGGTGTACTGACTGTGTGGGCAGACACTTTGGAAGTGATTGCCCACCAGTCTCAAAAGCCGCTGTGTCTCCCTGTCCCTGGGATAGTAGGGGGCGATCAAACAGCACAATATCCCCCTCCCCCTCCACGCCAACACAAGGGCAACGATCCCAAGGCTTTAGCATCAGGAACAGCAGGCAGGCGACAATCACCTGCCATTACGCGAGAGAGATCATGCACTGTTGTAGGTCTCCTTTGCACATCGGTGTTTCTGTCTTTCTCCACTCATTGTTGGCCCTATCTGTGACCACCCCCACCTACACCCCTCTGCTTCCTGGCAATGTGTGTGACCCCTTCCCTCCCCTCTCCAGCTCCCCGCCCATTGCACCGGCGCAGGGGCTTTGCACTGTCTTTACGTCGACGATGCCAACAGGTCGATGCCAGTCACACCGGGGCAGTCGCTCCCTTCAGTGTCCCATGGGGGGTCGGGAGGGGGACTGGAGTTGGGAGGGAAAGGAGAGAGGGGGGGAATTGGGGGGGGGTGGGTGTGAGTGGGTTAGGTGAGCAGGAGAGTGGGCAGATCAACATTGGCAAGTTTGGCCTAAGGACCTGTTTCCCTGCTGTATGACTTTATATTTCAATGTGTTTCATATGCAAACCACAAGAAGGAATGAATGATGGAAAAAAGACACAAAAAAACCCCACATCTTTTCATTTGCACAATTGATTTTATTGTATTCATTTTAAATTTGAATATATTAATATTTAAAATCCATGCATTGAAGGAAGAATATTTTACAGCCCATCTGTGGCCCCTAACCCCAACCCTGACCCTAACCTTAACCCTAACCGGGCGTCACCGGCAGGCAGGTCAGCATGTGACAGGGCGCACGACATGAGGAGAATCCCAGATGTCGCCCCTGGATTTTGAACATTCCAAAATCCATGGGCTACAGGGAGACATCGCTCGTCACCTGCGTGTCACGATACGACAATGTCGCCCAAGTGGGACAGGTCCTTTAGGCTTTAAAAGCCTCAAGACTGAAAAAATATAAAAAACTTGTAAATGCAGCTTCAATAAAGTAATAATCATAGCAGGAAGTTCTATGTTAATTTCTCCAGTCGGTGTCATGATTCACTGCTATCAATGCATGAACAGAAGTTGCAGAAAATAAAATGGGATATCATATCTAATTAACATTCTTTAGAATTGATGGGACACTGAATCCTAGGCTCCAAGGATTCCTGATGCTGCCAGTGTGCAGCTCTCCTGGATCAGGGAGTCATTGATGTTATCATTGTGAGCAGGTAGGATAGGAAAAATCCATAAAGCCAGTGCTATCAGATATTCTATCAATCCTATCTATGCATTGACTCTCCCACTGACCGATAGTTTAAGCATGTCTTCAAGCTGTTTCATAACTTTGTGGTGTGTTGCTATGTACACCAGATGGTGATCATCATATTTAAAGGATACCAATACATCAGCTACAAATTGTGCTTTTAAGAAAGGAGGTTAGCTCCAAAGTGTGGCAACTTACCGATTTGAGGAGGCTGCACTTCTGAAGGAAAGAGTTCACAGATGCACGAAGTAAAATACGTTGAAAGCTCCATCAATAGTGTGTCTTTAATGACCTCTGGAAACCTCGAAGGTTTGACTTTACAGCCAAATTCTAGAATATAGTGTTTGCGATAAAGCTAGCATTGTGCCAGTCAATTTGCATTCAGCAAGACCTCAAACAGTCATGTGATATTGTTCTCAAAAGGGATAAATGTTGGCCAGGTCAATGGATAACTTTCCTTAAAACATTGATGGGGATTTTTACATCCATCCACAGTTTGCTTAATGTCTCCTCCAAAGGGCAGCACTGCTAATGAATGCAACACTTCCCGCATTGAGCAGTGAGGAATAAGTGCAAGATTTTGAGCTTACGTTTCTCAAGTGGGTCATGCACCCAGAACTTTCTGATTCAGAGGGAGCACTGCTATTGAAATCAAATAATATATAACTTGAGCAATTTTTTTGAAAACTTTTGTTTGACATATATAAACTGATAGGGAAACAATTGCAGCTCAACATTGAATTATCCGGGTTGCGAGATTGCAACCTTCATGTGGTCCACAATGTTTCGACTAATGTAATCAACCCGACGTGCACAAACAAATAGATGAAATCGAACAAGTTGACCTACAACTTTAGGCTGTGCATGCAAGAAGAATATTGAATTATCCGCAAACATATTTCATATCTACAGCACAGAAATTTACAACTTAATGCATAAAATTCATCACACTTACGTGTGGTAAATAAGCTTGAAATTTGACCATGGTATTTCAATTCTTTCCTTAAGTTCTTTGGCCCACTTTAGATTCCCTGAAGTTGGAGGCATGTTCTTGTTTAATAGTGGAGCACGTTTGTCTTTCTGCATATCAAATTTAAAGACACCTATTATATTATCAATAGAATTGGTGAACAAAAATACTTAATTAAATTAATATTTTCATTATTTTCTGTAAAATATTTCATTAGTTACTAAATTAGTTAACTTCATGGTTTAGAGGGATACAGGCCAAGTGTGGAATGAGTGTAGATCAGCATGGGCAGATCAACATTGGCAAGTTTGGCCTAAGGACCTGTTTCCCTGCTGTATGACTTTATATTTCAATGTGTTTCATATGCAAACCACAAGAAGGAATGAATGATGGAAAAAGAAAAGACACATAAAACCCCACAGACTGACAAATGGAATTACATAATGTTTTGTGATAGGTATTATTACAGGAGGCATTCCACATTTCTTAGGGTGCTTTCACTGAATAGATGGAAGGTAAATGGCAAATGAAATGAAGATTTCTTCTTAGCTATTACAGCTTAAAACTGGTGTGTCCTTAAACATTTTTTTTGTAATTTCCATATAAGCAATTATAAAAGCTGATTCACAGAAAAATAGAAAATAGGTGCAGGAGTAGGCCATTCGGCCCTTCAAGCCAGCACCACCATTCAATATGATCATGGCTGATCACCCAAAATCAGTGCCCCATTCCTGCTTTCTCTCCATATCCCTTGATTCTGTTAGCCCTAAGAGCTATATCGAACTCTCTCTTGAATACATCCATTGAATTGGCCTCCACTGCCTTCTGTGGCAGAGAATTCCACAGATTCACAACTCTCTGGGTGAAAATGTTTTCCTTACCTCGGTCCTAAATGGTCCACCCCTTATTCTTAAACCATGACCCCTAGTTCTGGACTCCCCCAACATCGGGAACATTTTTCCTGCATCTAGCCTGTCCAATCCTTTAAGAATTTTATAAGTTTCTATGATCCCCTCTCATCCTTCTAAATTTCAGTGAATATAAGCCTAGTTGATCTATTCTTTCATCATACAGTATGTCAGTACCGCCATCTCGGGAATTAACCTGGTGAACCTAGGCTACACTCCCTCAATAGCAAGAAAGTCCTTCCTCAAATTAGGAGACCAAAACTGTACACAATGCTCCAGGTGTGGTCTCACCAGGGCCCTGTACAACTGCAGTAGGACCTCCTTGCTCCTATGCTCAAATCCTCTCGCTGTGAAGGCCAACATGCCATTTGCTTTCTTCACTGCCAAATGGGAAGATACAAGGTTTTATGGTTTCTTAATATTATGGTCTCTTTAATTTAATAAGGTGGAATAGACACGGGAACACATTGTAGTAAGAGTGGCACAGTTGGTAAAAATACCATCTTACAGTTCCAATGACATAGGGTCAATCATGACCCCAAGTATAATGTGGAGTTTGCAAGTTTTTCCTGTGACACGTGGGTATTTACTCCAGGTACTCTGGTTTCTTCCCACATCCCAAAGATGCTCTGTTTGGTAGGTTAATTGGCACCATGGTAACCAAGGTAAACTAGCCGTTTAGGATACAAAATTAGCATGGTGGGAGGGTGATAGTTGAGGACTGTTTTCAAGTTTGTAGGGTTTTGACCAGGATGCTGCATCCCCTGTTTGTCATATATGTTAACAATTTGGATATAATGTAAGTGACAAGTTTATTAGGTTTGCAGATCACACCAAAATTGAAGATGGTTGGCCAAGGTTACAACAGAATGTAAAGCAACTTAAGGATACAACTTTAAGGCAGAAATAGATCGATTCTTGATTAGTACAGGTGTCAGCGGTTATGGGGAGATGGCAGGAGAATGGGGTAGGAGGGAGAGATAGATCAGTCGTTACTGAATGGCGTAGTAGACTTGGTGGGCCGAATGGCCTAATTCTGCTCCTATTACCTGAATTTATGACCTGACAAGAGAATATGTATCAACTGGAAATAATCAACAAAATCGATTCAAAGGAATGGCAAAGGGAATTTAACTCCGAAAGTGTGAAGTGATGGAGTTTGGGAAGTTAAATGAGGGTAGAGCATACATAGCAAAGGCAAGGCTTTGGATAGTATTATAGAATATAGAAATCTAGTTCCCAGAAAGTAGTGACACAAGTAGATAGGGTGATGATGAAGACACATGACATATTTGCATTAATCAATAAAGGCACTGTGTACTAGAATTGAGTTGCATGTTACAGCAGTACAATACATTGATTGGACCACATTTGGAGTATTGTGTGCAGTTCCATTTACCCTGCTATTAAAAGGAGAAGACTGAATAGGCTGGGTCTGTTTTCACTGGAGCAAAGGATACTGAGGGGTGACCTTGCAGATGTATATAACATCAAGAGGTGCATTGATAAGGTAGATGGTCATAGTCTTTTTCCCTATTTAGGGCAATGGAAAACTTGTGTGCATTGGTTTAAAGTGAGAGGGGAAAGATTTAAAGGGACCTGAGGAGCAACTTTTCCCCTCACACATAGGTAGGTGGGTATATGGAATGAGCTGCCAGAGTAAGTGTAGTGGCATATGCAATTACAATATTTACAAAGCATTTGGGCAAATGCCTCGATAGGAAAGCTTTAGAGAGATATGGGCCAAATGCAGCCGAATGGGATTAGTGGAAGTAGGTTTGAATGTTGTAGAACATGACTATAGATTACTCTGAACCGGAAGATTCATAACATAGAAAATGACCCTTTGGCTACGTTCCAAACCAACCATCAACCTCTCATTTACTCTAATTCTACATTCATCTCATTTTCCCACATGTGTGAGAAAACTGGAACATTCAGAGGAAACATGCAGTCACTGGAAAAATGTGCAAACTCCTTGTAGACTGCCCCCGAGGTCACTGATGAACTTTGTGAGGTCATAGCTCTGTTAACTATGTCACTATCTATCCTAATGTGTAGGTGAGCACTTGAAGAGTCATAACCCACAGATCTATAAATGGAATTAAGCAGGTCCATTCTTGGCTGGAAAGGACACCCAGCACCAATGGTCTATCACTGCACCATAAATTTATATTATTTTTATTACGCAAGCCTGTACATTATTATGGGGAAACAAGGGGTGGTCTTGCAAACATCCACATTCCCAAAAGGAATAAAACAAGATAATCAACTGTACCATTCAGTAGTTGACATAAAATTAAAAAATATCCTTGGCCTTGGTTGCTCCAGTTAAATGTTTAATGGAACTGACTTCAGGAAGTATAACATGCAGCTGCTGCAACATGTCAGCATTTGACAAGTAATTGAGCAAGAATTTCCTCTATAATTTCCTCACACACAACCAGAACAGGGATAACTTAAAGAATAGTTTGTCAGAAGTTATCCAGACCACTCTGTGGGTACCCCATACAAAGGTTTAGCCAGATCTGGTTTCATGCCTGCATCTACTACTGTATCAATTTTTGTGGGTGAAACTTGTCAGGGTCAAATATAACAATGTCTGATTGTTCAGCCATAACAATGTCTGATTGTTCCGCAAATTGCCATGAGATCAGTTCTTAAAAGGGAGTCCTCCGTATAAATGGTAACTTTGATTGCAAATAAACATCTTCTATTTAACATACCCGTTCCAAGTGTTGATCGTATAAATATTTACACCTGTCCAATTCTTGATCAAACATCTCGAGCAGAGTAAAATACTTCGGACTAAAAATCTCCATAATGGTAGATCTCTCCAGAAATGCACCAAAGACTGCAAGAAGCTTTGAGAGAAGGCAAGTAAAAATCAGTGAATATTTTTTATGCTTTCATGCATCACAGCACTACAACCAACCTATAAAATGTACATATTAAAGCCAGTTATAAGGAATATATACAAAATTCCTCACAATGAGCCCTTTTAAATCTTCATCTCTGCTTCTGGCCAAAAACCTCTGGTGAGAAAACATTCCTAAACTGTGAATTATATATTCTTGAACAATGTGAAACAATCACAAATTGTGTAGTGCAGTAATTCCAGATACCACATAACAACTTATTTCACACTGTATATATCTTGGGCATTTCACAAATAGGATTGGCTAAATTGCAAGTGTAACTACAATTTTACATCTATTTATTACTCCATTGTTTCAAGGCGAAATGCATGGTTAGCCATTTTCTAAATGCTCAATAATTAACTAAACAACATGATGACAGGAATGTTACCAACATTGATATTGATTTCATATTAGAATTTAATGTAACAGAAATATGATAACCCAGCCTTTGCACAAAAATCCTTCTACCCCAGAGTTCCCAACATACTCCACCTTGGAAGCGGCAGAAGATGGAAGGGAAGGAAGCCCCGTGGTGACCAAGTGCTTTGTGTCATTGGCAGTGGCCTGAAGAAAGCACTGTCGCCAAGAGTTACAACGTGACCCGCAACAACAGCCAAGTGAACCGGTGAACAAGGGCTCGCTGTTGCAGACCAATAGCACAATGGCATCAGCGCCTAGTTTTAAGGGGATACAATACAAAGTGCTAGAGTAATTCAGCAGACTGAATCTGTCTAAAGAAGGGTCCTAACATCATCCATCCATGCTCTCTGGAGATGCTGCCTGACCCACTGAGTTACTCCAGCACTTTGTGTACTTCTGTGTATTAACCATCATCTGCAGTTCTTTGTTTCAACTACAAACAATAATAATACCATATTTGATTATAACAGACAGACAATCGGCGATAACAGACACTAGTCCCTCCTCTAAGGTCCGTTATAACAAGGATTCACTGAACTTCATAAATTTCGAAATAGAACAGATCGCATGCCTTTTAAACTCAGTAATCTGTTACATTTGAAAATCAACCTGAAGAATCAGAAGAAAAGGAAAACAATTTTGCTTGACCATTTTCAAATAATGTTTGTGATTTAATTTTTTCATATACCAGTCTTGCTCGACATTAACATGATGAAATTACCATCTCACTGTAGTTATGAACTGCATTATTGAATGATGCTACAAAACCAATTCCTTAAATAGCTATACCAAGTTGCCCAAAGGAAAGGATTTTCCATACACAATGTGTCTCCTTTAAAATGGTTGCAATTCATAAACAATTTTTTTTTGCATCACCGTAAATATCTATATGAAAAAGGCAAATGTTCAAGTTACTTAATAAAAGTATTGAAACATTATTCTATGTAGCAAGCACAGTAGAAAATGCTTAACATAAAATCAGAAGACATTTGCTGATCTACTTTGCATTGATTTCTACTATTAAATTTAAAACAGATCCATACCTTAAAGGCAGATTCCAAACCAGAGCAGTCATTAAATGCTATACATAAAATGGTCCCAAGTTGCCTGTCAAAATCCACAATCTTTTCTTTAAATGCATTGTAGTCGTTTTCAAAGTCCTAACAGGCAGAACATATTATACTTCAATTGCAAAATAAGCCAAATTGAGTGAATTACATTTTTTACAAAGACCATTTCAAAATCTAATACCTGCAAAAGGATCCAAAAACTGTGCAAGAAGAGGTGACAGGAGTTTTGGGGAGTCATGGCTTAATAACACAAATTATTTAACCTCAACAGTAGTAATTAGTTCTTGCATATATCACTTACAATACCACTGTCTCTTCTAAAACTTGTTCCTGACATAGTAATGTTTTTTAAAGCTGACACCAATCCTTTCAAATTATTTACTAACACCAGAAAACATGTTTATCCTCCAATGTTTTACACTAAACAGCTTAATTTAAATGTCACTGAGCCTTAATTTCATTGTTATCAAAACTTCTGAATATTTCTTCTTTTTGAACCATAAAGTAACAACTGTGGATATAAATTGCTAAAAATATCTAATCAAAGGTTAAAAAGTTATTAAATGTAAGCCTTGTCAAAAGATGAGAGAGTTAAAATATCCTGTTAAATCATCACCACTATTAAGAGACAATCAGATAAGAAAATATAGACTTGAGTTGTCTTCTGCAATCCAAAGGAAATTAAGCTTTAAATTTACAAATTATCTATAAAAGAGGAAAATGTACAAAAGTTGATGTACATTAAATTAAATAACTACAACAGGATAAAGTTTAAAGAGCAAATCTACTAGAATTTTCAGAGAACAGTAACATTTATTGTTCAATTAAGACCTTTCAGTAAAATTAATTTCTACAGGTTCTTCTCTTAGTCAAGAGTCAGTAAAAACATTAATAACACCAAAAACAGGCGCTTTGGCTCAACACGTCCAGGCCAACCCAGATGCCGACCTAAAATATTTCCATTTGCCTGCATTTGGCCCATATCTCTGTAAATGTTTATTAAGCAATGTACATTTACAAATTTACAATTAAGATCTAGTCTAAGATTTCCCTATAAGCAGGAGTAATTCTTATTATTTTAAGATCTTAATCAAATCAACCCCGAGCCTTTTCTATTTCAAAACTATAATGCAAATTAACTAATTCTTCCAATGATCGCAAGACTTCCACACCTTTGAAGTTACAAAGATCAATATATCCTTCATAATGTAGGTTCAAAAATAAATATAATACTTAAAATGAGGCACGGTCCACATTCTATGTAAAACAGAAAACAGTGCCAACACTCAGCAATTCAGAAAACATCTGTGAAAAGAGTTAAAGTTTCTGATCAATGGGTTGAACATTATAAAGTTCCCACGTCTGCTTTACTTCAGATTGGCCAATGTAGGCATTCATATTAACTCTATATAAACACTTTTTATGGTTTTCTACAATTATCCCAGCTTGCTTTATGTAATTACAACAACCATCTATGTCTCCTGTAACTAGACTATTAAATGCAATAGTCTTACAGTATTTACCCTCTTAAATAAGTATTTTATACATGAACAAACGGTTATTGGGTTATCAAAATAAAGGTGGGTCAGATGTTTAAGTTGTGGTACTTCAAGACTAGAGGATGCTGTCAGCATCACTATAAATTTTAAAGGCAATACAGCAAGTAAAGGTGATCAAAATAGATAAAGAACAGAGCATACAAATTACTACCGAGCTGGATGCACGTTGGATGTCCCCTGAGCTTTAAGCCAATGCTGGCTGCCATAAAGTAGACAAAGCAATTGACTTAAATGAAATGTCAGTAAATGATTCACTTATTTTTAATTATTTCAAGTAATTTCGCCTTTTTGTTTTTAAAGTTTTTAATATCTTTTCTGTGTTATTTCAGCCCACGTGGACAATTTGTAATGTTTTTTTGACAATCACAATTTTTTTTTAAACAGTTCAACATCTGAAATCAGCAAGCTGTCATAGACCCTACATTCCAGAAGTGGGGGTATAGAATTTGCAGCTCAACACCTAGTCACCATTCTTGGACCACCCAGCTTTGAGACAGCTGTTAAATATGGAGGACATCTATCACAGATTAGGTTTTATTTCTATTCCTAACTGCCCTCATTTATGGAGACACAGATACCAAGTCAAGTCAAGTTTATTTGTCACATACACATACAAGATGTGCAGTGAAATGAAAGTGGCAATGCTCACGGACTTTTGTGCAAGGATGGCCATAGATGGGTGAAAGGAAATAGACAGTCGAGATCATTTTAATGCAACATCCTCCTGTTGAAAGATTAGTGCACCATCATGGCTAACCCTGACCTTCTTATCCATGCTGACTTGAACAATCTGCCCAACATGTGCCTGAAGCCCTGCAAACACTTCTGGTCTTCCATTAAATCCCTGGAAGACTTTGACATGAAGGCAGAGTGGTGCAGACCCTGGAAAGATGCCAACACCAACAACGGAGAGGTCATCACAGACCCTACAGTGAAACCACCGGGGTTTGACCTCCATCACAAGCAATGTCTAACCCTGAACAGAATCCGCACCCTCCATGCGTGAACGGCCCATCACCTGCATAAGTGGGGGATGACAAACAGCCCTGCTTGCGACTGTGGGCATCTAGTCCAGACCATCCCACACATCGTGAATGACTGCCCACTGAGGCTTTTCTCTGGGGGCATCAAAGCCATCCACCCAGTAACATGCTGTTCTGGTTTAAATATCTACCCTTGGCCTACAACTTTAGGTTGTGCACACCATACGCAAGAAGAAGAATTCTACTACAGATGCTGCCTAATCAACTGAGCCCAGCCCCTCCAGCAATTTGTTTCTTTGCTGGAGATTCATTAATACCAGGGATGGAAGCTCAGTCTCCCAAACTGTTTCAAAAGCTGAAAGATGAATAACAAGGTCATGGATTTAATGCCAATTAAAATGACAAAATTGGTTCAAGCAAAATAAATTGGGGTGATTTAATAATAACAATGAAAAAGAATTAAATAAATACATGAAATGTACATTTTATGGGTTATGAGGAAGAATATTAGATGATTCCATGGGAACATGACATGATGAACCACTTAACTTCTGCGTGTTAAATTACTCAAAACAGCAATTTCATCAATTTTTCTGTTTGTCTGTTCAAGTGTCAAGAAGGTTTTATTGTCATATGTCCCAGATTGAACAAAATACATGCACACACACAGGCACCTACGTACACCTTATAAACAAACAATAATAGTGCAAAAAGACAAAACCAATGCCTCCAAGTCTATGTGGTTCAGAGCTTATTGGAGGTTACAGTGTTTAATAGCCTGATGGCTGAAGGGAAGAAGCTGTTCCTGAACCTGGATGTTACAGTTTTCAGGTTCCTGTACCTTCTTCCCAATGGCAGGAATAAAATATGTGGCCAGGATGGTGTGGGTCGCTGATGATGCCGACTACCTTTATGAGGCAGGGACTTCTGTACATCCCTTCAATGTTGGGGAGGTCAGATATACATCTTCAGCACAAACCTATAAATCCTTATTGAACATCATATTCACATTAATGAACTCATGAGAAAATGTCCACTGCAATTGCATGAGGGTCAGCTGCAAACCTCTGATCTGAACATTCTAAAGTTCTAAGGTACACAAAATTGCTGGAGAAACTCAGCGGGTGCAGCAGCATATAACCATATAACAATTACAGCATGGAAACAGGCCATCTCGGCCCTACAAGTCCGTGCCGAACAAATTTTTTTTCCCCTTAGTCCCACCTGCCTGCACTCATACCATAACCCTCCATTCCCTTCTCATCCATATGCCTATCCAATTTATTTGTAAATGATCCCAATGAACCTGCCTCCACCACTTCCACTGGAAGCTCATTACACACCGCTACCACTCTCTGAGTAAAGAAGTTCCCCCTCATATTTAAACCCTAAACTTCTGTCCCTTAATTCTGAAGTCATGTCCTCTTGTTTGAATCTTCCCTATTCTCAAAGGGAAAAGCTTGTCCACATCAACTCTGTCTATCCCTCTCATCATTTTAAAGACCTCTAACAAGTCCCCCCTTAACCTTCTGCGCTCCACAGAATAAAGACCTAACTTATTCAACCTATCTCTGTAACTTAGTTGTTGAAACCCAGGCAACATTCTAGTAAAATCCATGAGCATCTATGGAGCGAAGAAAATAGGCGACGTTTCGGGCCGAAACCCTTCTTCAGACTAAAGTTCTACCTCTTTCCCTTAACCCAACTGCAACTCATTAAAACAAAGACTCAAAATGAGAGGCTGATTGTTTAGACTGAACATTGCTTCTGAGTAACTAGGATACGAAGCAGCAAATCCAAGAATGTGCACCTACATATTCATGAATTAAGAAAACTTAACTGATTTTAGAGTTATTTATGCCTGTAATCTATATAACCTTGGATACCGGTTCAAACAAAAGTGATTTATATATGCACTGCAAGGTCAAAACTACAATATTCTCAGATGGAAAATATCCAATGTGCTCCTGCAAACAGGGTTCAGGACATTCAATAACATTAGGAATTGCAGACAACAAATCTCAGGAAGCAAATATGCCTGAGCTTTTTGCAACTTAACAGATGTAACAAGGTTTATTTGTTCGTACTGGGCTGCATCCCAGAGTGCTTAAGGAAGTAGTTCCAGAAATAGTGGATGCATTAGTAATAATCTTTCAAAACTCTTTAGATTCTGGAGTAGTTCCTGAGGATTGGCGGGTAGCAAACGTAACCCCACTTTTTATGAAGGGAGGGAGAGAGAAAATGGGGAATTACAGACCAGTTAGTCTAACATCGGTAGTGGGGAAACTACTAGTCAGTTATTAAAGATGGGATAGCAGCACATTTGGAAAGTGGTGAAATCATTGGACAAAGTCAGCATGGATTTACGAAAGGTAAATCATGTCTGACTAATCTTATAGAATTTTTCGAGGATGTAACTAATAGCGTGGATAGGGGAGAACCAGTGGATGTGGTGTATCTGGACTTCCAGAAGGCTTTCGACAAGGTCCCACATAAGAGATTAGTATTCAAACTTAAAGCACATGGCATTGGGGGTTCAGTATTAATGTGGATAGAGAACTGGCTGGAAAACAGGAAGCAAAGAGTAGGAGTAAACGGGTCCTTTTCACAATGGCGGGTAATAACTAGTGGGGTACCGCAAGGCTCAGTGCTGGGACCCCAGCTATTTACAATATATACTAGACTAAGTGGGACCCGTTGGGTCCCAGCATCACACAGGAGGGCTGATCATTCAACGCAATATTCCACCTCTCCACCAATTCTAATTTTGGTGGCCAGTTGGGGGGGGGGGGCTTTCTAGAGCACTAGTATGGGTGTTGTGGGCTGAAGGGACTGCTTTCCAGAGGGCTAGTATGCAAATTGTGTGCCAAATGGATTATTCGGCTGGCGTCTCAGTCAATCAAGCCTGTTGTGCTGGCAACCCGCTCACTCACGGCTGGTGGGCTGGTAGTTGACTCACGGCTAATCCTTGAAATTCTATTTCAAGCAGGGTATAAGGCCACCAAATTCAAGTGCAGTTTCTTACCACTTCTAGCAGGGTGCAAGGCCACCAAATTCAAGTGCAGTTTCATACCATTTGAAGTAGGGTGCAAAGCCACTAAAGACAGCGAGTCGTGACCCCTCCCTCCTCCATCTTGCAGAGACTGAGCCACACCCACATTTCCGGGTTTTTTAAACCCCTCCCCCCCCTACCGGAAAAGGTGTGGCTTTCATGGAGTGATTGACAGGAGAGAGATTCTCAACATTTTTTAAAAAACTAATAACACTTTTATTTTTCATTGATGGGAAAATTTATCTGCATGTGCTCAGCGGATGGGGACCGAGTAAGATTGCCAAAAATCACAGCCGTAAGTGGTATTGTTTTATCTAAAATCAATATACAGTGCAAACAGGAAGTAAGTACATTTACAGTAGTGCCTTTTAACTTCAAGCCAAAGCACCCAAGCCGCCATTTGCAGTAAGTAGTGCCTTACAACTTCATGCTACAATTTGCAGTAAGTGGTGCCTTTCAACTTCAAGCCATTGCATCCAAGCCACCATTTGCAGTAAGTAGTGCCTTTCAACTTCAAGCCACACCCAAGCTACTATTTGCAGTAAGTAGTGCCTTTCAATTTCAAGCCAAAGCTCCCAAGCCACCATTTGCAGTGTAGTGCCTTTCAACTTCAAGCCAATGCAACCAATCCACCATTTGCAGTAAGTAGTGCCTTTCAACTTCATGCCACCATTTGCAGTAAGTAGTGGCCTTGCAACTTCAAGCCAAAGCAACCAAGCCACCATTTGCAGTAAGTAGTGCCTTTCAACTTCAAGCGAAAGCTCCCAAGCCACCATTTGCAGTAAGTAGTGCCTTTCAACTTCAAGCCTAAGCAACCAAGCCACCATTTGCAGTGAGTAGTGCCTTTCAACTTCAAGCCAAAGCTCCCATTTTTGCAAGCTTTAGAACCAATAGACATTTTTTGCAAGCTTTAGAACCAATATACATTTTTTGCAAGATTTAGAACCAATAGACATTTTTCTGCAAGCTTTAGAACCAATAGACATTTTTTGCAAGCTTTAGAACCAATAGACATTTTTTGCAAGCTTTAGAACCAATAGACATTTTTTGCAAGCTTTAGAACCAATATAGACACTTTTTGCAAGCTTTAGAACCAATAGACACATTCTGCAAGCATTTTAGAACCACTAAGGGCACTTACATTTGAGTAAACTTACATGCGTTCAGTGTTATTCACAGCTCAGAGAAACGTGACCCTCTGCCTTCCTCCATCTTGAAGAGACTGTGTGACACACCACTTCCTGGTTTTATAGTCCCTCCCCCCTGCCGCCAGCGGGGGCAGCAGAGAGAATGGGGAATTTTGTAAAAACATTAATATCTCTGTCATTTGTAATCGACGGGAAAAATCCTCGGCACACACGCGGCAGAGGGGGGCTCTGAGCAAGGTGGCCAAAAATGACGGCCGTAGGTGGCGGCGTTCTCTCGGAAATCACAGCACAGATGGCCAAAACCGGTCAAGAACAGACTTTTAGTAATAGAAAGATACGATTAATGATCTGGATGAGGGAATTGAAGGCAATATCTCCAAGTTTGCGGATGACACTAAGCAAGGGGGGAAGTGTTAGCTGTGAGGAGGATGCTAGGAGACTGCAAGGTGACTTGGATAGGCTGGGTGAGTGGGCAAATGTTTGGCAGATGCAGTATAATGTGGATAAATGTGAGGTTGTCCATTTTGGTGGCAAAAACGGGAAGGCGGACTATTATCTAAATGGTGGCTGATTAGGAAAAGGGGAGATGCAGCGAGACCTGGGTGTCATGGTATACCAGTCATTGAAAGTAGGCATGCAGGTGCAGCAGGCAGTGAAGAAAGCGAATGGTATGTTAGCTTTCATAGCAAAAGGATTTGAGTATAGGAGCAGGGAGGTTCTACTGCAGTTGTACAGGGTCTTGGTGAGACCACACCTGGAGTATTGCGTACAGTTTTGGTCTCCAAATCTGAGGAAGGACATTATTGCCATAGAGGGAGTGCAGAGAAGGTTCACCAGACTGATTCCTGGGATGTCAGGACTGTCTTATGAAGAAAGACTGGATAGACTTGGTTTATACTCTCTAGAATTTAGGAGATTGAGAGGGGAACTTGTAGAAACTTACAAAATTCTTAAGGGGCTGGACAGGCTAGATGCAGGAAGATTGCTCCCGATGTTGGGGAAGTCCAGGACAAGGGGTCACAGCTTAAGGATAAGGGGGAAATCCTTTAAAACCGAGATGAGAAGAACTTTTTTCACACAGAGAGTGGTGAATCTCTGGAACTCTCTGCCGCAGAGGGTAGTCGAGGCCAGTTCATTGGCTATATTTAAGAGGGAGTTAGATGTGGCCCTTGTGGCTAAGGGGATCAGAGGGTATGGAAAGAAGGCAGGTATGGGATACTGAGTTGGATGATCAGCCATGATCATATTGAATGGTGGTGCAGGCTCGAAGGGCCGAATGGCCTACTCCTGCACCTAATTTCTATGTTTCTATGTTACTGGAACTATTACTGACTTCATCTCAATTGTTCAAAATGGTGAAGAATTTTGAGAAAGAAAAAAGGGAGAAATTGCTTCCTCTGGTCGTAGAATTAATAGCAGATTTAGGGCAACTGGAAAAAGAACCAGGCAATATCGGTCGATATATTTCATTTGAAACAAGGAACTGCAGATGCTGGTTTACAAAAAAAGACAAAACCTTGGCTCCTGACCCGAAACATCACCGCTCCACGTTAAGGATCCTGACCTGAAATGTCACCTAACCATGTTTTCCAGAGAGGCTGCCTTACCCGCTGAGTTACTCCAGCACTTTGTGTTTCCTCTTCTACTGCATCCGGTATTCCCAATGTGTCCTTTATGTCGGCAAGACCAGGTGTAGTTTCACCTATCACGTGCTCGGTCAGCCAAGACCTACTGGATCTCCTGGTTGCTAACCATTTTAACTCCTCTTCCCATTCCCATACTGATCTCACTGTCCAGGGCATTCTCCATTGCGAGAGTGAAGCCACACACAAACTGGAGGAACAGCACCTCATATTCCACTTGGGCAGTTTACAACCCTACAGTATGAAAATTGAATTCTCCACTTTTAGGTAACTAACCAATCACCCACCATGCCCCACCTGGACTGTTACCCATTTCTCCTTGCCCCCTCCCCTTCCACCCACATTCTTTCCTCTGGTTTCACCTTTGCAATTCCATCCTTATTTCACACCTTTTATCTTTTCATCTCCGGTCTTTCTCCAAACTATTTGCCTGTCAAAAAATACCCTTCACCTTTATCCACATTCATTTGCCAGACTGTCCTGTCCATCACCTCTTCCAGCTTTCATCCCCTTCACCCCCACCACAATCAACCTGAAGAAGGGTCCCAACCCAACAGGGCAACCTATCCATGTTTTCCAGAGATGCTGCCTGCCCCGCTGTTATACAAACTAGTAAATTCTTATTATTGACAGATTAATTGTTATGATATTGTTTTTTTCCTATTTTGTTGAAGTATCGAGACTAGATTTTGATGAGAAAATTAATGAAGTAAGAATAACATAAAGCTGGTGCTGACTGAAGATATCTGAAGGAAATTTGTAGTTTAGAGATACAGCACGGAAACAGGCCGTTTGACCCACAGAGTCCTTGTCGACCAATGATCACCTGTACACTAGTTTTATCCTACACACTAAGGACAATTTACTGAAGCCAATTAACCTGCATATGTTTGGAATGTGGCTGGAAACCGGAGCACCTGGAGAAAACCCATGCAGTCACAGGGAGAACGCACAAACTCCGTACAGACAGCATCTATGGTCAGGATCGAACCCGGGTTTCTGACGCTGTAAGGCAGTGACTTTACCACTGTGCCATTCTGTCACCGACAAAAAGGTTCAACAAAAGAGTGCAAGTTGTTACTTTTCTGTCACCGTGGAATAGTGGAGCTTTCAACCTAGGAAGGTCCCATACTTGCAGTCAATTGGCTCTTTGGTAATCTGGTCATTCTCACTAAGAGAATCCTGACTCCTCTGGCTGGAGAAGCCAAGAGAATCTTCCCAGTTGCTAGCTATGGTTGATGTCAGCATGGCCCTTCACCTGTGAACACTCTGTAGGCTAGGCTAGGAATATTTAAAAAAAATGCCATGATTGTGGAAACCTTGAAAGCTTCATTAATGACTTCACATCACAACTCTTGTACAGATGGTGATGATTTGAAGCCAGTTTAAGAAAGATAACATTATGGATTAGGTGGCGGTAAATTCAGCAGTCACTGTTATCTATCATAAAGGTTTAGTTTTGTTTAGAGATACATCACGTAAACAGGCCCTTTGGCCCATCGAGTTCGTGCCACACAGCAATCTCCACATATTAATACTATCCTACACATACAAGGGACAAATTACAATGATACCAAGCCAATTAACCTACAAACCTGTACGTCTTTGGAGTGTCGGTGAAAACCGAGCTCCCAGAGAAAATCCATGCAGGTCACGTGGAGAACGTACAAACTCCGTACAGACAAGCACCTGTAGTCAGGATCAAACCCGTGTCTCTGGTGCTGTAAGGCAGCAAATCTACCGCTGTGTCACCATGTTTCCCTGGTGAAGGCAATGCAGAGAGCTTTATATCCCTCCCTTAAAATTATGGTAAGACTACATACCAAACATTTTGGCAGGAGAAATAATCTGTTGTAGTTGGCCTTTCCTATTTCTTGCATGCCAATTACTCCCTGCCAGAAGGCTGCAACTCGCCCCATGCTGTTATTGAAATCTCCCAGAGAGATCAGTTTATTTCCCTTTGGGATGTGGAACAAATGTTAAGGCTGAAGCAGAAGATCTACAAGATTTCAATAAGGATACTCCTGGGCATCCTCTTCATAAAAACATGATGATTTTGCTGAGGAATTAACTTATCTTTCCCTATAAAGTGCATTCAGAAAGTATTCAGGCCCCTTCACTTTTTTCACATTTTGTTACGTTACAGCCTTATTTTAAAATGGATTAAATTCTTTTTATCATCAATTAACACACAATACCCCAGAATGAAGTGGAAACAGGTTTTTAGAAATGTTTGCAAAGTAATTAAAAATAAATAACTGAAATATCACATTTAAACAAGTATTCAGACCCTTTGCTATGACACTCAAAATTGAGCTTAGGTTCATCCTATTTCCATTGTTTATCCTTGAGATGCTTCTACAACATGATTGGAGTCCACCAGTGGTAAATTAAATTGATTGGACATGATTTGGAAAGGCACACACTTGTCCATATAAAATCCCACAGCAAAAACCAAGCCATGAAGATGAAGGAATTGTCCGTAGACATCCGAGACAGGATTGTGTTGAGACACAGATCTGGGGAAGGGTATAAAACAATTTCTGCAGCATTACAGGTCCCGAAGAGCACAGTGGCCTCCGTCATTCTTAAATGGAAGAACTTTGGAACCGCCAGGACCCCTCATAGAGCTGGCCGCCTGGCCAAACTGAGCAATCGGGGGAGAAGGGCCTTGGTCAGGGAGGTGACCAAGAACCCGATGGTCACTCTGACAGAGCTCCAGAGTTCCTCTGCAGAGAGGGAAGAACCTTCCAGAAGGACAACTATCATCTGCAAAACTTTACCAATCAGACCTTTATGGTAGAGTGGCCAGACAGAAGCCACTCCTCAGTAAAAGGCACATGCCAGCCTGCTTGGAGTTTGCCAAAAGGCATGAGAAACACGATTCTCTGGTCTGGTGAAACCAAGATTGAACTATTTGGTCTGAATGCCAAGCGTCACGTCTGGAGGAAACCAGGCACCACTCATCACCTGGCCAATACCATACCTAAGGTGGTGGCAGTATCATGCTGTGAGGATGTTTTTCAGTGGCAGAAACTGGGAAACTAATCAGGATCGAGGGAAAGATGAACGGAGCAAATTACAGAGAGATCCTTGATGAAAACCTGCTCCAGAGCGTCTTGGACCTCGGATTGGTGTGGAGGTTCACCTTCCAACAGGACAATAACCCTAAGCACAGAGCCAAGACAATGCAGGGGTAACTTCGTGACAAGTCTGTGAATGTTTTTGAGTGGTCCAGCCAGAGCCCAGACTTGAACCCGATTAAACATTTCTGGAGAGACCTGACAATAGTTGTGCATCGATGCTCCCCATCCAACCTGACAGAGCTTGAGAGGATCTGCAGAGAAGAATGGGAGAAATTGCCCAAGTACAGGCGTGCCAAGCTTGCAGGGTCATACCCAAGAAGACTTGAAGTTGTAATCGCTGCCAAAGGTGCCTCAACAAAGTACTGAGTAAATGGTCAGAATACCTATGTAAATGGGATATTTCAGTTATTTATTTTTAATTCCTTTGCAAAAATTTCTAAACACCCGTTTTCGCTTTTTTATTGTGGGGTATTGTGTGTGGATTGATATTAAAAAACATTAATTTAATCCATTTTAGAATAAGGCAGTAAAATAACAAAATGTGGATAAAGTGAAGGGGTCTGAATACTTTCTGAATGCACTGTAGTCGTAGGCCCCATGATTGACCATGGGTGATGCATCCTGGTCAGATGCAAGCCTGGGCGATGTCATATGGAGGACAGGCTGTTGCCCATGCAGCACGTCCCCCTTCTCCACGTCGCTGATCAATCCAAAGGAACAGCAGGGCCGTTACAGTTTGGCACCAGCGCCGTCGCAGGAGCTGCCAGAGCGAGGTTGGAGATAACGACGAACTGCCTTAGGGCTCCAACTCCGGATTTTCCTGAGGTTTACTCCTGGAGCCTTTTCCATGGCTGGAAATGGCCACAAGGCAGTGGAAGTTTCAAGTTTTTCCTCTCCTAGATGGACTGCCATCCCAGGCTGACGAGCCCCATCTGCCCGTATGCGCTGTGTATACTCACTTGTACTGTATATACTCAAATACTGATTTTTGTTTTCTCATTTACAGTGTACGATGTTTACATATTCTGTTGTGCTGCTGGAAGAAAGAATTTAATTGTTCTACCTGGGACATATGACAATAAAACATTCTTGACTTGACTCAAAGGTGACAGATCCGCATAATATCAAAGAAAATTCATCAACTTTTGAGTCTATAGTTATATTTCACCCAACACTGACCAAGGAAAAGGACAAGGAATTGGCACTACCATGCAATTGTAATCCAAAGGATCATACGTGCTTTCCTTAAAAACCTTACAGCATTCCAAGAAATCGTGGTTCATTTCAGATATTTGTCCACTTAGCATTTTCCCCTTCATACCACCAAACTCCAGCTTCTCTAATTTTTGGAATTCCTGCATAGTAACAAAGAAATCCTGCAACAAAGAGAGACAGCTTTACTAATATTTCACATTGAACGGATAATGGAAGTTCATTAACAATGAGTATGTACATATACATATATATATAATTTATCAGATTGTAAAAAATACCTTTTTGCAAAAGTAAACTTTACATATTGTGAGATTGAATATTTCGCTGGCTTAAATTGTTCTTGATAGAATGCTGCTACAACTGACATGATCTAAAATATATTGTGAAAAATTTGTGAAAACACGGTTGACGGAGCCCGCGGCCAGCCCCTGGGTCAACGAGGGGGGAAGGGGGGAGATACTTTGTAACTTTGTAAGCGCCCTCTATGTGGCGACTATTTGCATACCTTGGGTATGCAAGCAAAGAATTTCACTGTGACTTGTCATGTGACAAAGTATTCATTCATCCTTCCATCTCTACTGCTACATCTGCCCACAGCAATACTCTCACTCACCTGAAGATTGAGCTTGTTGACACTTATAACCCTGATATTGATTCAAATAATTATGAATTAACCAGAAAAGCCACACACACTTTTCAAAAATTAAACAAAAAAAATTGGCCCAGACTTCATTGTCAAATTATTATCTACCTGCTTAAAAATATTTATTACAACAATCCTTTTGGTGCAGTTTTGGAAAATCAACCACATCAGAAACATAAGTTGGGAGAGGTGTAGATACCGCTATGTGCTGTCAAGAAAAGCACTCTTCATGGGACTTTGCATTGTTCGACATCGCCTCAGGTATTTCCTGGGAAATGTCAGACAAAAACAGGGAGGCTGAGGAACAGGAAGTGGGATAAAGTGATCCAATGAGAGAGGGAAGAGGTTGGTGTGGTGACTGGTTGGTTAGTAAAATGATAGGAGGTGGTTCAATGAAAGGCCCAATGCTGCAATAGATCTGGATGAAGCATTTTGATAATTTGCAGGAGGAACTCAGGTCAAGGGACATCTGTGGGGATGGGGTTGGGGAAGAAGTTGTCAACATTTCAGGATGACAGATTTTATTTTTTCAAGGACATGTTTTTTTTTAATGGAAACGAGAAACATCATGGTTACTATTAGTTCCAGATTTATTAAATCATTTTAAAGTACCCATCAGCTCTTCTTACCCAAGGATGGATATACCTTTGAAAGATAAAGTGCAGTAAAGGTTCTCCAAATTGATTCTTTGGATGGTGGGGTCTTACTTTAGACTTTACAGATACAGCGTTAGAACAGGCCCTTCGGCCCACCAAGCCCGCAATGACCGGTGATTAACCATACACTAACAAGTACTCTACGCATTCGGGACAATTTGCAAAAGCCAATGAATCTACAAACCTGGATGTCTCTTGAGTGTGGGAGGAAAGTAGAGCACCAGAAAAAACCCACATGGTCACAGGGAGAACTTGCAAACGCCATACAGCCAAGCACAGAATTCAAACTGGCCTGCTGCTATCCACCATGTGATCTTATTTCAGATGACATAGTTTTAGTTTTGATGTTGTTGGGTTACAAAGCGAAATATTCTGAATACATTCTGAACATTTTTTTTTAAGTGATCATTGGAATGAGCTAGTAGAGCGATAGATATACACAGGTAACCCCCAATCTAAAAGAGGACACTGACAAATTATAAATCAAAACAATGCCAACATAAAATATGAAAATGATGCAAAGCAGTTGTACAAATAAAAAAGACCTGTGTAGCTGGATGTAACGTTTAACAATCCACTCTGGTATTTTTCTCTTTGCTGTTTAAGTTTTATTAGTACTAACACAGCTTCTGAGGTACAGTGAAAAGCTTTGTTTTGCATGCTTTCCAAATAGATATGGTAAAACTATACAATCAAGTCAAACTCAAGTACAATAGAGAGAGCAAAGTGTACAGGTACAGAGTGCAAAATAGAGTTCTTAGTATTGTAGTGCATCAGTTCTATTGTCAAAGTCCAATGTCCACAATGTGGTAGAGGTAAATCGATCAGCACCTAACTAATAGAAGGACTGGTCAGAGCATGATAACGGAGGGAAAGCAACTGCTTCTGGGTCTGGTGATGTGCACATTCAAGCTTCTGCACCTTCAGCAAGACAGGAGCAGAGAGAAGGAGGAATGACCGGTGTGGAATAAGTCTTTGATTATGTTGGCTGCTTTACGAAGACAACATGAGTGTAGATGGAGTCAATGGTGGGAAGTATGTCCTGTGCAATGGACTGGGCTACGTTTACAACTCTCTGCTATTTCTTCCAATCTTGGGAAACACTGTTCCCACACTAAGCTGTAATGCAACCTGATAGTATGCATCTGTTCAACTTAGTAAGAATCATTGGGTGGCATGCCAAAATCAGGAAGTTGGTGTGCCTTCTTAGTTAGTCCATGACAGATCATTGGTAATATTAATACCAAGGAACTTGGTATTAATCCCAACCATTTCCACTTCATTTCCACTGATGCTGGTTGGGACATGTACTCCACCATGCTCCATGAAGTCAATAACTAGCTCCTTCATCTTGCTGACATTGAGGAAGAGGATATTGTCCTGGATACCAGTTGTACTTGTGTAATGGCTTGACTGTACTCATATATAGTATGATTTGACTAGGTTTCACAGTATCTCAGAACATGTGACAATAATAAACCAGTCTGAGATTGATTCACCATTACACACTCCCAACTCATGATATATCATCGAAGCTTATTCTTGATAACCAGTTACTGCATATATATATATATATATATGTTTACCTCAAGTTGTAACAGGCGATTATAAAACCTGTCAAACTGTGTGAAAACCATTGATAGTGGGAAATCCCAGTGTCTGTAATCATCCAAGTTTGTGTAATAGGTTACCAGCTTTTCTTTGTGTTTCAAGAAACATTCTTTAAAAGCCCTAAAATTTTTCACACATATTTGAATATTTTCCCAAGACTCTTCAATCTCATTTTTCAATAGGTCCTCTGGTGACAAAAAAACTATGGCCTAGAAAGAAGCACATTTACAATGGAAGTTAGTTTGAAACAAGAATACTTATCTCAAAAATAGTATTTACTGATACACCATAATGTAATAATGAAGTAGCACCACATCTTTACATTTAGTGGTAAAATGTTTTCTGTTAATTGCATTTTGGAGTGAACTTATTATGAAGATTGTATTTAAAATGTATACAATATACTTGATTTAATCTCTCAACCCTTTCAAATAATTAAATGAAAATTAATACTATATTTGTAGATTTCTTAAATATCTTTCTGTTGTATGTATAAAAGGTTTGTGGCTATCTAGCTATATAGGATTAAAAAAGGACAAATTGCTGGAATAACCCGACAAGTCAGGCAGCATCTCTGGAGAATATGAATATGTCACAGATCCATGTTGTGTAGTGATGCTGTCTGACCTGCTGAGTTATTCCAGCGCTTTTGTGTCTTTTTTTAGTAAACCAGCATCTGAAGTTCCTTATTTCTATAGTATAGGATAACTAAATAACCTGTGATTTAATGTTTCACTACATTTCTAAGGAATTTATTAACACAAAGATTAAACTCAAATGCAGTGAATACATGGGTCACGCTGCCAGACTACAAGTCCCCTATCATTATGTAAAATGAAACAAAAGGTTCTACTCATTGGAAATGATTTTAATTCTGGAGAATGCTAATAATTCAATGTGTATAGTCATACCACGAGAATAAAACAAAACAGACAGACGTTGGATTCATGCCAGCAGTAATATTATACCAACACAACAAGACCTACATTTGTTGGAGGTTTGAAAATTAAATCAATTCATTGAATTGTGTTCATCGATGTACCAATTTTAAATTAAGCCTCGGCAGAAGCAAGCAATTCAAGAGAGTTCCAATGTCAATTTGAGAGAATAAATAGATGTTGTATCCTTTATCCAGCCAGTGGAATTGACGGATTGCAGTGAATTTTCAGAGAGAACATCTTTGGTATCTTTGAGACGTTTGTGTTTAGATTATGTCTCAGTAGCATAGAGGAGGGCATGGAATGCTATTGCTTGATAGACCGTGAGTTCAGTTCTGCTTCATTGAAAACTATGGTGATATTTACCATCAATGTCTCACCTTCCATGTGAGATGGCTCAAGATATGGAAAACAATTCATTTTTTCAAGGGAGTCATTATGGGCATTTATTGTGGGAGAAAACAGCAGATACAGGTTGGTACGGGAAAATAGCATTCTTTTAGATACGGCTCTGTATAATGTTTAAATAAGCTTAGAAGTGTTAAAAAGGTTGTTTTAAACGTCATCCAGATGAGAGGCACATATACTTTTAATTCATCATTAAAAATAATGTCGAACCCAAGAGTAATGCAAACATTTTCCGAGTCGAAAACTCCACAAATGCATTGCTTGATCATAACTTTAACCAGGTTTTGATTGCAGATAATTGACCAGAAATGTAAACTCTCTATCTCTTTCCAAATATGCTATCTTACCCGTTTACCTGTTCAATATTTCCAATACTTTATGTTACATATTTCCAACATCTGCAATACTTTGCCCATGTATTATTGTTTATACATAAATCAAACTGAAGGAGGAACTCAGCAGGTCAAACAGCATCAGTGAAGTTAATGAACAGGTGACATTCCAGGTCCTTCCTTCAAGTCTTCCAGAGGTGTCATGACTTGAAACGTTGTCTGCCCAATTCCCTCCATAAATGCCTGACTTGCCGAGTCTCTCCAGCAGCTTGATTTTTGCACAGGATTCCAGAAACTTTCTCTTGCATCATCATAATTTACACTGATCATTTGTAGATAAATAAATTTTAAGAACCATGATTTTGGTTACAGTTTCCATTTCTAGCATTAAATGCAAATTCATATTCAACTGCTAAAGGTTACAAAGGTAATGAATTTTGTATTGGAAAATGTAGCAATAAAGATACTTTTCCCATCTTAATATCTATCAGTATACTGACACAATAAGGCCACTGAATACAGCAATAACAATAACTTAATCCAATAATTTGTTTAGACACCACCACTTTGTGTTTGATGTAAATAAAACCATGATTACTCAACTGTTTTTGAAGGAAACTATTTGGCTTTTTACCATTTAATTATTTGTACCTTGATCAAATATTTCGCTGGTTTGAAGAAGCAGTGAGAACTGGATTTGAAAATCAATGACAAATCTCTACAGTGCTTTACTGACAACAGCCAGGAATCATAATCACTTGGCATGCCATAGTATATAATTTAACATGAAGCTGATGTAAAATTACCTGTTTGATTAATAAGTTGCAGAATTCCTGCAGGAGGACTATGATCCGTACAGGAAAGCAATAGTGTTTGGAATGGCTCCAGATGAGACAGATGGTATGAAATAGAGCTGGAATTAATACAGGGATCTTTGAAAATTCAGTTTCTTGCAGAATTTCAATATGGTGTTGCAGTGGTCGAAGATGTAGGTCGATGTCTTGGACTTCGATCAGAGCTTTAAGAAATTATAACAGTAAAATAGTCAGTATAAAACAGACGTACTTTGAGAAAACCAAAGTTTTAAAATGTGTATTTTGTAATAAATGATTATTTTCTATGACATCCTTTATGTTCATTCAATAACTTTAATTAAAGCTTTTATTTGAAAGCGATTCATTGCCACAGACTGCTGTGGAGGCCAAGTCATTGGGTATTTTTGAGGTAGAGATTGACATACTTGATTGATAAGGGTATCAAGGGTTATGGGGAAAAAAACAGGGGAATGGGATTGAGAAGGAAGGATAGATCAGCCATGATTGAATGACAGGTAGAGAAAAAAGTTGGAGAAACTCAGTGGGTGAGGCAGCATCTATGGAGCGAAGGAATAGGTGATGTTTTGGGTCGAGACCCTTCTTCAGATGAAAGGTCTCGACCTGAAACATCACCTATTCTTTCGCTCCATAGATGCTGCCTCACCCGCTGAGTTTCTCCAACTTTTTTGTCTACCTTTGATTTTTCCAACATCTGCCGTTCTTTCTTAAACACGATTGAATGACAGAGTAGACTCGATGGGCCAAATGGCCTACTTCTTCTCCTGTGCAGAAGTGTGGCCGCCTGTGGCAGCAGGCCTGGTTCGCCATTGCGAGAAGATAAGACTGTATTAAGAAATTGTTTACCTTTATTGGCGCCAGAAACTTGGTGACTATTTGTGTACTGCCTAGGTGAAGCCTGCTACATGATTGTAGTTATTGTACTTTGTAAATATTTTTGGATAGTGCAGACCCATTCACATAACGAACACACAAAAAATCATATATATACACACATGAGGCTCCCTTTCTGAAATGTATTCAAATATGTATGTTGTTAACAGAATTGTCCTTGCACAAAAAAAATCAGGGTTGGACACTAGGGACAAGCACTGCACCTGCTCTGCTTAGATCATCAATTATTGCAGTCAGTCAGAGGAGAGCACATTGGGCTCTGGCAAAATTCTGGCAACAGCTGCCGTGCTGTTGGAGATATTGGTCTCTTTGAAAGTTTATTTAGGTAGAAGAAGTCAGAGGAGAAAGGAGAGAAGGGCTCTAGCCTCTTAAAGTGATCTTTTAGAAGCCTCCCTCCTTCCTCCACTAGTTCCAGGCAACGATACATTTTAACACCAAGATTATCCTAGGCAGATGAAGGGAGAGCTGTGGCCTTACGCACCTACATGTAGACATGAAACTCACTTAACATGCAGGTCAATTTCAATGTTGGTTGATATACTACATTAATGCAGTTATAGTAAACCCTCAGTGTAACGGACCTCTTTGTAATGGATTTAGGCTATAGCGGACGGAGGCCCCACGCAGTAATTCCCACAGGCCAGCACTGCCTCCGTGGACCTATCGACTTTCGCCACTAGGCTGGGCTTCCAATGCTAACCCCGGCATGCACTGCCACCCCAGCAGCTTCCAGGCCAGACCTTCTGCCACCACTGCTGGCGCACACAGCTTCCTCAGCCACTTCCTGGCCACGCCTGCTCTGCTGCAGCAACTGCTGACCCTTACCTGCACTCTAGCCACAACCAATGACTCTGCCAATCCTCGCCTCACCCCCTGCCGCCAGAAGGTTGTGGCTGTCAACTCACCTGGATTCTAGGCTCAGCTCTAGAGTGAGAGGCTGAAGAAGGGTCTCGAGCCACTTCTTATGAGACCCTTATTAAGGCAGTCTTTAAAATGGGAGTGCCATCTGGATCACCTCAAGTAAGACCAGATAGCAATACTGGAAAGCCATATTTAATATTTTGCACTCCACTCGTCAACTGGAAGAGCTATAATTCTCTGAAAATTCAGATTTTGCTGGGCAATTAAAAGATTTGTTGTCAATGCCATGCATCCTGCATCTTACAACGACTTGTCAGCGGGGGGGGGGGGGGGGGGGGACAGTTCACTGCCATATTTCAGTAAACAAGATGGATAGATGGATAGCTCTGTGGAAACAAAATGTAATCATTCTGCCCATGATTCTCAATCTGATCTCTTGCTGGTCATGTTGGAAAGCACGATCTGAACTGCTTCTTGGGGGCCATGAGCAGTAAAATAGAAAATGTCGTTGGTGTTGTCAAGTTATAATTACACTGCTTGTTGGAACCTCCAGAGAGGGTTTCAAGTTTATCTTGGATCAAGTTTATCTTGGGTGACGTTTCGGGTCGAGATCCAAAACGTCACCCATTCCTTCTCTCCAGAGATGCTGCCTGTCCCGCTGAGTTACTCCAGCATTTTGTGTCTTCGATTTAAACCAGCGTCTGCAGTTCTTTCCTACACAACTTGGAACTGGGATCAAGTTCTCGTGTCTGCATTCTGGCTATTGATCAATTCCCACCAAATGCATATCACTTCTATTTGACTCTCTGGATATGCAATGGCACCCCCCATGACATCTGCCTTGGCTACGACAGATTTAGCCAAGATGCAAAATGACTTCCAGAATTGGAAAGGTTCTGTGGTCAGCTCTCCATTTAGGTGCAGCTTTGGCCTCTGTGTCAGATGGTTATGGTCTGACAGAACAAACGTTTGAGACCTCTGATATTATTTACACATAACCCCATTTGAGGAAAATGAAGGGACCCACACAGAAACCGGTGTGGGTCCCCTGCACAGTGCACATGTTTTTCCTGAGCTTAATGAAATTCTATCATACCTTTGATATTAGATTATCTTGAACTGCCAAACTCAACCTTTACATTGTTGGGTGATATTTCACTGAAGCCTCCTCACAAGTCTAAAACAATTGCAACAACTTGGCAACATCGTGATCCAACAACATAAAATAATTAGCATGGTCAGCCTAAGAATCAACAAACTAGAATTAATATTTACACTGTTCAGAGTCATTACTGATCATATTTGCTTTAGAACCATACAATAATTGTTACTAACAAAATGTGTAGAGTCATACCCACCACCTACGACATCTTGTAAACTTGCTTTGAAAGTGGGGAAATAGCTGCTTTCTGTTATTTCCAGGATCTTGGCCATTTTTCGGATAACAGGGGTCTGAAGCTAGCGGTTAAAATAACAATCATTTCCATCAGTTATTTATCAACACACAGCATAGCAATGAAACTAGGTGCTGCAACTTCAGGCCATGGCCAGAATTGAGAAGCAAACAAAGTTATTGCAGAATATCTGCTTTAATTACACTCACTTGCTCGTAAACACAAAGGAGGTTTGCTTTCCTTGCCTTCCAGAAATCCAATTCTGTTTCTGGACCAGGATTCATTCCTTGAAGCAAAGGTTCAGAAGAATCCTTCTTCAGTACATCTCGAATTTGATGAGTCCACTTGATCACCATTGACTCAATTGGGTGAATTATTAACCGGTCATAATGATCCAGTCTAAAAAATATCAGAATAGGACAGAGGCAAAAGTTCAAATAATTGCTCTTTCTTTCAGTGTTATTATAACCTGAATGACACATTAATAAATCAAGACCTCAATACCAAAGTGATAAACTTGTGTATGTCACAAACCACTTCTTATTCAATCTATTTCTGTCATTCAGTTACAGTATCTCTTGTTTCCATTTAAGCCTGTTGACAAGTCGATTCATTTTCTTTCCAGTGTTTCCCAGATCTTGCTAACAGACTTCAATACACCACATAATTTACACCACTTTAGTCTATAATATGGTGCAATTGAATGTAACTTGCAACATCTATAGTTTTGCACAATATTTTATCGACACTTTGGGCAATCCTTGACATCTGCTTAACCAGTTTCTGGTGAACATGACACTTAAACACTCTCAATTCTCTTGATCCTTGACTCTTGAAGCCAACAAGAGCTGGACCAGCAGGGAGAGAAAAAAGAGAAACTCATGCGAAGTTTAAAATGGTCCAAATCAATTATATCAAAGGAAACAACGTTAAAAGATATCTATAAAAGCAGAAAAGAGTTTTAAAATTGAAATACAATTTTTCATATTTTGGATACATTTTTACTATTATAATACATTTATTGACCTGCTGGCTGCATTATAGCAGTTACTTTGTTTCTGTAATTATGTCAGTGCCTTGTATTTAACCAACACTAACTACTCAGACCACAAATAAATTCACAGGCCAGTTGTTTAGGAAATACAGTTCTGGAAAGAAGAGGCCATGCAAGGTCCATTGATTCAGTATTTCAAGCACCTGTTGAACAACATCTAATAGGACTTCCTACACAAGAAATGAAATAATATTATTTGACAAAATGTTTAAGGTATAATGTATTTGGAATAAATTCAATCTGCGCATTGGAAATAGATGCTTCACCAAGGATACTAAATGTCTATCTAAACAGCTACCACACTTTCACAATTGATGAGAGGGGTTCTACTTGACAAGTTATTTGAAAAGCAATATATGACTAATGTTTCTGAACACATTTTAAGGCTGCACACCACCAAAAACAAGCAAAAAAATCTGTAGCTTAGATACTAATGATGTTAAGTCTGCATAAAAATAAAATCAATCACTACTTTCCTTTCTCTTGACTATTAGTATGCCATAGTCCCAGTTTCAGTTCCTCTCACATTTCAATTCCTTTAATTTCCATTTGGCCTCTAACTTACTTGGATGCTCTACTTTCACAAGGTATAAGCAGAGTTAAAGAGGTGGGAGAGCCAACCAAACAGATCTCCCAAACAACTAAAAACATATCATTTTTAATTTCTGGCTTTCAAGGCAAAATACACAGCAGCATCACACAAAATAATGATACTGATAAATATTGATTGAAAATATTTTAACACCTTGCATGGCGATTCTCCTACTGAGAAAGACAAATACTTCTAACTATAATGCAATCATGCACTATCTATCTATCTTTATTATATTACTAAAAGTAAGATCTTGACCGCTTTTGAATCACTGCGATGTGATTTCCGAGAGAACTCCGCCACTTACGGCCGTCATTTTTGGCCACCTCGCTCAGAGCCCCCCCCCCCCCCTCCGCCGGACTTGACCGGAGGATTTTTCCCATCGATGAAAGAGACATTAATGTTTTAAAATATTTCGCCATTCTCTCTGCTGCCCCCGCTGGCGGCAGGGGGGGGGGGGGACTATAAAACCCGGAAGTGTCGTGGCTCACTCAGTCTCTGCCAGACGGGGGAAGCGAGAGGGTCACGGCTCTCTGAGCTGCGAATAACACTGAACGCACGTCTACTCCACGGTGAGTCCCCAACATGTGGTTTTCAGCAAATGTGTTTGTTGTTTGCAAAGTGTTTGCCCAATTAGATTGGCTTTTTAAAGGGCTTTCAGCAAATGTGTTTTGTTGGCTTGCAAAGTGTTTTTGTCCAATTGGCTTGGCTTTTAAAGGGCTTGCTTGCAACAGTTTTCGGATGGAAATAAACATTTTATTAGATCAGGATTGTGTTTAATTTCAAAATTGGTGCTCATTCTGTGATTTTCGCTTAGTTGCAAGATGGCGCCGATTACATAATTTCCGGTTAGTGACATGCTGGCGCTGAGTGAGTCATTTCTGGTTCGTGGCAAGAAGCGAGAGGGTGACGTCAAGATGGCGCCGAGTGTAGGCGACGTTGAATAATTCAAGAGAGCTGACTGCTCTGTCTATGGTGAGTGTGTTTGTTGGATGTTATTTAAAGCACGTTTTTGCTTCAGCACCAGCAGCCTCTACAGGAGGTTTTAAACATTTGTTTTACACACTGCATATTCAACATGTTCTAGTTACATTCTAAAACAATGTGTATTTGAACACAATGATTAAAGTGACTATCTACTTGCAATTAATTCAAATCAAAGTGTAATGTAGATGTACAGTAGGTAGGTTTTGAACATTATTCTTAGTTTATCTGAATCACTTTGGACAGCTTGACTTGATTTGGCTGTTTCTCTCAACTAAATTAGAAGGATGTTGGGCTTAAACACAGAAAGGCTGGCATAATGTAAAGCATGGATTTTAATTAAATATTAGGGGAGTGCTGTTTCACCATTTGGACATAACTTAAATTGCACAAAACAACACTTCACTAATACTTCATTGAAATATGTTTCTTACATTATGTACCACTTTTCAACATTATTAATGATCCACAAAATTATTTGAAGGTGTATTCCTAAAGTCAACTTTATTCACTTGCCACCAAATAAAACTGGTTAACTGCTAGAGTTATTTCATTATCATATGCACTTGCAATAGAACAATTACATTCTTACTTGATGCAGCATTACAGGTACATTGATACAACAATGCAACTAATAAATATAATCAATAATCCAATAAATTATCAGTAATATTAGTTAACAAGAACATAATAGTACATGGTGCAACCAAATCAAGATCCATAGTAGATTATTGTTGAGGTAGTTGTGGTTACGGTTGTGCAGTATGGTTCTTGATGGTTATTGGAAGAAACTATTCTTGAACCTGGAGGCAATTGTTCTCGGGCTTCTCTACCTTTTTTCCGCCAATGAGATGGGAGCATGGCCAGGATGGGTGTGGGTCTTTGGTAACATTTGGTGCCTTTTTGAGGAAGCATTTGGTATAGATTCCTTCAATGGTGAAGACGTCAATACCTTGTGATGGACAGGGCAATTTCCACCATTTTCCACAGTCTCCAATATTGGACGCTCAAGCTTTGAGCTAGGCTGTGATGCAACCAGTCAGAATATTCTCTCCCTTATACCTGTAGAAGTTTGATTGAACATTCATCGACATGCAGCATCTCCTCAAACCCAGGAACTTGAAGTAGGTAACTTTTTGCTTCGCTGAGGTTCATGACAGGTTCATGGATTATTGGCTTTCCCTACCTGAAGTCAACTATCAGCTCCTTGGTGTTGATGACATTGAGAGCAAGATTGTTGTTCTGGTTCAATCAGATTAGCAATCTCCTTCCTGTACTCCGACTCATTATTACCTGCTATTTGTCCAACAACGGTGGGATCATCGGCAAGTTTAAAGATGGCATTGGCGCAGTGTCTGGCTACACTGTCATGGGCATTGAGAGAGTGGCGCAGGAGACTGAGCAAACAGCCATGATGCTCCCCTGTGCTGATAGTCAGTGAGGAGGAAGTGTTGCGCTCTCTTCACGAGCAGAGACAGAGTTCCAAGTTTGACGATATGTTTAGAAGGATAAATGCCGAACTGTAGCTGATGAAAAACAGCTGGATGTGCGTGTTCTTATTGTCCATGTGGTCCAATGCAGATTGGAGAGCCAGCGAGACATGCACATTTACCTCATTGGTATTTATGGGAATCTACTACATTGGAAAGTGTTACCTTGATCTGGAAATGATTCAATGTCTGAGAATTTTATTGAGATTTAATAAGATCACACATAAATACAAAGCTTTACTTTCAGAAATGGATGATTTGAGAAGATGGCCACAAGTTAAAAGAACATTAAAAGATGATATTGTGCAATGACACGTGTGTAGGAAGGAATTGCAGATGTTGGTTTAAACCGAAGATAGACACAAAAAGCTGGAGCAACTCAGCGGGTCAGGCAGCATCTCTGGAGGGATGGAATGGGTGACGTTTTGGGTCGAGACCCTTCTTCAGACACAATGACACGTCTGTGCAATGACACAACTGATGAGGATGGCTGACTGACTATAATTACATATAATAACCTACAGCTGACAATTTTATTTCACGCAACTAAATCTCAAATAGTGTCAAATATTTTGTAGTTAATGTATTTTACATTTGATTTTACTATGCAATTAAATTGCACTCCAGGTAAAACATATTGCAGAAGATACATTCAATATATGTAAGAAGGAGCTGCAGTTGCTGGTTTAAATTGAAGATGGACACAAAAAGCTGGAGTAACTCAGCGGGACAGGCAGCATCTCTGGAGAGAAGGAATGGGTGACGTTTCGGGACGAGACCCTTCAATATGAAGGATTTATTTACAACAGTATGTAATGGAAGCCATCAAATAAAAGATGGACAATAGATAAGCCAAATTTCTTGAAAATGGTAATAATTAAGAAATAATATTAGTGTGGACAAATTTTAATTCTGGATAAAAGGAGCTGAATTATGATTTGCACAAATAAAGTAAATGAATGAGCAATATTACAAATGTCTGAAACCCAAGGATACATAGGGTTGGGCATACATATTTTGTGCAAGATCCCTAGCACTGATATTCTATAGCACACAAAACTCAAGGGATCACGTACAGTAGAATAGCCTGACATGAAAACACTCACACCAAATTATTTTCTCAACAATATCCATCCTTTATGGATAATGGAAATTGCCGAGGTAACGAGTATTGCAGCAGTCTGGGATTGTTAGGGGCAGGGGACATAAAGAATCATGAGGATGTAATAAAATAATTAAGTGGTAGTAATGTGGATCAGGAAGGAGTTGGGGAATGAGTGAATGGGACCAGAGGCTGCCAGTCCAATTGACAATCAAACTAGTCTGATAGCAGCGTGCAGTAAATGCTGTTATAGAGTAAGAACCCAGATGAAAGTGAATGTGTCAAACTCCCTGACAGAAACATAAACACGTCCTTTAAATAGTTGCATGTTCTAACACGCCAATAGATCCAAGTCAGCGAACAAGTCCCTCATTTGCATCACACAATTTTGCACCAGTGACATAAAAAACACAATACATCATTTGATATGGAAGAGCACAAAGGCAGTGCAGAAAGCAATTGATGTTGGGATTAATTTTAAAATTCCATTGTGGGCAGGTACAAGGTTTGCCGTACATCCAATGCTCAAGCCAAATGTTTGCTTTCACAGACAGGTGTACTCAGTAGAACCCAAAATGTAGTAATGAGCGCAAAATAATTTGGAGTAGTGACAATAGAACTTTATTTCGCCCTGGAGAGAAATTGATCTGCCAACAGTCAGGAGTCAGTCGGTCTCAGTATACCCTACGACATAGTTAGAAACATAGAAATTAGGTGCAGGAGTAGGCCATTCGGCCCTTCGAGCCTGCACCGCCATTCAATATGATCATGGCTGATCATCCAACTCAGTATCCCGTACCTGCCTTCTCTCCATACCCCCTGATCCCCTTAGCCACAAGGGCCACATCTAACTCCCTCTTAAATATAGCCAATGAACTGGCCTCAACTACCCTCTGTGGCAGAGAGTTCCAGAGATTCACCACTCTGTGTGAAAAAAGTTCTTCTCATCTCGGTTTTAAAGGATTTCCCCCTTATCCTTAAGCTGTGACCCCTTGTCCTGGACTTCCCTAACATCGGGAACAATCTTCCTGCATCTAGCCTGTCCAACCCCTTAAGAATTTTGTAAGTTTCTATAAGATCCCCTCTCAATCTTCTAAGTTCTAGAGAGTATAAACCAAGTCTATCCAGTCTTTCTTCATAAGACAGTCCTGACATCCCAGGAATCAGTCTGGTGAACCGTCTCTGCACTCCCTCTATGGCAATAATGTCCTTCCTCAGATTTGGAGACCAAAACTGTACACAATACTCCAGGTGTGGTCTCACCAAGACCCTGTACAACTGCAGTAGAACCTCCCTGCTCCTATACTTAAATCCTTTTGCAATGAAAACTAGTTGTACAGTTTGTAGCCACAGGAAGGATCTCCTGTGGCGTTTCATCCTGCATCTTGGTGGAACCAGTCTGTTGCTGAAGGTACTGAAGGTTGGCCACTGTGTCATGGAGGAGGTGAGCTGTATTGTCCAGGATGCTCCGCAGTTTGAGGAGCAGCCTCCTATCCAAGACCACCTCCCATGAAACCAACTCCACCCCCAGGACGGAGCCAGCCTTCCTGTTGTTGATCCAATTGGCATCTTGTTTGTTGAGTTTGTTGATCCAATTGGCGTCTGCAGCCTTCGCCCTGCTGCCCCAGCACACGACAGCAAAGAAGATGGCACTGGCTACCATCGATTTGTAGAACATCGGCAGCACCTTGCTGCAGTTGTTGAAGGAGCAGAGCCTTCTGAAAACGTACAGCCGGCTCGGTCTCATCTTGAACAGGACCTCAGCGTTCCTGGACCAGTCCAGTTTACCGTCCAGGTACACGCCAAGGTATCTGTATTCCTTGGTAAACTGCACATCCACACCATTGATGGAGACAGGGGACAGGGGTGTATTCCACTCCTCCTAAAGTCCACCAGTTACTCCTTAGTCTTGTCAGTGTTGAGCTGCAGGTGATTCAGCCCACAACAAAGTCGTTGACTACACCTCTGTATTCAGCTTCCCTCCCCTCACTGATGTAGCCCACAATTGCAGAGTCATCGGAAAACTCCTGCAGGTGGCTGGAGACCAAGTTATACCTAAAGTCTGAGGTGTAGATGGTGAACAGAAAGGGAGAGAGGACCGTCCCCAGTAGGGCCCTTGAGTTGCTCACTACCATGCCCGAGACATGCAGTTCTGTAGCCCGACATATTATGGTCATCCAGTCAGGTAGTTGGTGATCCAGGACACCAACGGAGCATCCACCCGCTTCTTCGTCAGTTTGCTCCGTAGCAGTGCAGCCCGGATGGTGTTAAAAGCACTAGAGAAGTCAAAAAACATGACTAAAGGGAAAACAACAAATCTTTTTGATCAAACAAACATCTGTAATTAATAAATATTCCAGTCTTACTGTTCCGTCTTATTTATTTAAATATCAAGTTCAAAACAAAAATCAAACTGGATTCATTAAGTAAAATTAAAATAACCAAACAGCAGAATTTTCCACAGGACCAGGAATGCCACATTTCCATTCCAGTCCATGTATTCTAGGGCAGCTGATGAATCTAATGAGGGATTCTGACTGCCATATGTGGGGAAGGAAATGTTTAAGGAGGCAGATGAGCAAATAATAAGAGGCAGTGCAATGCTACCATTTTTACTGGACCTCCTGACCTTCCTGAAAAGAGGCTCTAGGTTCTCAGTGCAATCCCAAATATTACTTTTCCACATAAAGTGGTTGAGGCAAGGGATTTCCGTGCGTTAATGGGTATTTTCAACTTTTCATGGAGGCTTTGAAAGCATACAATTTTATTTTGTGCTGCTCTTCTGATAATCTGAGATGGTGCGTGAAGAAGAGTGACTGCTTCAAGAGTATGTATTCAGTATGTAAATGACATGCCTACAAATATTGGACATATTTCTTCCATGCTTTGTGAGGCATGCTGTAGATAGTCCACTTGTCGGTAATATACAGGATGGGGATCAGTTATACGGTCAACTAAGTGGTTTGTTCCAAGTAAGAGCTCCTAAAGATAGTGGGAGAATCTAGGGACAGAAGGCGCGGCCTCAGAATGTAAGTACATAATTTTAGAAAGTAGATGAGGAGGAATATCTTTAGTCAGAGGTTGGTGAATTTGAGGAATTCATTGCCACAGACTGTTGCGGAGACTGTCATTGTGTATTTTTAAAGCTGTGATTGACAAATTCTAGATTAATAAGCGTCTCAAAGGTTATGGGGAGAGGCAGGAGAATGGAGTTGAGAGGGGAAAAAAGATCAACATGATTGAATGGCGGAGTAGACTCGTTGGACCAAATAGCCTATTTCTGCTCCTATAACATGAACTAAAACAGATAATAGCCAACAGGTTACAGCCAAACTCTAGTGGCATTTTCTCATTTGTTCAATATTTAGCTCCACTCTAGTGAAAAACTTGTTGATGGTGGAGTTTCAACATTGTGATGAGGATTGAGAAATGATTTCACTACCTTAGAAAACTAGACAATTCGGTTTCAAACCATAAAACAACTCAAAATTCTATCTTCAGTGGCATTCTAATGAAGGTTCTCGGCCCGCAACGTCACCCATTCCTTCTATACAGAGATGTTACCTGACCCGCTGAGTTACTGCAACATTTCGTGTCTATGTTCATCTTAATCAATACCACATGATGCCATGTATATAAAATTCGATAGCCCCAACCGTTGTTCATATCCTTTCTTGTAACTACCCGAGGAACAAATGTTCATTGGAGAAACCTGTGCCAGGTGAAAGTTCTACCTGCAATAACTAAGCACCAGCTTATTTGATTAATATTAAATAAAGGTATCAATCACAAGGAAGTTTCAAAAACACGACGATACAACATAATTCATCATGATTTAAAGTAAAAAGCATTCAAACATGCCATATTATATTCTTTCCTGGAAAACTGGAAAGTGTTGGACTAATGAAATCAACTTTTATCCAAATGATTGATAGTAAAAAATAGCTTGTATTTAACACCAACAAGATGGAGCTCAACATTTAGTTTAAAAGAATTACCAGCAAGTTAGATAATTTTGCACTAAATTAAGTGATAAAACTAAATTTAGTGGTAAAAGTGATAATTGTACAAGTTTTATAATTTTGCATGCATTAAGCTCTGCCAATTATACCACACAGCAGGCAATGTTCAAACATAGACAAAAGGAACTGCAGATGCGGGTTTACAAACAAAGATACAAGGTGCTGGAGTAATTTAGTGGGTCAGGCAGCGTCTATGGAGGAAATGGATTGGTGACATTTATGGTTGTGACCCTTCTTTTGACTGATTCAATTAAGGAGGAGAAGGCTGGAAGAGAGGTATGGGTAGGACAATGCCTGGCAAGTAATGGGTGGATACAGGTGATGGGCATTTGATTGGCAGATGGCCATGGGCTAAAGATGAAAGTCCCCCTCACCTGTATCCACTTATCAAATGCCAGGTTTTGTCCTGCCGCATCTCTCTTCCTGCTTTCCCTCCCCCTACTACAATCAGTCTGAAGAATGGACCCAAACCAAAACATTACCTATCCATGTCCTCCAGAAATGCTGCCCGACCTGCAGTTACTCCAGCACTTTGTGTCATTTAATGTTCAAATACCCTCATAGTGCATTGCACATGAACGGCAACATCACTCGGTCTTTCCAAATTATTGGCAACACAAATATTAAAGATTCTAAAGTAAATTAACAGAAATCCAAGTGCACTGCAGCTTGCTAAGATATATCTGAGCTGAGTTCACCATTGTCAATTATGCCTACTTAACACTTTCACCAACTGCTCTTACTTGTTCCCATTCCCATTCCGATTGCTGCCTCCCAGTTTGCCTGTTGCCTTTGGTATAGGGAGGAGGGTCCGTCCCATCGCTTGACCATTCACAATATAAATCTTGTTTCTAATAGCTTCGACATGGCGATCTAC